>NC_090932.1:34873378-35180878 GCF_040938575.1 Ambystoma mexicanum | reverse complement strand
TGAGTGGCAGAAGCCGGAATCATGGTTAGTATCGTTGTAACATCAGGTACAATAGGAAATTGAGGAGCCACAATTTTGTTAATAGCGCTTAAATCAATCATAAAACGAAAGGGAATCGCATTATCACCTTTTTTGTGTACTGGCAAAATGGGGCTGTTACATATGCTACCCGTAATCTCCTTAATTACCACACGATGTACAAAATCAGAAACTATACATTTCAAAGCCTGTTCGCCTTCAACTGAGATCTTATATTGTGGGATGCAAGGCAATTTTACTCCATGTTTCAAAATATTTTTAACAGGTTCAATTTGAAGAATGCCCACATCATTATCATCAATTGCCCATAAGCATTCTGGAACATTACTAAATTCTGGCGGTAAAGGTCAAGTCAAAAACTGAGAGGCGAGTGATTGCTGAGGTGAAATTGTTAACCGAACCCCGTCCGGAGAACAATGTATTACTGCATGCAATGCCTTCAACAAATTTAGCCCCAGCAAGTTCTCCCCACAGTTTGTGGGAAGTAGAAATGGACACTCTTCTGTCAAGGGACCCAGTGTTATCGGTACCGGCAAAGAGACCGGACAAACTATGGAAACGTTGGACTGCCCTTACAGGGGAATATTTGGAACCCGTGAATGATCAATGGAACATTTCTGTGCTCCTGTATCTACTAAAAATAGATGCTTCCTATTTCCCACCGCCATCTCAACGTAGGGGCCTTTCAGATGAACGGGAATAGGCGTAGGTTCCAAATCCTGCTTTGGGCAATCCTAGCGAAACAGAATATTATCAAAAGGAAGCTCTTCAGAGAGGTACGCGGCAGAAGGGTGATCAAAATGTTTCTATTATCCACATTCTAAACTTGCTCATCTTGTGAAGGAGGTTGCTGTGATTCTGGTGCAAACTGACCTCTGCCAGGGCCCCCTGCACCTGGGCGACCTCTGGATCGTCTACCCATGTTCCCAAAAGACCTTTGCTGCAAGGTTGGACATTGTGCGCGCCAGTGGCCTTCCTGCCGGCAATAGGCACACTGGTTAATGGTTACTGGAGCCAAGGGTGCACTTCCCTGTGGAATGTACTGACCTCTAAATTGATTACCCACTCTAGGGCTTCTAACAATCTGTTGTAATAAAACTTTTGTTTTCAGGTCACCCTTTTTTTTCTCAAGTTTTTCCTTTTCAGTATTTACACGATTTTCATAGTACTGAGCCATATGCAGTACTTCTGATTGAGACTTCGCCTGCCAAGTGCTTTCAGAAGACATAATTTGTAAGTGGATGTCAGGCAGCAATCCACATACAAATTTGTCGACAAACAGCCTTTTCCCTGACTCTGTGCCTAAGCCTGAAATCTGAATACCTGCTCGAACCGATTGAAGAAATCGGTAGCACCCTCAGACTTTCCTTGGACACAGGCCGTAAGCTTGTCCCAAATGATTCTTTTTTCAGGAACCATAGTTTTCAATTTTACAATAATTCTATCAGGCAAGGTTAATATCACTTGAGGTGGTCGTTCGCCAGCTGGTCTTTCTCTATCTAGCCTAACCATGTTATCCCATGTATCTCCTAACCCAGGTATGTCATCTATAGTCCTAATCTGTTTCCACAAATCAACTGGCAGGAGTACGGGAAATAATACGTCAATATCACTTAAGGTGAATACCGACGACTGTAAGACCGACTCTATTTCTTTATAGAATCCGGTCAGATTCTTTCTTATATCGGGAATAGATTGCTTTATGGTGTTCACTTCCTGTCTTGAAAACGGGACGTGAACAAACTGATACATAATGTGCGGGAATGTTCACAGCGACTATACCCTGTGCAGCATTGGCCGCAACCTCAACCTTTGGGACAAATGTTGGAGGGACCTCTCTCATAGGCAACTGAGAAGTAGGCAGCTCCGAACGCTTACTAAGCAACAGAGCCAAATCAAGCGCTAAGGCAGTCGAAGAAGTATCAATCGAAAAGGCTCTCTTATAAACACTCTGCGGGACAACAAATCTTTCTTCTTACACTCTCATTCTGCAAGTGCTCTACCATCACCTGTATCACTTTCTTTTGCATTTCTAACGTATACTGACTATATGTGTCATATACTTCATCTGGAGTTATCGACATATCCGAAATCCATCTTATCGCATCCTTTATACAAATGCGCGCTTCCTCTCCTTTTAATTCTCGGCGAGGAGAAAACCGCTTCTGTAAGTACATAATACCTAAACTACCACCATCTGCTTCCTCATTCTGTAACTCTTCCAACTCCTTCCTATACTCAAAAATCCTCTCAACATGCACATATACCTTCTCTGCAGTATCTCTGGACAACGCTAAGGCGTTCAAATCCCGTAACCCTTGTGGGAAATCTACATCATTTAGTCTATTCCACATTATACTCAAATGAGTCCCTAATCCTTCAATAAAAACATTTTTCTCAGGAATACTTTTTAAATTTTCTGGTGTGGAAAAAACATCGGCTTGTTCACCCTTCTCCATACAATGTTTAGCCCAAGCAATCAATTCACTCTTTTTGTCTGGGGACACAGTATTACGAGTCACAACCCTTGGTCTTGCTCCCTGGTCTACTACAAGCGATGCAGAATCACTTGGAGGAAGAAGAGTAGGCACATGCTGAATATCAACAGGTGAAGGCAAGGGGGCAGGCAAAGGAGCGACGGCTGGAAGAACAACTGGAAGAACAGCAGGGAGGACCGGAGGAACTATAGGAGGGGGAACAACAACGGGAAGGGGAAAAGCGCCAGGAGGAGGGACGTGCGAAGGTGGCGCGGAGGCATCGGGCCTTCGTTCATGCAAAAGTTTATTAATCACTTCATCTGATGTATGAAAATCTTTTGAAGGGTATATTTTCTGAATGCCTAATTGAAACGCCCTGTCCGTGTTCCTAACTGACTCCAATTGTTTATTTTGATCATATAACCGTGCCTTCTCGACGCTTGTCATATGTCTACGCATATATTTCGCTATACACTTTTGTTGCTGCAAAGCTCCTGTTTTCCAACTGTGCAATGCGTCAAATGCTGCAGGTCTAGCCTTTTTCTTTACTAATACAGACTCTAAATATTCTATACGAGGGATTTCAAAACTACCATTGGTTGGCCACCGAAGATTAGAATTATGTCTGGTCGGTCTGTGCCAAATGTCATTAAATGCTATACTACCAAAGCCTTTCTTACAGTACATAGTACATGCCGGCGTCCCCTCCTGTGGTATGGGACAGCTATCTTCCAAAGATTGTCTGTTGCTGCGGAATAATGCCCTAAAGCAGGCAGACAATTTCCCAGGCATATCAAAGTTTTGGTGTTACCTGGTTAAATAATTGTGCTCGCGAGTACAATGCTCCAAATTTGTCAGGGTTAAATTAAGAATCGGGACACGATTCACCTGACCAAAGGACTGGGAGGCCCGATCGGGTTACTAAGGACAATGCTAAGGACTCACATGTCTGGTGATTTTCGGCAAATTTACCCACCTCAAATATATGGACCCTCGTCAAGACGTCGTCTCGGGCTACAGCTCACCGTCCAGGGATTGGATTGTGCAGTTTCGTCAAGGAATTCGCTTCTCGTCTAGAGTGGCCATTTCTGTTGGCACCGTCCGATCCCGGTGCGATAGCCGAGCCAACCTTCAACGAGACGAAGTCAATCTTGAGGGTCCCTATTCAGGCGCCATCTGTGGAAACAGAAAAAATACAATATTACGGCTGCTACACCAGGCAAAGGAAAATACACCGACACAGGCTTGTAAAGATTCCCAGAATCTTTATTACAAAACTGAACAGTATTCAACAAAGTACACAAATAGCTATTTAGCCGTCAATACATCAGAGAGACCACCAGCAGGGTTCAATGTGAGCAGTGAACAGAATTTCCTAGCTGGACATCGACGCATTTATACTATTTGTAAAAATGATGTCCAGCCTCTTACAAGTTAATAATACATTGGGCTAGGGTCGCGCCAGGTTCACTTTCCTAATTTACATATCTCGTGCATGCGGTTTACTTTTGAATACATTTACTAACACACTCTATTATTCTTTAATTTAACGTTACACTCTTTACGTATTGTTTTAATACAGATCAAACAAATGTTTCACATATCGTATTTGGATAGCTTTACTGTTCTTGTATACTTGTAGTTTAACATTGCTGATTCAAGTAATCCCCTGCTCCCGAGGTCAACAAAGGACAAGGTCTACATGACCTGAAGGCAGGTTGGACATTAACTCTCCTACAGAGGTAGAAGAGGTTAAGGCAAGAACAAGAGCACATGAGACAGCCATTTTAGATTACAGGGTGACTTTGTACAAAACCCCAAAATGGCGGTTCTAACCTAAAATGGAGGCTTGATTCAAGATGGCGGGTTACATCAATTTCTACGGTCAAGACCTTGCCATAGAGAGTTATTCGCGTACAATTTTAAGCAACTTGGCGTAGGCCAATATACATACTATCGTTACAATAGGAGGCATAATTTAATATCCAGTTCGACACCGGTGCTCCCGTGTCCCGGGAATGGGGATTAATGAAATTGCTGGTGCCTGACTCCCCGGCCGCCAGACTTGGAATAGCCCAGTGGCACCGGGAAGTCAGGTGCTGGTAATTCATTCCAGGTCTGGCAACAACCCCACTCATACTTTTCTACCAGCCTAGCAGCATGCAGAATAGCCGGCCAGGTGCAGGGAATTGGTCTGCTCCTCCAGCCTCCCTCCAATTATTCCAACAATCAATCACTTCAGTGGTCATATGTCAATTATTTCTTTGTATTTTGGCCTCGAAAATGCTTCTTGGTCTGGAAAAGTTAAGGTGTCTGGGCATGGCACCAATTCATGCGTAGGTGTGAAGTTTTGTCCCTTCTGCTCGCTCGGTTACATGATTCCGACACTGTGAAATCGTCTTATTCTCCATGTAATTTGTGTATTTGATTTACTTTTGTCAGCCATCTGCCTTGTGTGGTTTATCATGACCTTTCAGAATAGAATACTCTGTTCTTCTCTTCATTAATTGTATCCACTGTTGGGCTATTTCAGCTGGTATGACCTTGGCTTCTTGGCATGACTTGCCTTCATCCGAGTTTTCTCTCTGTCCTTAATTCTCGATTTTCCTGTTGCAAAGCTCTCCTCTTGAGACCTTAAGTAACCTTTGGTCAGTTCTGCTCTTGTGCATAGTGGAAGTATGCTTGTATAAAGTGCTCCTTTTGAGGTAGATATGTATATGCGTGGCGCTTACCGCAATCTATCTTACTTCTGAAAGGTCATGATAAACCACACAAGGCAGATGGCTGACAAAAGTAAATCAAATACACAAATTACATGGAGAATAAGACGATTTCACAGTGTCGGAATCATGTAACCGAGCGAGCAGAAGGGACAAAACTTCACACCTACGCATGAATTGGTGCCATGCCCAGACACCTTAACTTTTCCAGACCAAGAAGCATTTTCGAGGCCAAAATACAAAGAAATAATTGACATATGACCACTGAAGTGATTGATTGTTGGAATAATTGGAGGGAGGCTGGAGGAGCAGACCAATTCCCTGCACCTGGCCGGCTATTCTGCATGCTGCTAGGCTGGTAGAAAAGTATGAGTGGGGTTGTTGCCAACCCAATCATACTGCACCAAGTAATCTAGGGTCATATAGTTAGTAGAACCAATGGGACGTTGTACTTTTAGTGATGTCTACAGTAGCCATTTTGAAGGAAGGGCTTAGATGCCCCACCTGACACTGTTTATCCAATCCCCTCACTCTGTTACCATAGACAGATATAGTACCTATATTAAAGTTACCTTCCTATAACCAATAGAATTGCATGCAGCATTTTAAGTGTTACACGTCAGTGATGACAAGTTTTTAGTATAAATGATGTGTTTTTCATGAAGTCTATTGGAGTTGTTGAAGCAAGAAGGAAGATCAAGCGATTGCTGATGTTCATGAACTCCCTTTTTTATGCTTGTCATAAAACAGACTCCCTTTGCCAAACTATTGAGTTGTCATTATTGATTTGATGCTAGAGTATTAATCTGCATCCCCATCCATCTACGGGTGCTGCTACTCACCTTAAAGTGCTATTGGGCAGGGCCGGTTGGGGTCCTAGTGCACGCATGCAGACAAGGCAGTATACAACATATATTGTTCTACAATTAAGAAATGCCTGTATTATAAGTTTATAGCCGCTGTGTGTGACAAAACACCTGATATTGCTGACTGCGTTTTTTGCAAAAGTTACATGAACCAAATTTGTGGAAACCCAGTGGCGGTGGCAACCAATGTGTGGTATTTGCAACCACCTGGTTTTTTCATGCACCTTGGACTGATAAAGTTGTCAAGGCTAGGGGCCCTCGTAAGAACCATTTGGGGTTTGTTAGCAATAAAGGAATGTAAATCAGGGTCTAATCTGAGTACTCTCCACTGTTGCTTCAAGATGTAATTGATGGTCTTGTGATGCGCTGAGTATCTAGTTACAAAGAAGACACAATCTTTGTTGGTTGGATTGGGTGCATTCTTCTGTGTTAGTAGCTTGTCACAATGCATTGATTTTGTCTGCGAGATGGCTGTTTTGATGTCATGGGGCCTGTAACACATTTCCCTAAACCTAGTAGCAATCATATACATTTCTGATTTAAAGTCATTTGTGTTGCTGCAATTGTGTTTGGCCTATAACATTTCACCCTTGGGGGTGTTACGAATAACACTTTCTTTGTACCCACTACGGGCATGTGAAACTGCGTTTGCCACATTAGGTTTGCAGAAAGTACGGGTGATGATTGCATTATCAATGATCTTGGTGTGACTGTATGCACATGTAAGCTCTATACTGAAATTATTCTCATTACATTTTTTGGTGAAGATGTCTAATTAGTCCCAGCTCCCAGTCCAAATGACTAATATGTTGTTGATGTACCATCGACACAGCAGTACCTTTTTTTTCCACATCAAATTGACTGGAGGCAAGTGGAGGTACTGTTTCATACTCCCTCATGAAGAGATTGGCTAATGTAGGGGCAAACTTGGCTCCCATAGCCGCTCCCTTGCATTGAGTATAGTATGCTCCATTAAATAGGAAGTAGTTGTTAGTTAGAGCAACATCTAACATTTCTGTTGAAATAAGTAGTGTGATCCAGACCTAAGGGAGAGCCAATAGGCAATGGTGGCCAGGGCTAAGTTGTGCTGGATGTTAGTGTGAAGAGCTTTGAAGTTGTATGTTACCAGGTGATAAGGCTCTTCCCATTTGACATTTTGAAGAGTATTAAGAACATCCATGGAGCCTTGTGTGTATGATTTTCATGTATAGACTTCCTCTTGTAATTTCAAGTCAACGAATTCAGAGAGATGTTCCGTCAACCAGTCATCGCCTAACATGATGGACCTCATGTCTGGTATGTTAGCAAAATCTTTTAGAACTTTGGGTAAAAAATAAATGGTCCGAATGCAACCAGGGGAATGCAGAAGAAATTATTTTTCTTCTTTTCCCAAAATCCCACATAAATGCCATTTGTCAATGAACTGAAACAGGTTCTTTCTGACAAGGAAGGTAGGATCTATCTCGATTTTGGAATAACAATCTTGATGTAATCATGCATGTTCATGATTACTATGTTCCCCCCTTTGTCCGCAAGATTGATTACTATCACTGCATTGTCCCTTATGTTTTTGAGGGCTGCTCTTTCTGAGGGATTCAGATTGTCTGTGCTAAGTTTTAACTTTTTCCTGAGGATCAGGCGATATAACTAACTCAAAGAAGGTATTGATATGATTGTTCTCTGGGAGGCAGGAACTTGGACTGTTCCTTAGTTCACTTGGTCATGGTATGTCATGTTCAATGTCCAGATATGAAAGGAAAGTGATGTCCTCTATTTCCTTGCCTACTTTTAAAGATAGCAATTGTTTAGTTTGGGCTATTTCTGCTAACGCGATAAGAGAGGGAATTCTGATTGCAGGCTCTACAGCTCACTCTTCTTCTTTATTGAGGAAAAGGGCTTTCAATTTCAGATTTCTAAGAAACTTGTAAAGATCAACGCACGTGTCCGTGATATTGACTGCTTCTAGTGGGGAGAAGGAGAGGCCTTTGTTGAGAAACGATTTTTCACCAGCGCTATGTTCATGACAAGATTAGATGTGGTCAGTAATTGCGACCCCTTGTCCTGGTTGTCATCACATGTCCTGTTCCTCTTGTGTGACCTGCGCTTGTTGCCCTGTCCTCTCCTTCCTCTGATAGGTTTGTTGTGACAAATGTTTTGGACACAGGAGGATCCGAGAACGTGACTCTTTTCTTGGGAAAATTCCTTGTCTCTAAAGAATGAGCCCTTTTGTGGCATTTGATTCCAGCAGCAAAGTTGGTCTGTTTGTATCTAGTCTGTAAATGTGTAGTGCCTGCAGCTGCTGCCTCTCCCTCACCTGAGTCCTCTGTGCTGTCAGCATCAGAGCTAACGGAACGGGAGAGGCTGGTGGAGTTTGCCATTGTATCTGTTTTGGAAAGTGTAAACTCTCCCTTCTCTGTAAACCTGTTCATCTCTGAACACGTTTGCCTTTTTTCAGTTTAATTTCATCTTGATGTTGTTTCAAATGTCTGGAAAGGATCTCCAGAATCAACTCACATTTATGGGCCCAAGCCCCCAAGTACTCACACTCATTTCTTAGTAGTGCATTCAGGCCCCAAAAAAGAGGGTCCTGTGCTGGGAATCTTGTTTTCCTTAGCAAAGGAAGAGCATTACAGCAAACTCTACGTTTAAGAGATATTAGACCAAGTTCGAATCGTATCCACGTCAGCTTCCACCACAAGCCATCTTCAACAGCATCAAACAGCCCCCATCAAGTTCCACTTTGTCGCCATACCATAAATTACTTGGTATAATTTATATTCTATAATATTTGATAATTGGAATGAGCAAAATACCTCCCATATTTACGAGGAGTCTTCCTAATCTTGGACACAAAACTGTCCCTTTTGGCAAAGAGACTGCTGACATTAGATCCCTTGCTTTTCCTTCCAGAAATCAGAACTCCCAAACAGATGTAATGATTAGTGTTACTTCCAGGGGGTCACTATCCAAAAACCATTTACACTCCACTGCCTTATTCACAGCAGAAAGCCTCATAACCTGGGTTTTTCCTTTGCTCACTTCCAGGTGGTTTATCTCTGCATAACCTTGTAGAGCTTTAAGCATTGTAGGAAGTCCAATTTGGGCGCGGTCTAATAATAGAATGTCAGCTGCATAAGTAAGCCAATGAACGCAGGGACTACACAATCTAGGAGATGCCAAACTGGAAGCCTCAAGCGCCATACCCACCTCAGAAATGTACAGGTTAAACAAAGAGGGAGCCCCTACAGACCCCTGCCACGGCCCTCTGAATGTATGAACTTACTTCAATAAAGTTCCCTTACTATCTAGGTGCACCTGAAGAACCATATCAGGATGAAGGTATATTAAAATACTGAGTAGACTCGGCGGCAACCCCTAGCCTGATGATTTCTTACACGATCCACTCCTCACAACGGTGTCGAAGGTTTAAGAAAAATCTATACATCCTAGAAAGATATTCCTGGAATGATTGCCCTTTGCTGGATTATGTAGGATATTTGCTATATCTGAATACAACCAATGTGACTGTTATGATATAAATGACAGTGTGTGACTAACCTGTTCAGAGCCAGAATTGCAGACCGTGATAAGCTTCCCCAAGGACCCTTGCGACTCTGCGTCCCGGGTACACAGGAATAGGGAAGCAGAGGCCGTAGGGAAACCCTCTGGGTAAAAAACTCTATAGCCAGGTTTAGTGATGCTTCAGCAGAATTTTCATCCTTTTCTTTCTCTTCTCTGAATGCTGAGGTCAGATCAGTGCCTTCCTATGTGAATAGTGAGAGGCCCGGTGGAGCATGGAAGCACTAAACAGAGAGAAAGAGAGGTGAGGATGCGGCTGCCAAATAACGGGCTGTTCGGCGTGTGGAGTGTAGCGTACCAGGAGTCTAGAAGCAGACGGTGTGTCTGCGTGAGGGAAACAAGCAGTTCTGATGGCATTCCATTCCGATGCTAAAGAGAATAAACAAGGTAAGAGCGAGTAGTGGGCTAGAAATCCAGAAGGTCTGTTAGTAAAAAGGATAGAAGAGAAACAAACTTACTAAGCATCTAGGAAACGAGTAGCGACGCACCGAGGGCATCCCGTCGGCAGCATATAACTTGTTCTGACACAGGAGGAATGCAGAAGCAGGAAATAGGCAGCACCACTTCTGGAAGCTTGACCGGCACACGGCACAACAGGCGGCAGCTTGGAAAGGTGACTGAATACACCACAAATCCCTTTCCATCTGTGCCAAACAGAGCGCCGGCGAATCCAGCGTATGCCAATATTTAAGATGGTTACATCCACAGATGTTCCCACATTTCTTCTAAACCCTGATGGTATCTACTCAGGAGACGAGAGGCCACAGCAAGGATTCCAATTCCTTTAATACTACTATTGAGAAGATGGTATAGTCTGCATCCAGCACTGTGACAGGCCGATAGTTTAGTGGGTCCAGTCGATTTGCCTTCTTAAAAATGGGAACTACAAATAAAGGTTTCCATTAAAATTGTGCTTGGCAATGGTGAATAATACTACTTACCAGACTTTTTTTATTTTAAATGTATAATGATGTGGGAAGATCTGTCTCTGAAAATGGGGTCTTCTAAGTAGGCCCCCTCTTTCAAAATGTTCCATGTTGAAAGCATAATGCACACATCTACTTCTGATGAAGCTGCCCACTGGCACCTCATAGCAGATGCCTTGTAGTTTGGCAATATGAGATTTTCAAAATGACATGTGCGTTCCTGCCAACGGCTGAAGGAACCAAACTTCCACCAGTCAGGATTGATCTTGATCCATGGGAAATCTTGACCTTAATTTAAATGATATAATTGTGTGCCCACAGAACCTGCTTGCAGATGAAACTCTAAATATAAACCATGTATGGCTTTGACACTGTGGCCTCTGAGAATACAGAATGGCACTTGCCAAAACCAATTGGTGTCATATTATTGTCAGCGTAATTGCTAGTAACTCACTGACAGGGTCTTGTGTATATCAGCTTCTCGGAGATGGGATTCCGCCAAAACAAACGTATGGGCTGAGCCCAGGAATCACCCCCTGATGATTTCTCTGGAAATGTATGTCATCTCCCCCAGAAAACAGAAAAATGCCCGGGGGCTAGCTTGGAACCACTCCTTCAAAGGCAAGCCCTGGGGAAGGGGGTGGAGTAGAGTTTCAAAGAAGTATCAAAGAGTGCTTTCCAGCAAAGGATGGGCCAGTTCCATCAGCGTGAGATTTCTTGGTTTCCCAAAGTTCCTGTGCCCATTCCTCACTTACTGTAGACAAAATACTCTGGGTATGACTTCACACTGGCAGAACATTTTGAAAGAGCAACCAGAATTTAACCCATTAAGGAAAGCTAGAAGGAAAACATGCTGCTGTAGAAGATCGACTTTAATGCGAGGGTGAGAGTCCCCATTGCATCATCGTATGATTACTAAAGAAGAAGGATTTCACCTGGAACTTTGTTGGGGGCAAAGCCTGTTCCAATGGTCTCTCCTATAGAGATGACGACAAAGAGTTCCAGGAAAAGGGCATTCCTTTTCCCTCATCGATCCCAAAGAGGCATGGCCTAATGCAAGCTGAGGCCACTGCAAGACGCCACCAGTGTCCTCTAAAAACCTTTCTGGCTCGGAAGTGCAGGTCAAGGACTTTCCTTGCCCCAAGACACTATGGACAAGGTTCACAAACAGCCGTAAGTCAAGAAGCACCTCTGGGCACTGTTTGCCAACTACGTTCTTTGAGCCCGCTCATCTGCATTGAGGTGTTTTTCGAAATGATACAAGTATCTAGAGCTGCCTTGACACATTTAAACCACTGTCGAGACATCGAGCTACTGGAAAGACTCTTGACCTGCTTGAGCTGCAGCCATTTTTGAGACGATCGCCACTGAAGGACCACATTGAATCATTGGATCGCTTCAAGGAAACCTGACTGATTCAAGTCACAGATTCGCCAAATTGTCTGGCTGTTCTTCAACCGATTTAAGACAATCATTGCTACAAGACCCCACTGCATCAATGTACTGTCTCGAGCTGACTCGACTGTCTTGACACCCGCAATTCAATTGGGAAAACTGGTTTGAAACATCTCAATGACAACTCCACCCATTGAAAAGCTCCTGGAAGATTGGCCACTGCTATTTACCCCAAAAGAAAGCTTTAAAAAGGTATTTGAAATGTTTTTCTCCTTAACAGGCCCTAGTTACTAGTACAACCTGTAAGGGTGCAGAAAAAGGACTTTGACACAAAGGTGGTATGTTCGGGGTTAAAGACGTCTAAAAGATAAAAAAGCAAGAGAAATCCTATCTTTCCCTGTTCCTGAGAGGGGTTCCCTGCCTCAACTAAAGATCTATGGTGAGTGTCAGGATGTCTGTTAAAGTAAAAGTGCCCAGGTCCGGTATCAAGAAGACCTTACTTCTCTCCCTTACACCATAAACTTATGAATACAGCAGTACTGTTCTGCTCCCAGGAGAATCCCTCCCTTCTCCTGGTGTTCAGTCTCAGATAGCCTGGGGGAATGACTCCCTTTCCCAGGTCACAAAGTTCCAAACAATATTTAGTTTTTGGGCCAGGAGAATGTCTTGCTTTCTCCTGCCGTTCAGGCTCAGTGTCGAATTAGTCTGGGGAAATGGCTCCCTTTCCCAGGCCTGTTGGACCTTACTCCTGGTCTGAGTTACCAGGAAAATGAATCCCTTTTCCTGGTAATCATAAAACAATCTCTCACAACCAAGTGGAATGACTCCCTGGACTTCTCCTCACTAGATTTCATGCTTACAACACCCAACTCTGAGTGTTGGAGGGTCAATGACCCTGGATTCTGTCTTCTTCTTTGGATTGGCCCACTTGGTTGACTTCCCTGCCAAGTACTGCCACAAGGAAGATGACTCATATAACTCTCTTGGTTTGGGTCCCCGACCCCAGTTTCTCGCCATCTTTGCTTTGGCCCACTTCCCTGCCAAGTAATGCCACAAGGAAGATCACTCATATCACTCTCTTGGTTTGTGTCCCTACCACTTGTTTCTCTCCCCTTGTCTTTATGTCCCCTTGGTTGCCTCGCTTGTCAAGTACTGACACAAGGAGGGCAGTCCTGCTTGTTATGTGCATACAGGGTTTTGGCTCCTGAACCTTCCAGCCCTTACCGGCCCCCACACCTCTCCTGCTACCTTGTCTGTTCCCGGGATGCACAACCAGTTCTTCCTGGGGTCTCTCTTTACTACGGTTTACTGCACAAGCACCTCCATCCCTCTGTGCCTTCGCCTCGTGGATATCCTGCCCGGCCTTTGGACCAATAGTATGGACTTTGCCTCTTGCGTTCACGTCACTGTCTGCCAGCCTCACATTACTATCTGGATGCTGCTGGGCAAAGTAGTCCTGTTGTCCTCTTAACCATGGGAGTGGACTATTCTCGGCTCCATCCTGTCCTGGCATCTCCCTCTTGCTTCCCAGGCTCCACTGTGTCTCATTCTGGTTGGCTGTGTCGCTCTGATAGGCAGTCCTTCTGTTTTTATGGCATAAAAGGAATCGCGCATCCGCAGAATTTTATTCTGCTGCAGTTGCTTTTGGTATTGCTCTTCATTGTTCCTGTGTCCCACCTCGTCCTGGTACTTGGATTACCTGTGTTCCTGATGTTCTTTTTGGTCACAGTACTTTCCAGAGCCTTTAGGTCGTCTACTTTAGAACAGTACATAATGTTAGGAAGGAGCAAGTGCTTTTCTTCATTCCCAAGCACTTTAGAATTAGGCAAGACTTCTGTTAACTGTTTTCTAAGCACTACAAGAGTCCAGGGGGAGGAGGGTCACTAAATGAAGATAGTGTTTATATATAAGGTGAAAATAACTATTTAGCTGAATGAATTTGTAATACATGTTAAATTGTAGTTAGTTTAAAATCTAAAAGCACGGCGAATGCAGCCTGTGCTAAAAATAGACTACAGGCGTTGCATCGCCGAGGCTAACTCACACACGAAGGGACTGAGCAGCTGTTTACTGTCCATCAAAAGCCCATCTATACTAAGAATAGGAGTGTACAGATTTGATGCACGACATACAGAATACTATGGAAACAAGGTTTCTGAGGAGAGTTACTGGACCAGATAAAATATGAGAATGTTGAGTGAAGTGTTGAGAGCATGGTGGGAAGGTGTGTTTATATATAAATGTTTATAATATAGAAAATGATGCTAAAGAGGAGCTACAATGTATTCCTGCAGAGGCAGCAGTCTGTTAAGTAGTTTGTAACATGGCCATGCAAGAAGGGAGACTGCAGCGTCCCTTTTAAGGAAGAAGAGTTTGTGATGAGCGCTGCCAGTGTCCAGTAACCAAGGTGAACAGTATATAAAGGCGCCTGCTTGCCATCAGTCAGCAGGAGCCAGCCAGGGAGACAGAATGCTGGTCGGGGAGCATAGTACTCTGCCCCCCATCCTCATCTTTGTAAAGATTAAAGTTTGTTATCCTTGCAAGATAAAGACTTGTGGCCCTAGAAGGGTGCATTTACTCTGGTGTGAGCGTGATTAGAGGCACCCCAATATATTTAAGGGGTACCCCTGTCTACAAAGCGGTGAGCAGAGGAAGGAGAGGCTAGAGTGTGTGGGGGTGTACCCCAATGTATTTAAGGTGTACCCCTTTCTACAAAGCGTTGAGCAGAGGAAGAAGAGGCTAGAGTGTGTGGGGTGTGATGTTTGCATAAGGACTGTAACCTAAATGGACATCCTTCTCCCTGGGGGGAGTGTGGGTCTTCCCCATGAGACCCTCCCACACCATACCACCCCACACCCTAGCGGGACTATCTTGTAGCAGCCTCACTTCCCTGGCCCTCAGGGAGAAGTGATGACATGTAGTGAATCGCAACAAACCCCACTCTGTATATTTTAAAACATCTTCAGTAAAATTGACATTACCACTGAAATGACAGCCTGTGCACCCCTGACTTCAGAACCTGAGTGCCTCTTTTCACTACAAAATCTCCATATTCTTTGTGTTCTCTTACGAGGGGGGATTACAGAGTTATTGAGGTGTGTGTTTGTATTTTAAGTTTCATTAAAGGATTCTAGTATTACAGAAACATGTCAGCACATTCTTTTATTTTGCGACCCAGTACTATTGATGTTTGAACTGCTTCTATGTCTGAAGAGTATTGCCTGCCCTTGACCCATGTCACCACAAGAGGCGAGGGAGATATACTTGTGAGGCTGTGCCAGTTTACACCTCATGATTAGGATCCCCGCTCCTTTCGCAGAGGTGTGGGTCTGAGCAGGAGATTTAACCCCTGCTTATCCCTGTACTCCTTCAGAGAAGTGGTCATTTTCTCAAACTCTTCATGAGGAGATCAGCATAAAAGGGATGGGTGGATCACTGTCAGGAGAAGGGGTGCTGTGCAGTGGGTCTAGCACAAGAGTGCGGGGGTGTTGGGCATTGCCAGAATCTGATGGCTTAAGTGTCACTGCTAGAGAACCCCATGCTCGCTTCACACAGGTTCTGTTTCCCCCACGTGGTTCTATCCTGTGCGCTCTCTTATTACCATGCACTCCTTTTGAGATTGGGTCCCTTCTGTGCACGCTTCATGCACTCTGGGCACTCTGTTTCATGCGCACTTCCCCCTTCTGTGCACTCCACTCTTGTGTGCCCTTGCTACCCTCCTAGGCACTCCCCCTAGTATTTTCTTTCTCCGTCTGTGCTCTCCACATGTGGACTACCTCTCCTCCACGTGCACTCCTCACTCCTCCTACATGTTAAATGTCTCCTCATGTGCACTCTGCCTTAGACAGGCACTTGTACCCCATGCACAGTTTACCTTCCTGTGCACACCCTTCACTGATGGCTATTCTGCACCCCACTATGCATTTTGTGTTTGCGCAAACGCTCTCTGGCCCGTTCTATTACCCTTTTGCTCCATTTTCCCCCAATGACCCTGTCCAGTGGACTCTTCTCCCACATCTTACCTCCACATTCCTCATCAGCAGGTCTCCCACATTCTGAGATGTATTCTGTGGCGTTCATCAGTACTAATGCTCCTCCCTTATCTGCTGGTCGTATGGCTATATTTGTATCACCATATACGTTCCTAACAAGTGCTTGTGCTTCTTAAGTTTGGGGAATCTTGAGATTTAAATTGGGGCCACACTATCCAACTTGAGCATAATGGCCACTGGTCTTACTGTGACAACAGGGCCAATGGACGTAGCCTGTGCTAATCAAAAATACTGTCACGTGGCATTACACAACTCACTTGGCACTATGAGAATTGCCCTTACCCTGCTAAATGCGCATAAAGGAATTTGGCATTAATGTGCCAACTTGGCGATATGGATGCAGGCCATATTATGCATAATTTGACCTCGCCTTATTGCCGCTGCTGTGCCAAATGAGATCTGGCCAAAAGTGGGCATAATCGAAACAGGCCTTATAATGCTAACCGGGCTTAACACAATCTGGCCCAACTGATGTTGAGTTGAAAAATGTGCTTGAATGTTATCATCCAGGCATTTTGTCCCCATGACACTGAGCATCATCCAGGCATTGTGTCCCCGTGACACTGGGCATCATCCAGGCATTGTGTCCCCGTGACACTGAGCATCATCCAGGCATTGTGTCCCCGTGACACTGAGCATCATCCAGGCATTGTGTCCCCGTGACACTGGGCATCATCCAGGCATTGTGTCCCCGTGACACTGAGCATCATCCAGGCATTGTGTCCCCGTGACACTGAGCATCATCCAGGCATTGTGTCCCCGTGACACTGGGCATCATCCAGGCATTGTGTCCCCGTGACACTGGGCATCATCCAGGCATTGTGTCCCCGTGACACTGAGCATCAACCAGGCATTGTGTCCCCGTGACACTGGGCATCATCCAGGCATTGTGTCCCCGTGACACTGGGCATCATCCAGGCATTGTGTCCCTGTGACACTGAGCATCATCCAGGCATTGTGTCCCCGTGACACTGGGCATCATCCAGGCATTGTGTCCCCGTGACACTGGGCATCATCCAGGCATTGTGTCCCCGTGACACTGAGCATCCACCAGGCATTGTGTCCCCGTGACACTGAGCATCATCCAGGCATTGTGTCCCCGTGACACTGGGCATCATCCAGGCATTGTGTCCCCGTGACACTGGGCATCATCCAGGCATTGTGTCCCCGTGACACTGGGCATCATCCAGGCATTGTGTCCCCGTGACACTGAGCATCATCCAGGCATTGTGTCCCCGTGACACTGGGCATCATCCAGGCATTGTGTCCCCGTGACACTGGGCATCATCCAGGCATTGTGTCCCCGTGACACTGAGCATCATCCAGGCATTGTGTCCCCGTGACACTGGGCATCATCCAGGCATTGTGTCCCCGTGACACTGGGCATCATCCAGGCATTGTGTCCCCGTGACACTGGGCATCCTCCAGGCATTGTGTCCCCGTGACACTGAGCATCATCCAGGCATTTTGGCAGCTCACTGATAGTATTGGCAGTATATGGCATGTTGAACAGCGTAATAAGGATCGTGCCCTGATTACATTCCCGTGGACCATTGGCCACCACTTTGCCAGGCACAGTAGTAATGCATTGGGTAACAGAGCTGGGCGTGAAGCCTGCAGTGAGCGATGCACACCCTATAACCACCTGGATAAATGAGTAGTAATAGTAGATGCATTAGTACAATGTATAAAGAAATTGGATGACACAACTCGATACATAGAGAATAGCCAATTGTAATAACAATTGGTAGCAGATGCCGATGGCCAATGCATTTCGGACCAAAAGGGTCCTTCATCAGGGCAAGATCTGCTCCAGCAGAATATTGTAGACAAGGCCAAACTCTAAGAAACTTCCAAGATCCTCTGCTAAACGCCAGATGAGGACTTGCTGAAGCGGTGCTGCAAGAGAAGTTCATTGAGACAAATGATGAGTAACATGGCACTTCCTGACTTTACAGGCTAGGAAAGTGAGCACCTGAGGGCTGCTTTTATATAAGCGGTCAGCCTTTCGATCAATCTTAGGCCTGCAGGATGCTGGCGTAACTCGCTTGGAAGGGTCATTTCCTTTCCTTTATCGTGAACATGGTCTTTCGTGTAGTGCGCGTCAGCTACAGGATTTCTCAAAGGGTCTCAGTGTCACGATCCTGCTCGCCTGCCACCCAGCACCGCTACATGCGCCTCTTCCTTTATTTCCTTGTTTTACCGCTGCAGTTTTGGACTAATCTAATGGCATGTTCCATTCCAGCTTTTGGGTTAAACCACCAGATGCATTCTGGGACATGCATGCTGTCCAAAAGGCAGAGGGCTGGAGGAGGCATACTAAATACATTTGTTTGCAGCAAGCTACTAAGAGCTGGAGAGGGCCTGATTGCATTCACCTGTTCCAAGCTACTGCAGGCTCGGCTGCAGAGAGCCCGATTGCATTCACCTGTTCCAAGCTACTGCAGGCTCGGCTGCAGAGGGCCCGATTGCATTCACCTGTTCCAAGCTACTGCAGGCTCGGCTGCAGAGGGCCCGATTGCATTCACCTGTTCCAAGCTACTGCAGGCTCGGCTGCAGAGAGCTGGAGAGCACTTGATTAGAATCCACTGCTGCTACTGCTGCAGGCTACTGAAGCCAGGGCTGGACTTAATTAAACACAGCTGCCAGAGTCTTCAATCAGCCCCACCCTGCTGGCCTGCTGGCGGGGAGGGCCTTTATAAACTCACTTTGAACAGAAGCAGTTGTCAGTCAACTGCTTCCACTGGGAGTTTGTGCAGGTGCTCCTGTTACCAGTTTTTGACCTTTCCTGGAAATTCTCTTTTGGCCTTTGATTCCTGTTCCTGTTGCTGTTGATACTTGCAGCTCCCTCTCCAGTCTGCTGCTGCCTTCCGCCCTGCTCCTCTGGGCTCCCACCCGGCGGCTCTGCCACACGCCGCTGCTTTCCCCCTGCTCCTCTGGGCTCCCACCTGGCGGCTCTGCCACACTCCGCTGCTTTCTACCCTGTTCCTCTGGGCTCCAGCCTGACGGCTCTGCCACACTCTGCTGCCTTCCGCCCTGCTCCTCTGGGCTCCCACTTGATGGCTTTGCCGCACTCCGCTGCCTTCTGCCCTTCTCCTCTGGGCTTCCCTATCGGACAGCCTTGCCACACTCCTCTGCCTTCTGCCCTCTTCCTCTGGGCTCCTTGCCTTGCAACCTGCCTGTTCTAGCTTCTGATATCCTATCCTGTCCTGTACCTGGTTATTCCTTCCAGCACTGCTTTCTACTTCTATACATCTTGGTCCACTGTGGTTTCTCCACTTGAATCTGTTTTGCAGTGTGATCCTGGGTTGGTCTCCGTTCAGATCAGATAAGGGAAGACTTCTGTTGATTTTACATAGTCAGTTGAAGTCGTACCTGCCTTAGTATATGGTCTTTCAGTTTTACCCTTGCACTGAGTACAACAGTTTCCTCGGCGCGCCTAAGTCATGACATTGCTGTATGACTGGTACCTATCCCAAGGGCGTTCCTTAATCCCTGGAGACCCCTTATCATATTCCAGTACACCCTATATTCTGATCAATCCAAGTTGCCCAGTGTACTTGCTTGTCTTTGTCTCTTTGTTTAGAGCCTGCTCCTGCAGTTCCTGTAAATACCTGTTTCAACTAACAACTTGGTATGTACCTTTAATCTGTTATTTGCTAGCATTGTCTCCGGAATCTCCCTTAATCTACTTGCAAACAGTGAGAGACAGCCTCTGCCCCGTGCTCTCTGCCTAGACTTGTGATACTCAGCCTCTCGGCTTATAAATGGAAACATTCTGACGAATCCCATATTTTCCCTGAAGACAGTGCTCATGAATTTCCTTACTGGATGGATTATGGAACTCCGGATAAGAACCTATCTGGAATGAAAGTGCTCCCATTTTGATTGTGAAGTCTATAAATGGATTTGACATGGGCGTTCAGAGGCTCAGATCCCCTTTGCTGGGCCAGGATTGATTACACAGATTATCACAATTATGGCCCAGGAAATGACAGCCTTCTAAGCTCTCCTTGGACAAGACTCTACCAGGCCCAAGATGAATGGCCTCGTTATGGATTTGGCAGTCCAGTAAAACAATGGCACTAATTCGTAATCACCTGTTTTTTTGGTGGTAACATAATTATCACCACTTTTACCACTCTGCTGAATTCTGAGATACAAATGTGGAGGTAAATCCGCCAATTTACATCCTATATTTATCAGAATTACTGCTAAAGGTAATTATACAAAAACCACACTGAGTCCAATGGACACCAAAAATGAGGACTAACACACGTAATTCAAATCAATTTCAAGACCCTCTCCAACATCCACAAGTCATTCTGGGGCCTGGGACCCTGTTACATCCAACTCGCTCTCCCTAAATACCTCCCTGCTAGAGCCCGACAGTCTTCTAGATCCAACTCTATGCAGATCAGACGATTCACCAAGCAGAGCCTCCCTCTGGAATGGCCTCCCTGCCCCCCTCAGGCTTGAGCTGGACCACCTGAAGTTCCAGAAGGTCCTCAAGACCCTCATTTCCTCTTCTTCCTTCTCTCTACCCTGCTAACACCCCTGTCTGCTGCAGTGACTGGCTGTCTGCATCCCTCTGAGTTCTACAGGGCACCAGCTCCCCCCGGCCCAGTCCACCCCCCCTACTCGCACTTAGCATGTAAACACCCATCCCCTGCAATTCCTGGCACTTGCCCTCCTGGCCTCCCCCTTAGCACTTGCCTAGCCCCTGTGGCCCTCTTCCCACCTGCATCACCCCTTCTTTTCTCTTGCACCCTCTCTTTTTTATCCTACATTTCCCTTGCCACCCTAGCACTTCACATTATGCACTGACCGGCTCCCAGCACTTCCCCCACTCCCTTGCAGTGCTTGTTACTGCACTTGTACAATATGAATATCCCAAGGCCTAGTAGGAATGTTATTATTATCTTTATCCCTTATCCTCCGCCCCTTTTTTGGTCTTCTGGCGCCTTGAAACACTATAGGCACCTTACAAATATCAAATAAAATAAATCCTGCATTAAGTCCATGGGATCAAGGGGCAGTAACAGTAGTTTTGAAAGCAAATCAGTGACTTACCAGCGGTGCAGTTTACTGCCAAACGTGCAGTAAGGCTCAATCAGAGTTCTGTGAAATGGAGTGGAAGTAAAGAGGGTGAACAAGCTATTCATTTCTCTTTGTCACCAGGCTGGTATTGTAGGCCCGGTTCTATTTGAAATGAAAAAGTAGAAAAGGCCCCGGCACCGTCCCTAAGAATAGCTCCGGCCTTTAAAGCATCTTCCTGCTACACTGTCTCTTTTCTGTTCTTGTGCACTGTACCCACTTAGCTCAGCAGTTTTGAGGAAGGTGGGGCATTCGTTGTCCTTCTTTTGTGTCCAGTTTTCCTGTGTCCCTCTTCTATGTCTATGGCTCCGCCCCCAGACGCCTTCCTCGCCTAGGCTGCCACAAGATGGCCCCGCCCAGAAGGAAGCCTCTGGGTGGAGCACGCTTCCCGATGATGACGTAAGAGAGCGTTTCCCTGCTGTGGACGTCATTCAGTAATCCACCAATGGTGGCCAGCTGGGCGTGGCTTGCGCACCCGCGGCACTGAGTGAAGCAGAGTCTCGCAGCAGTGCTGGGACGCGCTCTATCGGGGGCCGGGAGACCGGCGGGGGCTGCAGACGCTTCTAAGAGGCGGTGACAGGTGAGTGTGTGGGATGCGCACAGACTTAAACCCTGCCTGATGCGGGCGTTAGCACGGCTCCACATTTCAACAGAGCTGCTGCTCCTCCTCATGTTATCACAGCTCCTGGCAGTGAGCGTAGTTTGACATGTTATGTTACATCGTCGACTCTTCTGTGTCCTGCCCCGCATGTTATCGGCGGTGCCTACTCCTTGCTACCAAAGCCTGCAGCCCGTCATGTGGTGACCATCCTGCTGCCCCCCTCTCACCCGAGGTGGTTGGTTAGTTTGCCTAATTCTGCAGCGCCTAGAAGATTGACGGGTAACTGAGGTGTTCCCCAGCCTGTCTGTCGCTCCTATTGGCGGTTCGCTTAGCTGCTTTTATCACCTGGAACTAATTTCCCTGTATAGGGTCCCAAAGGGTCTTGTGAGTGTTCGCATCGTTCCTTCTGCTGCATGTCAACACGGTCAGTTGCTCCACATTTTCTCCTCCCAGGTGAGCTCTTTTGTTAGCATTAAGAGGGCTCTGTAGAGCTCACTGCATTTGCCCTCTCCTTGTGTTACTGCTTTTACTGTTGCTGCTCCTCATTTCATCACGTACTAAGTGCTGTTAAACGCTTCTTGGTGCTCCTCATTTCATGGCATACACGATGGTCTTTTACTCCCGCCCCCTTCCTCCGCTTGCCCTGGTTACTCCTAGTTGAACCCCCCCCCCCCCCGCACCTTTGCTGCCTGTCCCTGGTGTGTTGCAATGGTGCACATACCCTGCTGCCTGGTGCACACCGTTGCAGCACCCCCTGCCATCGTGTGCAAACCTGTTCCTGCTTTGCACGAAGGCTACAGTCACGCCTTCCGAGTGTGTCTTCATGTCTGGGCCGCCTTGTTTACTTCTGATGTGCAACGCGGGGGCGGGGAGGGGCGATATAGATGTAGTGATTGGGAGGGGGTGAGGGGATAATGCAGTCAGGCTGTCCCTGGCTTCCACTGTGCAGTGCTTGGCTACTCGGTGCGTTTTCTTGTGAACTGTCTGATACGCTACGTGCTTCTAAGCGCTTTGGGAAGTTTGTGTAGACCGGCGTTTGGTGGATGGAGAGGACTGGGGTCTGAAGTAGTTGCCACCGTGTGACCTCCTTGCACAGGATGGGGTGGGGGCACGGGTACATCAGTTATTAGCCTCGCTGCCAACGAGGGGGCGTTTATTCTTTCTCGCCGTAGCCTCGCCCTCCCAGTGAGAGGGCTGCCGATGCCATGCTGAGAGTTTTATTATCCAGGCTGTTGCCTAAACTGGGATTTGCCCAACCACGTCAGTGTGTGTGTGTGTGGGGGGTGACTAATGTCGTGCTAATAACCTAGATCGCGGTGTTAATGCACCTGTTGCAGAGATCGGTGTGCTAGTAAGTGTAACCTTCGGGTCATCCGTTGGAACTGCACCTACTTGGCATAGTAGGGTGATGGCGCTGCTTCGGAAATACCCGTCTCGTGTGGTACCCGCATACTGCTCGCAGGGCTAGTGCACTTACTGCATCGATGGAGTGTAGCGTTCTGGACATGGCTCTGCATGGCTGCACGGACAGCTCCGCCTCTTAACCTTGCAGCTTCTCGGCTGGGGGGCAGTGTAGGCACTAGGTGGCGGCTGGCTTCGTGGATGATCCGGACGTCTCCTGGTGATAAAACGCCGGGAGCTGTGCCAGGGGCAGCATTCCTCCTGCTCGGCGTCCTGGACACCGTGTTTTATTGTTCCTGTTGCAACATCCGCGCGCCAACCCCGAGTTTAGCCCGTTAACCCCTTCCTGCTGTGAAGTCTCCGCTGCTGGTGGCACGACAACACATTGGAACCTCAACCTTGGAATATTTGCAGCTGGACAGAAGGGCACGATGCCAGGGCAGGGTCCCGTTTCCCAACGACGCGGAGTTTTCATGTTTAAATGATTGCACCTGTGCACGAGGCCCCCTGGGGATCGGGGGGCCAGACGCCCCGGTTTTGCCAGAAAGGAGTCTTTCTTGGACACAAGTTCCATAGGGTTTAAGCCACACGTCGTGTGATATAGGGCTGAATAACACAGCTCCAGGGCCTGCGTGGAGAAGAGGTGCTGCCTTGAGACTGCGGGGGGGGGGGGGGGTTCAGGCGTATCATCGCTCTGTCTTCTTAATTGGATCGATACCTGTGTGCAGGCACCAGTAAGCGAGGGTAAAGACGGAGACTTCGCAGCGGTGGAGTCCTCTAAGAAGGGGACGGGGGGGTGAGGGCTGGCGGCACTTCCTTACCCTCCTCCCCGTGCCGCAACATCGCCTGGCATGTAAGTGAAACTCCAGAGTGCTGCGCTCCAGCACGGAAAGGGCGCACGCGCGGGGATGATGAAAGGCGTCCCTGTCGTCTCTCGGGTCCACGCACCCGCCCTCCTTGCACCCTCTGCGACGCTGCTGCAAGGGTTCGCCTAATGATGACCGTCACTCCTGGGGGCGCCTCGGGCACACGCCTGTCTGTATATAGGTGCAGCAGTGCCCTCCTTTTCCCCCCAGAGAGGGGATCTCACCATTTTACCCCGATGACGCCGGCGGGTACTTTTGGATTATGCGCTCTTTATGGTGGGTTAGTAAGGCACCAAAACAGCTTATTACTAAGCAGTAAGCCCAGATGCACTCCTAAGGAACCGTAGTTCAATTCTTTGGGTCCTGCCAAATAGGCAGAAATAAGTTCAATGTAGTCTTATTGGTGCATTCATACAGAATATATATACACCATATTTAAAATTTAGAAGTCTATACTGAAGATTAACCTCCAAATAAGACAACATTCACAATGGTTCTTAGAGATATTGGACATTTTAATTGTCCATTCTCTGTTAAGCACAATTGAGGTTTCAAAACAAAATTTCAAAGAAGAAGTCATATATTACTTAATAACAAAGTGAAAATAAATCACCGCACAGTATGTGTTCACAACAAGGGCACACCTTACTCCGAAGCCTGGTGACTTTCTACCGTCACGGGATTGGGATTTTGCATTCAGTAAACCTACTCTCTGTAAGGACGGTGAATTGGAGGCCGAATGCCTATAGCGCCTGGTGACTGAGTTGCCAGCCTCCATGCAAGCTCTTTCTTTTCTCGTGTAATTAATTAATCTTTGGTAGGGGATGATGTATTGGGTAAAGAGGGGGCAGATGTGTGTGTTAAAGATGCCCCTATTGCAGAAAAGGGGGAATAGACTATACTGGGCACGGCACAGCCTCTGCGCTGACCGCTCTCCTGTGCGCAATAGTTTGCGCCAATGCTTTACACGCGCATGCTTGCGGCTGTGCGCCAGAGTCGCGGAGAAAGGTAGGTCTTTGCAGGGCTTCGTTTTTCCTGCTGCCACCAGGTCGTCTGTCGTGCTTGAGGCGAGGACCCCCAGCTGGCTGCAATAAGGTACCCCCTGTCAGTTAGAACAGCACTGAAATTCGCCCTTTAAGGAATACCTCGGACACAGCCCATACCTCGCCCGCCTTCTCCGGAAAACCATCACCAGGCCTACGCTACAGGTCTAACCACCTAACCTTACAGCGCTATATCGCTTCCTGCCTAGCGTTGGCGCTATATGAAACCATACGGATACATAGAAAGGGGCCGACGACGTTATCTTGCAGGGCCATGATTGCACTTGCTTAATTCCATGGCTCATCATTGGGGTGAACGCCCCCATCGTTGTTGATTCAGAGTGTATTGTTGTGCCTCTCCAGGTCATGATGTTACGTGCAGGGATGTGTGTACGCAATGTGATGTTATGCAATCATTTAAGTTGTTTTGTACATTGGATACCTAGAAACCGCCTTCCGGTCTGTAGGTTGTGTAATTTAGATTTTTCAATGATGCTGTCATATACTCCACGTTCTATGACCCGTTTCCATTTTATTTATTTATTTATGTATTCACTTTACAAATATGAAATTGCTTTGCTCAGTAAAGTTATGATTTTTAACGCGAATGTTCATTTTAAAAGTAGATGAAAGATGGTTGGCGTTTGGGTTATTTCTCGAGAACACTGACTCGAATAAGCGAGCGATAGTGGCTGCAGATTTGCAATTTTAAGATCTCAGTTTTGGGGGGGGGGATTACTCTGTACAGGTGATCTGCTTTTGAAAAGGTGGATGCTTGAGACTTGCTGGGGATCTGTTTCTACTAAGAGCATGCTTGCACACGCCACGGCCACATTTAAATGAAGCCCCGTAGAAGTCCCGCTTTGCTTTGCCGGGAAACGCTCTTCGTTCTTCGCTACTTTGCTTTGGATTTGTGGCTGTGGACTGCATTAACCAGCAGACCTTACTTCATTTGGAGGCGGGCTATAAAAACAAGCACGCGCGCGCACCGCGCGCGCGCACCCGTGAAAGCCCCGTAGAAGTCCCGCTTTGCTTTGCCGGGAAACGCTCTTCGTTCTTCGCTACTTTGCTTTGGATTTGTGGCTGTGGACTGCATTAACCAGCAGGTGAAGAACCATTTGAACCAGACACAAGACGAACTTAAGACAATTGTCATTTTATATATATACTTTATATACCTCGTATACTCATTATTTTCTGTTTTATTTATTTAGACCTTACTTCATTTGGAGGCGGGCTATAAAAACAAGCACGCGCGCGCACCGCGCGCGCGCACCCGTGAAAGCCCCGTAGAAGTCCCGCTTTGCCGCTTCGCCGCTACTGTCGCGGCAAGCGGCGGTTTTGTTTGTTTTTTTTTTCTTTCTTTATTTGTTTAATTTTACTAATCATTTACTATTGGTCACTTAATCACAGTTTGAGTTTTATTAATAGTGATTGAACGCAGGCCTCAGAATATGAAACGTGGCTTCTCATCCCTAAGAGCAGGAATGCCTGATACTGCTCTAGATGTCTATGATAATAATGGAAAAGCCCCCGCAAAGGGAAAACTTCGACGGAGCTCGACACCTCGAGCAAGTGGTGCAAGCATACACTTGGACAATAAGAAAAAGTCTAATCTGCCTTTGGGAATGGATATTCGCTCTTTCTGCAAAAATCAAAGTGTGCCTCAAACGACAGGGAATGAACCAGGAAATATAACTCATCAAACAAGCCAGCCTAACACAATTGTTGACACTTCGCGTAAGGTAATACAAAACAGACGATCTGATGGAAGCACTGCGTTGGATGGAAAAAGCAACATCTTACCAAAATCAAAACCAGTGGATTCAGATGTTATTTTCTTTGCTGAAGAACAGGTCTCACTAACTGATAGCATTTTGTTGAACAATGTTTTAACTGGTGTTGCCATCTCTGACTCAGAACCTATAGTTAAATATACGACTTCAAGTAGCCTTTTACAATCAAACATTGCTGGCCCTAGTGACATGCCGATAATAGATTTGGACCCAAATGACACAGCTTTTTCCCCGCACACTTTATCTGATAATCTGTCCAAATCCCCCGTTTTATTTACCAACAATAGCTTTGCTGATTCTGTAGCAAATCCATCTTTTAGTGCTCCAACTCCGCGAAAAATAAAGGCTCTTGGCACGGGTGACTTTGGTCAAAGAACATCTCAAGAAGCTCAATTGGGAATAACTCTCACATCCATGAATACAGCCATTTTGGCCCTAGCCAAACTGTTTGAAGTTCTAAGTAAAAAAGCTGACTTACATTCTACCCAATTAAATCAAGTTTTGGCAGAACACCTCATCTTTACAACCAGTTTAAAAAAGCTTGATTCTTTGTGTCATCCAGTCAGCAATAAGAAAACTACGGGTTCGCAGACTTCTACCTTGGCGCCCATTAACACAAAAGAATATCAGCAGCTTCCATGCTTCTTAAATCCAATCACAGATTCCATGAATGGTGCACAAGTGTCATTCATGGATCAACCAAAACAGACATCTATACCAACTTATCCTTTATTTGATACTAAATTACATCTCAATGACATAGGTAAAAAAGCCCCAAAAAAAGCTCCAATGGCAAAAAAATCTAAAAACATCAAAACTGTCACCAAACATGACAATCAAGCCAAAGCTTTGGTGAAAAGACTATCTATTCCTGCTGCCACCACGATTGCAGCTGCGAAACAAGTTGCAAAAAAATATTCTAAGCAGTCTTTAAACCGCAAAGAAAAACCTCGGCCTGAGCCGATAGAACACAGTCCTTTAAATAATCTAATCAATATGGCAACAAGTATATCTAAAAATCCCACAACATCTCAAACGGCAGATGCCTCTCTTATTCAAATAGACAGCTCACAACATCAATGTGAGAAAGACACGCGCTTAAAGGATTTAAGACAAGCTATTGATAATTATATGTCAGCAAAATCGTCTTCCAAAAAACTAGTTTTTCCTCCTTTGCAGCCTTTCTCTCATCCTGAATCTTCCAATCCTTTGTTACAATATCCCCAGTTAGCCTCACAAACAACTGAAAAGTCCTCTGTCTCGCAGATCATACCTCAGATAGGCCCAATACACTCCCAACAAGAGGCCTGCCAAAGAGATAACCTTGCCTCACAAATTCAAAGCAGCTCTTCATCATCTACTCAGCTTGTAGTAAATATTGATGAGAGCAAGCGTGAACTTACTAAGCATATTGAAGAAATAGTTCACAGCTCCTTGAATAAAATGTATCAAAATGGCGATTTTGTAAGAAATAACTCTGCTAGTGCTACAACGCAAATCGATAAACCTGGCTTACACATTCACAAAGATGAACCCAAGATAGCACAAAATCGAGTCAAACGTCCAGCGTTACATGCTCTAATGCTCACCTGCAAGCCTTCTCCAGCCAAACAGTACATTTTAAATCGAGCATCTATTTTGGCGATTTTTAGCGAAATCCCTGAATTAGATGACATTGCCTCCACAGATATTGAGCTTGTTGAGTTCATCGATCAGAAAAATGTTTCATCTGTAAAACTATGGATAAATTCACGTATTGTGGTGAACTTAATAATGGCTGTTAAACATCAATTGTCAGACCTGGGCTTTGTATTACACTCTTTGCCTGAGTCATCGAACATGACTGAAGTATCCACTGGTCTGCAATTAGCAAACAAAATCCAGCCTGCTATTTCTCAAAAATGCACATGTAATTGTCAGAAAACTCAAAGCTAGATTTGTAAGGTCACAACTGCCTCACTATCTCTTATTAGTTGGAATACAAGAGGTTATGTACACCTGCTGAATAATAATAATGCTCAATTATTGGGCCGTGATGTCATAATGCTCCAAGAAACGTGGCTTATAAAAGTCCCCTCCTGGAATAATTATGATGTCCTATTAAATCCGGCAAAAAAGAACTGTTCAGGGCGCCCCACATCTGGACTTCTTACCGCAGTAAAGCAATCTTCAACGCTGCAACTAGAACCATGGTTTATACCAAACACATTTCTACAAATGTCAAAAGTTTCAACCTCTAATTTCTCCTGTGCCTTGATTAATGTATATTGGAATCCCTTAGGAATCTCCGAAAATGATTTCCTTTGCTCTGTTACTAAGGCTTTAGACATAGTTTCGCTTGAAGGTATGACCAATCATGTTCTATTGGCCGGTGACTTAAATTTGCATTGCTTGGGACCTCAACGCAACTCTGAAAGCTGTCGTTTGCAAAAATGGAACAGCTTGATTCAGTCTCGTAATTTATTCATGCTAAATGGTTCTTTCTCACAAGATATACCTCCTCAAGCAACTTGGCACCGTGGTCAAAGCAATGGAATAATTGATTTCATCTATGTAAATGCATGCTTTCTAACTAAGATAACAGCTTTTGAAGTAATTAACACTAAAGCCAGCGATCATAACATTTTAAGCATGTTTTGGATTTTACACACTCTTAGGAAATACCCACAATCTGCAAATCCTATAGGTGTTCTAAATGTAAATTCAGCCAGAAACAGAATGATATGGTCACAAAAAACCCTCTCAGCCTTCAAAGATCATTTGCAGGCAAATTTGGAAAAACAAAAAGGAAGACCCATGCTGGATAAATTAGCTTATCATGACTTAATGCAAGTGTTTCAACACAATTCAGTTGCTCATACTCAGAAACAAAAACCCCATCTCCACTTACCAAATCTTGAAATTAGAGCTAAAAAGGCCGCCATGCGAGCAGAAAGGAAAGCGGCAAACAAACTACCATTGGTTGAACGCACCACTATCCTGAAACAAATTAGAACCAGGTATAGAAATTGGATTAGGGGTGCAAGGGCGAAACTATATCAATTTGATGGCTACTCAATGCTAAAAGCTCTAGCTGATAAAAATGTAGCTCAATCCTGGAACATCATTAATCATGTGACAGCGGGGCAACAGGTGGCTGTGCAAGCAAATGATGTAACAGAAACCACCTGGATTAAACACTTTTCAACGCTCTTTACGGATACCTCCTCTGTCTTAAGATCAGATCATTTAAAATCTCTGCCTAATTTTCATCTGGTCTTTGACAGAGAAGATATATTATATTATATTAAACAAGCAAGTAATTCCAGAGCCCCTGGCCCGGATGGTCTTGCAAACACGCATCTCAAACAGTATCCGGAAATCTGGACAGACATTCTTTTTCTCTTATTTGAGCATATCAATGTCTCCCAGACTATTCCCTCTTCTTGGAAGCAAGCAATCATCATTCCCATTTATAAAAAGGGAAATCGAGCAAATCCCTCTAGCTATCGGCCCATTTCACTTTTGGATGTTCCAGGAAAAATTTTCTCACGTTTAATATTACGAGATTTAAAAATTTGGTCTTCAACCTGCGCTAAAATGGACCCCCTGCAATCAGGTTTTGTTCCAGGTTTGGGCACTTTGCCAAACATCATCTCGCTGAATATGTTGAAAGCACAATATGCAGCTCGTAACCAATGTTTATATTTTGCATTTATTGATTTTCGTCATGCTTTTGACTCAATTAATCGTAACTTATTATTTAACAAGTTATATGCACTTGGTTGTCCTTCAACTTTACTCTCTTTAATCATCCTCCTACATTCCGGAACCACTATGCGAGTCAGACTTTCGATTGAAGGTGCTTTGTCTGCTTCTTTTGCTACAACCTTGGGTTTGAAACAGGGCTGCATTTTGGCCTCCTATTTGTTTAATCTGTTCATTTTTGACTTGGGTAGCGTGTTTCTTCAAACATTATCTGATGCCCCGGAATTAGGCCATCAGCGTGTACCATGGTTGTTGTATGCTGATGACCTAGTTCTAATGTCACAATCTCCGATAGGCCTACAAAACATGTTATCAGCCCTTGCACACTATGCCGCAAAAAACATCTTAGCAATAAATTTAGAAAAATCACAAGTCATGATATGTACTCCGAAGGGAAAAGCTTCGAGTCGTAATCTTACTTGGAAATTGTATCACGAATCGCTGAATATAGTTTCGGAATACAAGTACTTGGGTGTGTTCATTCAGAACACCATTAGAGACTCCAAACATATGATAATATTACAGACTAAACTAATGTCTCTTTTATCACAAGCAAAAATTTTAGTCTATAGATATGGTAAATTCACTTTGAAACACATCTTTATGTTCTATGAACAGAAAGTGATACCGAGTCTATCATATGGTATTGAATCAAAGCTCTATTCGAATGATCTAGCATGGGACAAGTTAGAAGCTGTTTTCTGGAAAGGAGTTTTACATTTACCAAACTGTGTACCAATGCCAATACTACGTTATGAGCTAGGTTTCAATTCTCTGGCAAGCAGAGTGAAGTGGAAAATGTGTGCCTTTTTCCGCAAATGTATCTTAGGCCTTACAAATAATAATATTTTGAACACAGTAGCCCACTATTTAATCATGGCTAAGCAGACTTTCCCGAACTCTTGGCGCAGTTTTGTTTACACACTTCTTGCAGAGGCTAGTATTCCCCTACAGATGTTATTGGACACCCCAATGAGCGCTAAAAGGAAATTTTATCAATGGGCCTGGATTCAAAATTATGAAGCATGTACAAAATATAATGATTTTGATACTAGAATTCACTGTTTTAAGAAATTGGGTCAAGCTGCAAATTACCTAGTAAAATGTCCATCATCAAGAATTAGGCAACAATTTTTACGTATAAGATTAAACCTATGGCCCTCTAGAGACCAACTATATAGGCGAAAAAACCCTTTTTGTAAAACAAATAAATGTCGTTATTGTGAAAATTTTATGTGCAGAGAAACTTTGCAGCATGTAGTAGTAGCATGTCCTAACTTGAAAGATGCTAGATATATCTTTTTTTCAAATCTACTGAATTTGTACACAGAAAAAAATGAAATAGAAATCTGGAGTATTCTAATAAATAGTCCCAGATTTGCCGTCATCAAAGCTGTAGTACAATATTTAGAAAAAATGTTACCATCTGAAATAGTGTGTTCACCAGTCTGAAACTCTTGCGTCTTTTATCATTTTGTCTTGGTATTATCCTAATGTTGCCTCATGTTATGTTATGCTGACAAAGTTCATTACAAATTTTAATGTATTATTTTAATGTATTATCATCATTATGAATTTTTGTATTTTCCTCTTTTTAATCTTTTTTGAAAAGTTGATTGATATCAGCTAAATCAAAATAAAAAAAAAAAAAAAAAAAAAATGAACCCAACAGGAGTTGGCGGGCTCGTACTGGTTTTCCGAGTGGAGGGGTCGCCCCTGTAATAATGCCGAGCGGCGGGCGTCTCTGATCTTTGATGGAACTATTTACGAGCGCACGCTTCCGAGGGCATCATACACCGACTGTGCTTTGGTCACACACTGTGTCAGTGTTGTGTGCCCACCCCACGAGATGGTGCTGGCAGACGTTACACGGCAAGCTGCCTTTGCTGGAGGGTGGGCCTGCCACTTGGAGGCCAGTCACTCGTGTCCAGTTTCAGGTGACTTCACTTTTGCTGTTTCGTTTCGGTGCTTGTAGCGCCGTGATCTCCTTCTCAATGCTCCACACTCGTGCACACTATTACCCCATGTCAGCGGTCTGCACCCTTTGGCTCTCCAGATGTTTTGGACTACAGCTTCCATCGACCCTAGCCAGCAGTCAATGGTGAAGGATCATGGGAAGCGTAGTTTAAAACGTCTGGACAGCCAATGGTGGCAGTCCCCTGCCCTATGTGTTCAGATGAAGTCCTGAGACACTGCTTTGTGTCTCATGCAGTACGCTCTCGCACGTGCATGCCCGTAAGATGCTGGGTTTGTAGAAGGCCCGTATGTATACAATTGGACGTTAGTATACACCAGGGGCCTTCAACCTTTGCTTACCCCCTCCTACACCCCCATGTTTTGGACTACAACTCCATCAGCCCTACACAGCAAAATCAATGGTGAGGCATCATGTGAGTTGTAATGCCACATGCAGATATGATATGATAAGTTATAACGCGCTCAATACCCAGAGGTTTCCAAGCGCGGTGCTGGGGATCAAACCTGTGGGGCTCTGTGTCATTACGCTTCCAAGGCGAGCACGTTGCCACTGAGCTATCCTCCCGGGACCGTTGGTATACGCAGATTGAAAAACACCCCCGTCCCCCCACCTCCTATTGTTTTACTGATGTTACATGTTAATGAGCCACTGAAGGCCTATTAGGTTCTGCCAACAGTACTAATGCCACTGCTTGCCCAGACTCCGGCAACCTCTCCTCACCCATAAAGGCTACTGCAATCTCTTTTTTTACTTTTTCATATTGGCAGGATATCGTGAAACTTTGCCCCCTATTTAGGCAACACGTAATGTGTATTCGTAATTGTGTCGGGAGTGACTGTTGATTGTGAGATTACGCCAGAACATGCAATGCGGTTTGGCACTTGGGCGTTCTTGGGGTTCCTTCCTCTAACAATGCAGTGAAGCCGCGCAAGGGGGTCTTGCCCTATGAACATTATTATTGATGGAGGGGGGGTTAGGGGGAGCCGCTGCTGGATAAAGGTGAGCTTGAGTGGAAGGCCTTGCCCGGGCAGCAAGTCGGTGAGTGCAGACGGCACCCGATCACTGGTTCCCAGTGAAGGGCAGCTTCCTGTGGGCACCGGATAGCTTGCGGTCTGCCGCCACACAGGCTGCAAGAGTCTTCTGGTCAGAGAGCCAGAGGGCAAACATTCTACTGGCTTTCAATATTTTCTGTTTAAAGTAGTGGCTGGGTGTAGAATGAATAAATGGTAGAGGGTTGTTTTGAGTAGTTATAAGTGGAAAACAATAGAGCCACAGACCCAGGTACCGATCATTCTATTCACCATGATTGCCCCAAGCAGCCCCCTGTCGGTAAGTTCAGTGATAGGATCTCCCCCGCTGTCCACTACTGCTGTGTTCGCAGTATAGATGAGCTCTTCTTCAATTTCAGTGGTAGATACAATACTGGAGAATGAGGTTCCAGTTCTCAATTGGTGAGAATCGGTGAGAGTGTAATGGTTTATTGAGAAGCCACCCTCTACACAGGGAGTTCCTTCCCTCCCCACTCAAGGAGTTGCACAACAAACTGTTTAAAGGTTTCTTTTCTTCAGCCCTACTTCAGACACATATCGTGCCCCTTGGATCCCTCCCCAGAGCTAGCGATGAGCCAAGAACCAGGCCAGTGTACAGGAAATGTACTTATTTGAATTATAAGAAATGGAGATTGCACTAAAACTACACACACCACCTTATTTTAGGCTCACAATTAAACTTCTTTTTACAAAAATCACACAAGTTGGATTGCAAAACTAATCAATTTACTAGATGTAGATTTCAATTTAAGGAATAATTAACACTGTTCAATAAACAAAATTAATGTACATATGCTGTGCAAATTCGATTTTCTTGCACGCTTAAAAAGGCTAGTACTTTGGCTTACAGATTTGCACAAATGCATATGGCAATTATTATTTCACCCAAAATGTTGCTTCAAATAAACCCAGGGTGACTTTAAAGCAAGACAGACATCATGATGCATGATGTCTCCCTTTTGCAAAGTACTTCTCCCCAGTCCCAAAAACCCAAGCATCAATTACATGCAGCCCTTCTATTAAGAGGGCAGGTCTAGGGAGTGGGGACAGTTAGATCCCACCCACTTGAGTTAAATGCCTGTTTTGTGAAGTTGGCCTACACTGCTTCCACACTGGGTCCGGTGACTCTTCACTTTAGAGCTCTCGCTACTCTGTGCTGATTATTGAACACATTTATTGAGTGTTTATGTGCCTTGTCCTGTATTTATCATTTCTATTTGGAACAATATATATATATATATATATTTTTTTAATATAACCACTGGCTGTGTCTTTGTGTTACGTGGCATACAATGCACATCCTTTCTGGGATTTGTTTTTACTCCATACCCACTGTTTGATATCTTCTAACTCTGCACTAAAGCAACACTCTAAGTGTCAGCCTCTAGAAGTACTTTTCTCCTTGTTGATATATGGGAAGTTGGACAGAAACATGGGGATGATTAGGTCCCGCTACACTTAAAAGCCGATGTCGGGGAAGTTGGACAGTTTAGGGACTAGGACACCCGTCTTCAGTAAAGAATTTGTGGTTAACGGGAAGAATGAGATTACCCAATTGCATTACAGTATACATTACAGTATATAGATTTAAGGCTTGATGGGTAGGCCCTTGGGGGCTGCCAACCAACATAACTAACAATATGTCAGCACCAGGGTACCCACTGACTCAACGAGTCTGGTGATGGAAGCACTGTTTAAGGCAGAAGAAAATATAATTCTGAATAGACAGGTTGTCCTCAGCCTTCTGCGGGGTATGAGGCCCCTACATAAGATTGGCTCCAAAGACCCTGAAAGTGTGGTTTCCAGACCCAAGCCGCTGTGATATTGTGGAATTTATTAGTTGGTGCAAGAGCACTACCCTGGCAGAAGTGGGCAACCTCGGGGTCTGTGGGTTTGACATCAGAGCACAACGGCAGCTGGGAAATAGGAGGCTGCATCCCCTTGGCAAATCCAGGGTGACCCTTCCAATTCCTACTCTCTGCTTCAAATTTCCAGGGATGTAAGATCGGATCAGCTGAGGCGGGTACAGGCTTGCGATCCGGGAAACCCAGGCACGGATTGGACTTGGTTGCCAGGCTGGTTTGTCAAAGGAGGCTCCCTTGAAGGGCGCAGTAGACCGGCTTCCAGGAAGACTAAGACACTAATGATTGTTTCCTTGAATTCTTGCAGATGCAAACAGCTTCTGCAGAATGGGCAGTCGTCTGCTGAGCTAAACGAGGCCGACATTTGTTTCCTGTAAACTCTGGCAACTGCACTGCTGGTGTTGGATGGTTTTATCTGGTTTTATCTGTATATCCCAGCATGCAGTAGATTATCTTGCGTGAGACCACCGTTAGGCGTTAGCCCCCCACCATCTTCATTGCGGTTAGTAGGCGTATCTAAACACGGAAATAAATAGAAACAGTTGCTGGGCTTTTGGCAGTACGTATTAGTGGTGTAAAGTCGGACCATCATGTTTTGATAGTAAATGTGTAATGCAACCATGTAAAAATGCAACTGGAGCATGCGTAGAGTAATTGGTGAGGCACATTTTGGTTCGGCTAGTTTGCTAATCATGGGGGGGGGGCTAAATTCTAATTGTTTTGGGGGGGGGGGGGGGCAGAGAACGACCCGATCCTGCGGTTCTCTAATTACCAGACTCGGAGGAAAACAGATCAGCATTTTGGAGGACTGGGCTGTGGTAAGGTTAAATGGAAATGAGGCTGGAGCTTCGGGAGGAGAGTTTAGCTGGGGGAGGGGGGGGGGGGGAGTACCATTCTCAGATTGACTTTATCTCTGCCGATGAAGTGCTGTTTATATCGTTTGGCATCACTCCTATGAATGGTAAATGCTGTCCTCAGAAGCTGGATTGGTAGAGAGAGTTACCCCCAGTCCAGAAATGCCAGGGAGGGACAGTGACTAATAAGAAAAACCAAGTCCGCTGTCACCCTAAAGCCATAGCACATTCTTATAACCGGGTTCACTCAGTTTAATCCTTAGGAGTGGCACGATGCTCATGTTGCACTTTGGCCAGGTTTCTTCCCGTCCTTTATATGCAACTGTTCCACAGTGTCGTCGATGTGGAAGGACCATGTACCCTTCCGGGTTGGCTTTGTTCAAGCCATTCAACAACCCAAAAGGTGGCTATTGGGTGCATAGAAACAGCTGAGTGGCCCGCTAGGGAGAAACGAGGAGCGATAAGATGGCGTTGCCAACAATTTAAGAACAAAGTGAAAGTAGCCCGATATCGGGTTAATTGGTGGGGAAAAAATGCTAAGAGTGTGACCAACAAGTTGGAAGTTGTTGAACGACCACAAAAACTTTTAAGTTGAGGTACAGTCAAACACAATTCAGACAGTAACTTGGGAGAATCTCTTCCAAACAACATACAGCAACATTCCAAGTGAGGCCCTTGGAGACTGCCCCAGAGTGCTCTGGGGGATTTCCTTTGATCAGGATGATGTGTACCTGATCATAACGAAAAGTAATAACTCCCGGGGCCTGTTTTGCCTCTTTAAGAACATCTTAAGAGCAAAAGTTTCCGACTGCTTGGCACCAGGGGCATGTAGTTACAATCTTTAAGAAGGGGGATATATTGGACCCTCTTCATTATCAGCCCACGACGCTATTTTGTGCTGACCAAGTAATCTTTGCAGCACTGAAGCTAAGGGCTCCAACACAGTGGCCTGAGAAACTCTATCCTTAGTACTACTATGTAGATTTCAGACGCAGAGTGGCAACGGCTTTGCCTGGAGAATTCGTGGATATGCTCCAGCATGGAGAGGGTTGCTGGGGAGGGATGGTAGTACATGTTGCTAGCACCGACCTGTCCGTGCGTTCAACACCATAAGCCGTGACTGTTTATGTTGGAAGTTACAGCAGCTGTAACGCTCACCTGGTTCCCACGGAGGCGCGGCGTCGAAGGCGCAGAACTCTGAAGATGGACAGGAAGGGCCCCTCTATTCTGGCTTCCCTGGCTCGTTGGATACCCTCCTGTGCGTGAAAAGGGAGTATTGCCAACTGTGGAACAATGCTCAAGCCTCCCACTCCCTTCCAACCCTCCACGATACCTCCTCCACGATTCCCCGTGAAGCCTCACCTTAGGGTTTGGAAGGATGAGCTCTCCATCCTGCTTCTGATGCAGGGGCGCGTTGAAACCCAGTTACTTCACTGGATTGAGGATTGATGGGAGTTCAGGTAAGCTTGACTGTTCAGGTAAGGCGCTGTAAAAGTTCTGTTCAAAAGTTCAAGCTTAATAATAATGTTCGTTGTCTAATTGCAGCAAGCGCTAATGCTTATGTCTTTTTCCCCTTAGGGGCCGGGGTTCGGAGTGCCGGAGATATGGCGCTGACCCGAAGTGAAACAGTTCTGGATGAGCGCTCAGGTAATGTCTTTGCATTCGCTCATTCAATGTCTTTGTCTTTTTTCCCCATAGGGGCCGGGGTCCGGAGATGCCAGGAAGCAGCAGGACCCGAAATGCAGTGGGAATAATCCAACAGGTAAGACTTAAAAGGAAACTGAGCTTTCCTTATTCCTTTTCTCCCTCTCACCTTTGTTCTTGTCTTTTTTCCTCTAGGCACTGGGGCGCGTAGCTGAATCCGGAAGATCGCTGCTGAAGATGGAAGCGCCTTGCAAAGGTGAGTAAAATGCAGCGCTGCAGCGATCGAAACAAAATGCCTTTAAAATGATGTCTTCCTTTTCAGGGCCGTTGGAGAAATGACTCCGGGATGCAGATTTAGCAGGTAAGGGCTTTTCTTCTCCTATTCTCTTCCTTTCTCCCCTTGCAGGTGTTCCAGGGTGCTGGCAGGCGTGGCTGAAGTCAGGATGCAGGAGCTGACACGGTGAGCGTCCAGCTGCTAGGTGCAGAACAACGCGAAGCATGTGTGGCTGTTCGGGTGGGGTTTAAATGGCCTTGGAAGAAGTTCCTGGTATGTATCCTTCCCCGACCACACCCGGGTGGTGAAGTAGTCCTACAGGTTAAGTAGTCCCATTCAGGCCTCAAGAGGGCCTGGATGAAGCAGCAAGGTCTGCATCAGGTAAGTGTGCACCCAAGCACTTAAACACATATCCTCTTCTATGAGCCTGGCGCCTAAGGCGCCAGGACTGGGGTCTGCTATGAGCCTGGCGCCTAAGGCGCCAGGACTGGGGTCTGCTATGAGCCTGGCGCCTAAGGCGCCAGGACTGAGTCCAAAGGGCCCCGACTTGGGCCCGCTGAGACTTCCCTGGGGAAAATGATGTCTGCCTCTGGGGTTGCTGGGCCCGGCTCCTTAGAGGTAGGCATCATGACAGTACCCCTCCTCAAGGCCCCTCCCAAGGTCTTTTCCTCCGGGGGTTTTGGTTTGTGCGGGAATCTTCGATGGAATCTTTGAATTAATCGTGGTGCGTGAACATAGTTACTGGGTTCCCAAGATCTTTCCTGAGGTCCATATCCTTTCCAATCAACAAGATAGAAGAGTTTCGACTTAACTATCTTGGAATCTAAAATGTCTTTCTCTTCGAATTCTAATTCTCCATCAATTTGGACAGGGCCTGGGGGCTCAGACAGTCTGGTTCCAGGTTGTACTGGTTTTAGAAGAGATGCGTGAAAAACGGGATGAATCCGCATGTTGGATGGTAAATCGAGTTTAAAGGCCACTGGGTTGATAATAGCTTTGATGGGGTAAGGCCCAATGAATCTGGGATTAAAAGTTCGCTGACCCTTGAGGGGTAGATGTTTAGTTGCTAGCCATACCTGATCTCCTACTTGGTAAGGAGGAGTTTTACTTCGGTGCAAATCAGCGTTTTCTTTATACTTTTTCTTGGCTTGCTGTAAGTGGGTTGTAGCTTCTTTGAAGGCTTGGGTTATTGTGGAATGTAGGTGATTTACTGCAGGCATCTCCAGGGTCAGAGGTGGATCTAGGTCAGAGGTCCGAGGATGGTGACCATACAGGGTATAAAAAGGAGTCTGTCCGGTTCCAGAATGCACTGAATTGTTGTATGCATATTCTGCAATCCAAAGGATGTCCTTCCAATTCAACTCGGATTGGTGTAACATGCACCGCAGATATTGCTCAAGAGTCTGATTGGTTCTCTCGGTTTGTCCGTCGGTCTGGGGGTGGTGGCTGGTGGATAACCGCACGTCTATTTGTGCTAGTTGGCAACATTTCTTCCAAAAGTGGGAGATAAATTGACTTCCACGGTCTGAGACTAATATGGAAGGGAAACCATGTAACCGCACTATATTTTCCATAAATTCCTTGGCCAAGGTGGAAGCTGACGCCAATCCTTTTAAAGGGATAAAATGGGCCATTTTGGAGAATAGATCCACTATTACGAGAATCATGTTGTAACCACCACAAGGAGGCAGGTCAGTTATAAAGTCCATTGACAAGGTGTGCCAAGGTGCTGGTGGAATGTCCAAAGGTTGAAGTAGGCCGGCTGGCCTTTTCTTTTGACTCTTATTTTGGGCACAGATTCCGCAAGACAACACAAATGACTATGTCTTTTCTCCAAGAAGGCCACCAGAAGTGGCGTTTGATCTTTTCTTCTGTTTTCGCGATACCGGGGTGTCCTTCCATTAATGATTCATGATGACGGGTAATGACAAGTTCCTGCAATTCTTTACTTGGCAGAAATAACCGCTCTTGGAAGTAGGGTAAATCATCCTTAACGGTGTAGTGAGGACCCTTTTGACTCCATTCCAGTAAGGCAGAAGAGTCAAAAAGCTGTTTTACTTGAGCTTGGATGTCCTCAATGGTTTGCAATGAAGTGAAGCCCAGAATTCTTTGTTCCGGTATGATTGGCACAGGTTCTAAACTCGAATTGGGTTCTTCCATGCCTATCCGGGATAAGGCATCTGCCTTACCATTCTTGCAGCCAGGGCGATAGGTAATTACAAAATCAAATTCCGCAAAGAATAAAGCCCATCGGCGTTTTCGCGAAGATTGAGCTTTGGCCGGCTTTAAATACTGCAAATTTCTGTGCTCTGTAATTACGGTGATGGTGTGTCTTGCACCGAGAAGATAGTGACGCCAAGCCTTGAAAGCTGATTTAATAGCCAGTAGTTCTTTGTCGGTAATTGCGTAATTGAGTTCAGGTGGAGAGAATTTTCTGGACCAAAAGGCTACAGGGTGTAGTTGGTTAGTTTCTGGGTCTCTTTGCGACAGGACAGCTCCCATGGCCGAACTGGATGCATCGGTTTCCACGATGTAAGGGAGATCTGGGCGCGGGTGCTTCAATACAGGTGCAGAGGTGAATTTGGTTTTCAGGTCCTGAAAGGCTTGTTCAGCCTCAAGAGTCCATTCAAAGCGTTTGTTTTTCTTTAGGAGAGCTGTGATGGGTTGAACAGTTCGAGAAAATTCCGGGATGAACCTTCGATAGAAATTGGCAAAGCCAAGCATGCTTTGCACTCCCTTCACAGTGCTAGGAGATGGCCATTTGAGAATGGCGTCCGCTTTCCGCGAGTCCATTCGGATTCCTTGAGGTGTCAGGATGAATCCGAGAAACTCCACTTCTGTGGTATGAAAAACGCATTTTTCGAGCTTGGCAAATAATTTGTGCTGGCGCAATTTCTCAAGAACTGCCCTAACATGGTTTCTGTGATCAGATTCTGAGGAGGAATACACCAGGATGTCGTCAATATAAACGATGACGCAAACATCGAGAAGTTCCCGAAGAACATCATTCATGAAGTACTGAAAGGCGGCAGGTGCGTTGCACAAACCGAAGGGCATTACTTGATATTCGAAGAGCCCAAATTTGGTGCGGAATGCAGTCTTCCACTCGTCGCCCTCTTTTATACGTACCAGGTGGTAAGCTCCTCGGAGATCTAGCTTGGTGTACACACAAGCATCTTTTACTTGGTCGATAAGCTCAGGTATCAGGGTCGATAAGCTCAGGTATCAGGGGCAAAGGGTAACTATTCTTAATCGTTATCTGATTTAAGGCGCGGTAGTCAATACAGGCCCTAAGGTCTCCTTCCTTTTTCGGTACGAAGAACAAAGCGGAAGAGACTGGTGACTTTGATGGGCGAATGAAACCATTGGCCAGGTATCGATCCAAATACTGGCGCAAATGCAGGTTCTCAGGTTCAGTAAGAGCATAAATCCTACTACAAGGTAGTTGTGCATTGGGTACCAAGTCGATTTGGCAATCGTAAGATCGATGGGGAGGTAAGGTGTTAGCCTGCTCTTTCTGAAAAACGTCTTGGAATTCTTGGTATTCAGATGGTAGCTGTACAGGGGTGGAAGTTACAGAGGCTAGACCCATAGCTGGATTCCTTGGGTAACAGGTTGGTTCACAATCAGGAAAAGCTATCTTCTTTGCTCGCCAGTCTATTCTCGGATTATGTGTTTCTAACCAAGGGATTCCAAGAAGTACTTTAAATTGTGGGGCCTTGATCACATCAAACGCGATTGCTTCCCGATGTCCGTCCTGACCCACCAGAGTGATTTCAACTGTGGAATGCGTTACAGGCCCTGAGGCTATTTCGGTTCCATCAACTGTAGTAATTACATCGTGGGCTACTTTCGGGCGGAGAGGAAGCTTAATCCTGGAAGCCAATTCACGGTCTATGTAATTTCCAATAGCTCCACTGTCTATGTATGCTTTTATAGCATGCAACTGCTGAGGCTGTTTTGGGTTCACAAGCACCATTGGCATGACAAAATGCGAGGTCAAAGAGTTTGTTTTCAAGCTCAGCAAGCGGACCCCTACACTTGTCGGGCTAGGTCGTTTCCCGAACCAGGTGTCAATAACTCGTTATCAGTGGCTCCAACCACCTTCTTGGGTGGTTTAACTGGACAACTTTGAAGAAAGTGACCGGAAGTTCCGCAATACAGACAAAGTTGCATTTGCCGCCTTCTCTCTCGTTCCTTCTGCGTTAATGGTCCTTTAACACTGCCAATTTGCATAGGTTCGGAAACGTCAGTACTCTTGGAGTTAACGTGGGTCTTGATAGGTACTCTGGTTCCATACTTGAGCCGATCTGCTTTTCTATTTTGAAGTCTGTGATCAAGTTGAACCACTAAGTCTATGTAGTCTGCGCAGGCCTGGGGTGGATCTACTATCTGAGCTATAACATCTTTAAGCTCTCCGCGCAGGCCTCGATGAAACAATGTGATCCTTTTATTTTCAGGCCATCCGGTTTCCACAACTAGTCTATTAAAGGTGGCGATATAGGACAAAAGATCCTGATTACCTTGTCGTAAGGATAGCAGTTCGTTGTCAAGGGCCTGTCCCTGCGAGTGTCGAGCGAACAATCTTTCCATGCTGGCCTGGAAGCCCTCGAAATCCCGGAGAATGGGATCATCCTGATTTACCAATGAAATAGACCAATCGGCAGCACAGCCACTGAGGTAAGATAGTACAAAGGCTACTTTGGTCTGGTCGTTGGGGAAGGCCCCGGGCCTGCATAAAAAGTGTAAACGGCATTGGTTCATAAAAACGGCATATTTCTTGGGATCCCCCGCAAAACGTTCCGGCGGGGCCAAAGGCATGTGTCCAGGTAGATTGATTTGTACCGGGTTATTCGAACCCATTGTTGTAGAAATATCTCCGGAAACAGGTAAAGGAGTGTGCTCTGCCTGGCCCTGCAATAACCTTTTGGCCAGATCATCAGTTCTTTCCTTGGATAGGATTAGTTCCCTTCTGAGAGCATTAGTCTCCTGGCGGGCTGAGTGCACTTCTGCCCGTAATTCCCCTAAAAGATGGGCCAGCTGATCTGTCTCGGAAGTCTCCATAGCGCCCAGGTGGGAAATTGTGGTAAGACTTTGCGTTCTGTAACGCTCACCTGGTTCCCACGGAGGCGCGGCGTCGAAGGCGCAGAACTCTGAAGATGGACAGGAAGGGCCCCTCTATTCTGGCTTCCCTGGCTCGTTGGATACCCTCCTGTGCGTGAAAAGGGAGTATTACCAACTGTGGAACAATGCTCAAGCCTCCCACTCCCTTCCAACCCTCCACGATACCTCCTCCACGATTCCCCGTGAAGCCTCACCTTAGGGTTTGGAAGGATGAGCTCTCCATTCTGCTTCTGATGCAGGGGCGCGTTGAAACCCAGTTACTTCACTGGATTTAGGATTGATGGGAGTTCAGGTAAGCTTGACTGTTTAGGTAAGGCGCTGTAAAAGTTCTGTTCAAAAGTTCAAGCTTAATAATAATGTTCGTTGTCTAATTGCAGCAAGCGCTAATGCTTATGTCTTTTTCCCCTTAGGGGCCGGGGTTCGGAGTGCCGGAGATATGGCGCTGACCCGAAGTGAAACAGTTCTGGATGAGCGCTCAGGTAATGTCTTTGCATTCGCTCATTCAATGTCTTTGTCTTTTTTTCCCCATAGGGGCCGGGGTCCGGAGATGCCAGGAAGCGGCAGGACCGGAAATGCAGTGGGAATAATCCAGCAGGTAAGACTTAAAAGGAAACTGAGCTTTCCTTATTCCTTTTCTCCCTCTCACCTTTGTTCTTGTCTTTTTTCCTCTAGGCGCCGGGGCGTAGCTGAATCCGGAAGATCGCTGCTGAAGATGGAAGCGCCTTGCAAAGGTGAGTAAAATGCGGCGCTGCAGCGATCGAAACGAAATGCCTTTAAAATGATGTCTTCCTTTTCAGGGCCGTTGGAGAAATGACTCCGGGATGCAGATTTAGCAGGTAAGGGCTTTTCTTCTCCTATTCTCTTCCTTCCTCCCCTTGCAGGTGTTCCAGGGTGCTTGCAGGCGTTGCTGAAGTCAGGATGCAGGAGCTGACACGGTGAGCGTCCAGCTGCTAGGTGCAGAACAACACGAAGCATGTGTGGCTGTTCGGATGGGGTTTAAATAGCCTTGGAAGAAGTTCCTGGTATGTATCCTTCCCCCGACCACACCCGGGTGGTGAAGTAGTCCTACAGGTTAAGTAGTCCCATTCAGGCCTCAAGAGGGCCTGGATGAAGCAGCAAGGTCTGCATCAGGTAAGTGTGCACCCAAGCACTTAAACACATATCCTCTTCTATGAGCCTGGTGCCTAAGGCGCCAGGACTGGGGTCCGCTATGAGCCTGGCGCCTAAGGCGCCAGGACTGAGTCCAAAGGGCCCCGACTTGGGCCCGCTGAGACTTCCCTGGGGAAAATGATGTCTGCCTCTGGGGTTGCTGGGCCCGGCTCCTTAGAGGTAGGCATCATGACAGCAACTAGGAGTTCCGTCAGTTTGTATTTTGATTACAAGAAGAGTTCTCCGTCATGGTACGTCATGTGAGGTCACCTTATAAAACCTATTGTTGTGTGTCCTGACCCACGTTTGAGCTATCATGCTGCAACATTTGGTGCTGTGGGCTTAGAAAATCCAAGATGGCCAAAAAGCCTACATGTACGCCAGAATAGGAAAACTGTGCAGTACTGGCATGGAAAACATCATGATGGCCAGAACTTCCCAGAAAATGCACAGGGAAATGCATGAAGAATAGGCTGCCACCCATTTTTGCCTATGTTGTGAGCACAGGAGGGCACTGCCTAAAACCACCATTGGGCTACCCACACAGTAGCCTGAAACCATTGGGAATGGCAATGCTGAGTGCCAAAAGCAACCCAGAACTGTGGGGAATTCATTTTCTTAAATTCCAAAAATGGTTGCATTACCAGGACTCGCCACTATCAGAAAGCCAGCGTTTTTAAAACCACCAGACTTTTGTATAAAACTGAACAAATGAAACAAAACCAGACCAAGGAAAGACTTGCTAAGAGGTGGATACAATGTAAAACTATATTCTGTAATGACTTGAAGGAAGTAATTATTTAATGTCTATGTAAAAATCGTAAGTGATTTAAACTGGGAACAAAAAAATTACATGTAGCTAAAAACTGGCTTAAAGAGATTCCAATTCTGCCTGATATCTACCCCCACAAGAGTTAAAACCTGCTCAGTCACTCTTCCCCTTGCCAAAAGGAGTTGTCACCTCTCTGATTAGATTAGGGGTGGAGCAGCTGGGGACTGCAAGAAACTAAACAAAGGGCCCAGGCAGATGGTTTATTGGGGGGGGATCGTAGATGGCTTCCTTTTGAACAAAGCCCTTCCTTGACTCAGGCAGATGTTATATTGGGGGCGTCGTAAAAGTGGCTTCCTCTTGGCAGAAACGGGGAGGGGCAGCCCCCTCTGAGGACAGGCTGAGCTTAAAGAAAGTGGATAGATTGGTTTCTCCACCATGTGACCTGGGAAGACACACCCCTGTTGGCCAGAATATGATTTTAAGAAAGATGTATAACTCATGGTGCGGACTTGTCCAAATTATCTAAATGATACCATAATTCTTGCGTTTTTTCTGCCCACATTTTAAGAGGTTTTAGGACCCGGTGGTATGATCTGGGGGTTTACGAGCGGAAAAGAGGTTGTCACTCCAAATGTCTGCATGTTAAAAATCTGACACTTCATCAATTATTGTCCATACTCCTTGCGCACATGTGTGTAAATGTCCGATATTGCAAAACCAGTTACAAAGCGCAAAATGTTGCCATTTCTGAATGCAAGCCCCCAGGAAGAGCAGAGTTTGAACAGAGTATATCTCATGTGATATGTGATGGGTGCATGTAATTTTAAACAACCGTGTATCTGTGCAATATGTATTTGGGTCAAATATAGATTTGTGGGCAAACTGACCAGGGGAGGATCCTCTGACCCATAAAACCTACAGCATCACTCTGACTCACATTTCCTTCCCCCAATCAAGGAAGAGAGAAAAGCTTGACCAATGATCAGTTGAGAGAGGGGCTGGCTTAGTGATGCTGCACACACACCCACTTTCAAAAGACATAAAAAGAGCCACTGGAAGCTAGAGAGGACATTCAAATCCAGTTGCTGCGGAGCGTTTTGCCGGACCACACAACATCCAGAAGATACCAGTTCCAGACTGACTCCAGCTACATACTCCAGAACCTAGAACTTATACTTTAGAACCTAAATCAGAGGCCTAAAACCACAAGCTGAGTTCTCTGCAGCAGGCCTCAAATCATTGCAAGCTACTCATAGCCGGGCGAGCTGCTTGAATCCCTTGCCAAGAACTTTTGCCAGGACCAGTGCAGAGATCCAGGAGCCGTGCAGAGACCGCTGTATCCGGACAGACCAGACCAGTGCCAGACCAGACCAGCAGAGCAGAGACCAGACGCTGTGCGCAGACACCGTCCGTGGCGAGACCGAAGTCCAAAACCTGACAGATCCGTGGCGCGACCCAGACCTTCCAAATATATTGTGAGTACAGCTAGGACGGGGCAAAACCAAATCTCTTATGTTTAAACTAAAACTGCCTCCTAACTGTCACCTGTCATTTGTAAAGCTGCACCACTGTCATTTGTCAATTCTGCAGCTGCAAATCTGTCACCTGTCATTTTGAGTTTACTTTAAATCCGAAAAACGACCTTTACAAAATCATTCATATCTCCGGAACCGTATGGGCTACGAACTTGGTTTAACTTTCCCCTGAAAGCTTAGAATCTCCACGATTTTCCCTGTGAATTTTACGGCGATTTGCGATTTGGCCCGATTTCTTTACTTGTAAAAAGATAGCTGCTTTTGCCTGAACTGCTAAAATTCGTTTGCCTCTTAATCACCATCTCTGAATCATTGCTAAAGTGAGCCTGAACTCATCCCAAGTATCTCTCATTCACCCTGAACCTCCTAAAGGGAATTAAAAGCATTTTCAGCATATTTCTCACTTCATTGCCACCACATTCAAAGCACTTGGGCCTGTGTTTTAAAACTCATACCAGATTTCTCTAAGTTGCTGTGGGGGGGGGGGAATTGAACTGAATTATATTTGATTGCATTTCTAAGAACTGTGTGCTCTACTCTTCTTCTCCTTACATTGCATAAAGGGGGGGGTGAATTGTCAAAAAAAGTGATTGCTTGTTTTGTTGCAGTCATATCAAGTATTTCTGTACTGCATTTTATTCCTCATTGCTTTTTCCCTTGAAATCATAAAAGTAGTTTTGCTACTTTATCCATCCTATACTAACTCCTCATTGATTGTAAAGAAGTGTGCTAGTGCCAGATTACCCATTGTTGATCAACATCATATGTCTAAGTGTACTATCAGATATTAATTTATTATAAAGTGTGATATATATTGTTTAAATTCTCAAATAAACCTTTTAAACTTGCAAAACAGAACTACTTCTTGGCTCAGTGGGGTCAGGGAGATTCTAAGAGAGGGGTGTTTTATATAGGGGTAGTCATCCAGAACTCATGAACTGGACATAAAGATATATCAATAAGGGTTTCCATTCAGTATCCCAGACTAGGCATTGACTTAGCTGTAGTGTTGAATTGAATCTTCTTACACTATAATAACTGGGATGTGTTTATGGCATTTGTGCATTTTGGAATCCTTGCTGTTTAATGTCTACATGGTAAATCTGGGAGATTACCTACAGAATTCCTCATTGATTCTCCCACAGGTTTCTGGAGCCAATAGTTCCTTTCATTTATTATATTTTTTTATTTTAATGCAGACGATGCCATTCTTAAGGACCACTCTCGGTGGGTCTTCAGAGATTGATGGATTGATGGGTGCAGGTCGGACTCATTTAATCATCAGTGAAAGGGAGACGAAAGTAGTATCCCTTTTGGGGGGAAAATAAAATGAAAAACACAATGTAGCAATTCGTCAGAGAAAACTGGGAAATGTATAAAATCTGACATACCTGTTGATTCACCCAAATGGGCAAAACCTGGTAGATGTGATCAAGGTGAAGGGCAGAGCTTTCAGCTTCTAGATGAGGCTCTTTTTGAGCAGGTTTGGTAAATTTACGGCCATCTCAGTAAGAAAATTCCATCTAGCCAAGGAAGCACTGGCGCGCATCTATGGAGTGGAAACGTACAAGTCTTTAAGTCAATTTGATTTCACAATTTTTGTAAGACTTCTCTAGAAAACGGCATTATCCCTCCCGATGAGCGTTTCCACGGTGGTACTTCATTTTGAACTGGGTTTAGCTTCATAAATATATATATATCCTCTGGAAACGTTTGAGAAATTCCTTATGCCGCTACCACTATCATTGTTTGAACTAATCAGGGATTGAGCAGGTGGAGAGGAAAATCCCCTGTCGGGGTCTGCGTAAAGGCAATGGCCGAGATGGCAATAGACCGGTGCAGGGAATCTCCGATCGTGTGTACTGGTGCGATCCGACCGCTGTAAGGGCCAGGTATAAACGTCTGGAGAGTTTGGCAAGAATACATAAAAATCTTGGGGATCCCGCACAATGCCTGCAACCTTTTCCGCCCCCTACAACGCGCAAGATTTATGCATTTCCGCTTGAATCTGTTGAGCACAAGGGATAACCCATTGATCAGGAAAAAAGGACTTGGGAGTTCCATCTTGCTGTAGATTCTATATGCTGGAAACGGTCATTAAAACATGTGATTATGAACTGCCGAAGCCTAGGTGAGAAAATAATTCTGTACTTTCAACACTTTGTTAGTAACATTAGTTTTGTTAAATGATGTATCATGGGAATTATTTTTTTTTTTTACAACCCCGTCAGTAGCTCTAATCGTTGCGCTGCTGCACTTTGGTTTAAGTGAATGGATTTGGGGGCACACTGCCCTTTAGTAAGGCACTGTCCAATAAGGACGAATGCTGTGTCGTTTTTGATGCATCTTAAAATATTTTTTTTTTTTATTTGTGTAAGGTTTGTTTAAAACCAATTTTGCCTTTTCTATTTGCACAATAAAGTTGGCCGGCGCCTGCCTACTTTCTTGCTTGTACTGTAGGGCCATGGCACCCGATATAATGCAGGCTGGCCATGCCCGTGTTGCTTAGTTACAAAAGAGAAGGCGACCTGCGCTACCTGGGCCCTTCCTGCCTCTGGGAGCCATTCCCCTCTTTGTGAACCCTACATGTAACCCAGCCGCCTGCCTTATGCGCTGCACATCTCCTGCTGCTGTGTTCCGGTTGTGCGTCAGGAACCCTTGCCAGTGAGTCGAGATTACCACTCAGCCAAGTTAATTCTTTATTTTTTATTATTCCATCGTTCCTGATCATCTTTAAGTAAAACGTGTCTATACTGCTGGCTTCATTTTCCCGACCAGAGCTGGCTTTAAAAGGGAGCGTTCAGCCGTGTGTGGCACACATGATTACTCATGCCTGTTATCAGTTGATGATTCAGCTGGTACTCCCAACGGTTGGCACAAGAATCAGTTTTCCAATTAAAAAAAAAAACAATTCTCAGCAAAAACCCCATAGTTGCAAATATGCACGGGCTTGGTGGTGCTCTTGGCTTCCCAAGTGTCTTTGCAAATCTAAAATGTCCCCCGTTTACCTTCGCCATGTAGTGCTCTGCCTGGAAAAGTCTCTCCCCCCTCCCCCACTCGAAATTCCTACTTAAACCAATGGCCAAAAAGTGGTAATTGCTCGTGTTGACCGTGTTTGGCCATTCAAGTGAACCCGCGCTGCATCTTTCCTTTGACCTGCACTTTGCAGCATTAGTACTTGCGCCTCTCGTGTAATCCGTGCCACGTGCCTACCAGCCTTTGAAGAGCAGTGGGAGTTCCCGCCAATATCACAGCACCGTCACCACAGGGGGCAGTGGTGAAGGAAGACTTATTGCACCTTTAGAACATCATTGGACACTAGAGCACGCGCAGTGCAGCCACAGCGTGCTGCCACAGCGTGCTGCCACATTGCGTGTGCCCCACCACGTCACCCAAAGTAGCCACTGGGCCTGTCCTGGAGGCTGGCTTACCCCATAACAGATTTACGGGTTTATTACGTTTCTGTTAGCATGCGCTAAACGCGTCTAGATGACGTTTGCCATGTTCTGAAATAGACAGGTGGGTGTCCATGATCTTTGCTGTGATGTCATCGGTGTGCTCATAGGCTGTGCAATGGTTGAGCTTGGCGTTGAAGTTGGCGTAGCTTCCAGTTATTGCCAAATATGAATGGTTTTGTCTACAACCATCATATAACTAGTTTTTTTTCCACTGAGTTTCAAGGGTTTTGTTATGCCATCTCCCACACCGTTTACTGTACTGAAGTTCTTCTTTGTCATATAATCCCTGCCCTATTTAATATTATCAGTATCTTTCTAAGCTACGCATGTGGGATTTTTTTTTCCCCCATTACTTGTCGGTGGCCCCTTCGCAACAATGAGGAACCAGGATAAGAATGGGTGTGATTTTGGTGTCTTAGCATACATTTATAAAAGTTGTTGTTACCCCCTTGCCCCCTCCATTGCTTTTGCGTGAATTAGTTGCAAAATCTCGCATTAATACAGCCTTGGCGCAGCCTTGCAGTCTTTCCATTGAGCAAGCAATAAACCTCCCAGCACCGGTGCGCGATGTGTGTTTGGTGTTTTGACCGAGCCGACAAGAGCCTGGAATTGGATGGAGCAAAGTTCTGTAATGTTCCTTCCTTTTGGTTCACGCATGTCGGACTGGAAACTGGGTGAGTGACATAATCATGTGATTTCATGTTAAGAATGTACACCCTCCGAAGCCTCACAACAGATTCTGACTCCAAAGATAACACTATATACTAGTGAGTCCAACCAGGGAACCCAAAAACCAAACGTGTGGTTCTAAACCCACTGGAATTAACAGGGGAGTTAGTCAATATTATTGATGGGCATAAATCTTCGATTAATGTGCCCAGTACTTCAGTTTTGAACTCCCCTACCTACTGCGATCAGGATGAAAAATTAATGTCGCCTATCCCACAGAGACATTCTATGCACCCACTCCTCGGTGTAAAAGACCAGATTTTCCACCAATTAATTTGACTAATTTTACGGAGGAACCGGCTCCGGATACTGAAAAGGCGTTATACGCCTTCATCTATGTCCTTTCAAACTTTGATATCATACTTTGATACATTGTATGAAAGCATAAAAAAGCTACAAATACATATAATTGCCTTGGATTCAATTAAAAAAGATTGGACACAGCCACGAATGAGGCACACTTTAGGGCCAACACCCTTTTCCCAAAGAACAGGTTCTCTGATTTCTACCAGGCCATAGAAATGTTACAGAATTCCCAGGTATCTTTGCGAGAAGAACCCGACCAGTCTGTCCACGTTATCCATGAGTCGCGGGTGGTAAATGAAGGCTCGCCTGTTTGGTCCTTTGGTTTATCCTAGCAACTCGGTGACGATGCTTCATGAAGTCTCATGCGAGCAAAAATATATTGGGGCTCAGATGGGGGGGAAAAAAGACTAAGAATTGTCCTATGCCAAATAAGTCTGTCAGGAAATTTCTTTGCACCATGTATATAAAAGATGCCTTTTGCTAAGGCAAAATTTCTCCAATGATGTCAGCTTTGGCGAGTGAAAAGCCTGTTCCTGACAGTTTTCCGGAAGTAGAAGATTTGGTAGTGTAGGACTCTACAACGCTGCCTCACCAGGAGTTGACTCAGTGAGGTTACAGCAGTGGGAAAAAGGGTACTGCTTATGTTTGAGGGGCAAATTCCAAACCAACCTTTCTCTGCTGGAGACCTGAACAAAGTGGAAATTGTGGTGTCGGTCCAACTGACCCCGCCGATCTGGCTACCCTGATCTTTTAGACAAGAAGTTAAAGGGGACTCTGTAATCTGTCGAGGGTTGCTGACCAAATCCAGCAGGGGCGCCTACAACTCCATCTCAGAGACGATTGAGTAATATTTTTGTAGTGGGGCAAAGATCTAATTTGATGGTAACTTTGCAAATCGGACCAATCCCCTTCTTTAAGAGTCCTGGACAAAGGGTTCACCCCGGTGTCAGTTCAAACTAACCCCACTCGATTTGACATGGTTAACTATGCCCCTATAGATAAGAATCTACGGGCACTCGTCCAGCCCTAGAGGGTCCTCGTCAATAGGAGTGCAGAGTGACAGGGCCTCCATGGTTATCTGTCAACGCTATCCTTTATGATCGGAAGAACCTTTTTTTAGGAACCAGGTCCTGGCTATCCCACAAATACCCATTAGGTCAACCGGAACACAGCAACAAATGGAGGATGGTGTCCTGGGACGGTTGTGGATGGTAAAACTGGCCGGTGAGCTACCATCTTGGTTCTACTGAAGTTCTCTCCAATACTCCCAAGTGAACTGCTACCCAAACGTTCTCCTGAATGGTACACAAAGCCCCGCAGCCAATGTACCCCAAAGTAGGGACTAAGATGGGTACACAACGCGATCTGACTAACCTGGCGTTTTGCCCTCCAAAAAGTGCACAGAAAATCATTCACACGGACGCACACTCAGTTTGATTATATTATGGCTCCTACAGGGCCTATTTATTCACCAAAAGCATAAATACATGCATAAAAACAAGACTAAGGAGAAATGAAAGTAATTTAGAAAAAATAAATCACTGCTACAGTGTTAAAGAATGGCGACATGAAGGCAGAAAAACTGCACTAGAAAGCTCCCCCACAGGCAGGAAGAGAGATCTTGGTATGAACTGGCTGGCACGATGCATCCATCTGCCAGCAAAGCTTTCTCTGACTGTGCGGGTGGCCCCCATTTTAAGCCACTGCAAATGCATGATGGCATTTTCCAAAACTTTCTGGCTTTTTCCAAGTCTTTGGCGATTCAAATTTTTCCATGGGCCCCCGGCCGGAGTGAACCATAACAACCCAAAAAAAGGCAACGCCTTTCTCTTTCTCATGAAAGCAGCAAAAATAACTACATGCCGCAACGTTATCAATTACCAGATGGAACCTACTCAGTCTTAGCCGTCTATCTGTGTAGCTTCTTTCCAATGTGTCTGTAAAAACCGGAGGGGGGAGCCTGTACTTCTGCTCTCTATATGGTAGAGGAGAGGCACAGAGGACCCCAGCCAAGATTCTCTATTGTGGTAGCAATGGACGAGCAATCAAGGCCTAGCTTCTCTGGAGGTGATGCAGGCTGGTTCTTAAGTACAGTGTAGTCCCCGAACCCCCACAAAGGAATGTCCACACACTGTATCAGTTAAAACAGTCTTTATATAATATTCAAGGTTATACACAATATCAAGATGACGCACTTTGTACTCAGTTATCTATAATGGCAAATATATATACAATTCTACGTGGTAGCACAATTACTATTAGATCTCTTTAAAGTGCATCAACTGTACGGTTAAATGACACACAAATCTAGTCGTAAAGGAAACCAACAGTAGAGAAAAGAGGAAAGCAGTTGATAAGAACAATTGGCAGAAAGACTGGTCACTACTGTCGAACACAGCTCTGTGTGGAGATGCCCCCTCCCCCCAACCTGGGCAACCTGTTGAATAAAGATACAAGCCCAGTCCATATATTGTTCACAAGAGACTTCCCAATAGTTCTGCAACCCCAAGTACCTGGCATTGTAGCGTTACTCGTCGGGGAATCAACGGCCCTTCTGAGTGCCCTCCCTTTAAGGTAGGAGTCACGGGTCTTCGAGCGTCGTCCGGAGAACAGGGTGAGCTACGATGGTGAAGGGGCGGCTTCGTTCCTAGCAGTGCTCGTTGACTGGGAAGCGTAAACATCCTGCAAGGAAGAGGCGTGCGGGGCACCTCGGTGTCGGTAGTTCTGGACCGCAAAGAGTTTGAAGAACTGTGGCCCAGCAAGGGCGTTGAGTCGTCGGTGTCTCTGTGGTCTTTGGGTGGTCGGAAACCCACCGGCGGATGCTCCTCGGCGCGTCGATGGTCAGGCCTTCTCCAGCAGGATACACCAGCGACGATGTGTACGCGAGCGTCCTTGGATTTGAAAGTTCTTAGGCTCGGGTCGGCAGCCTGTTGAAGGTCTGTCTACCAGGAAGCTTTGGCAAAGATCAGCTGGTGCACGATGGTCCCTCGTAGCTGGGGAAGAGGGTTCCTTACCAGGTCCTCTCTGGGTCAGTCCTTGGAGACACAGCAGCTTTCAGATTGTGAAGGAGAGCAACAGCAATTCTTCTCTTCCAGCAGGGCTTCAAGGTTAAGCTTCAGTTTCACTCCAGTTACTCTTCAGCTTCTGAACACACATTCTAGCAGTGAGAGGCCCCCAGATATATTCATTCTGCTGGGTCACACTCAGGCAACCAATCGGTCAGAAGGGCATTCATGCAGGCAGGCTAACAATCTGGTGCATAGTGCATTCATGCCATTCACTTCTCTCCAGACACTCGCAACAAGTTATGTGCATTGGGACAAGTACCCAGCCATTCAACACTCTGCACTGCATTCATACCAGTTTTGGGCAGGGCTGTCTCAGTCATTGTGTCAAACACCAGATACTAGACATCCACAACACAGAATGTGTATTCGTCACACACTCCATTCACCCAGGTCCCACCCACAGGCGTATCCACAACATGCAGTCCCTGGGAAGGCTCCAGCTAGTCTGGCCTGGACTTCACAACAATACCATATATGGAACTTCCACCCCACAGCCAGTCAGGGGGAAGGGACAGAGTCAGGGCTTCCCAGGACTTTGGGAAAACAAGGTAACAGGCAATAGAAAGCAAGAGACCACAGGGGGCATCTTGTTTCCTATCAGGAATCAGCGGATTCCAATGCAGGGCCTGGGTATCCCAAAATGGAGGATACTCAGAGCACCTGTCAAATTCAGCATGGATCTGCCACCAGCCCATACCCTGCTCTGTGGGCCACCCACAGGTGCCCAAAAACATACACCAGGGGCACAGGGTTTTACCCCCCCGCCCATGGGTGCCATAAGGGTATCCCAGGGGTCTGTTCACCAAACCAAAAGAGAGCTGCACCGCCAGGAGTCCGACATGAACTTCTGCACGGAAAACACGGCAGAAGACACGATAAAAAGCAGTAAAGGACAAGGATATGGAGGCCCTGTATCTCCGATGCATTTCCAGCATCAGTGTCCTTGAAACATTGCAAAATAACAGAAGCACTAGACAGCACTGAAAACATGTTTCCCAATGGAATAAAAACAAGGAGTTTGTATCAAGTGCAGCTTCCACTGAGGCCTGAAGCGAATGTCCAATATACCTCTAGTGCACTGCACACAAAGCGTGCATGGGCACTATGTTTTAGTCGAAATCATTACATCTGGCTCCCGGGCAATGCAGTGCAGTTCAAACGGAGAATGCTTTTTTTGAGCTGTGAGGAAAAAGGCCAGGTATCAAAGTGCCTCCAAGACTTTGGGATATCAACATTATTCTGATGAGGCTCGGCCTTGTCAGACTATGGGTAACCAGTCTTGTTGGGGTTTTTTGCAGTCTCAACATGTTGGGTGTTTTGCAGCCTACAACTCCCATCATGTAAATGCATTACATTTGCATGTTAATCAGGATACGTATGGGGTTGCTGATGCGTTGTTTTCCAAATTGTGTGCATTGTCTAAAGCATTAGCTCAGGTGGGTAACAAACATGAAGTTGGGTAAAGTCTGTAGAGTATTTAGCATTTTAAAGGGTGCATGTGGTAGTGCCAAGAGTGGGGTGGACCTGGGGGACCAGGATCCCACCAACGGACAATGTCACTTGGTGGATCCAGTGGCTAAACTGGAAGATAACAGAAAAGTAAACCCCCCGCCCTCCACCCACCAGAGAAACTAGAATGTATCTTTAAGCATGAACCTCATTTGTTATTCAATAGATCAGCCATTCTGAAGGTATTCTTGGAAATTCCAAACCTCTATGGCGTAAGTACAGGGGATATAAACCTCATGCATTTTTGCCATCCGCTTCGCACGAATATTGTTTGCATTCATGCCTCGTCTAATTTGGTGCAGAGGCTATCCTTAAAGAAATACCCCAATTTAGAAAAAGGGGAGATAACGCGATCATGTATTTCAAAGCCAGCCATTTTAGTGCAAAGATTTGGTGGTCTCCTTGGAAAACTGGGGCGGCGGGGGGGGCACAGACAAGTGAATTTTACTGAGAGTGGCATGAATAGGGAAGGGGATGAAAGACATTGGTCTTGGATCTCTAGAGCGATTATCACCGATCAGAATGATGAAAGAAGAAATGTTCCTTATCGCGTTAAAATCCACTAATGGTCTATCCTCATGGAGTTCTCGGGCCATGGAATGCTTTTTTTAAATGTTGAGTTGATATCAACTCATCACATTGTGTGCCTTCAGGAGCATTGGGTCATTAAGGCTCCCATTGTTGATGGTTATTCTTTCTTTCTAGCAGCAATAAAAGGGGGCGTATTACTTTACTAAAAATGAGCATGTCGAACTCCTTGGAGTAATCATTGTACTTTAAGTTGTGTTTTGGTTTTCTACGTTACCACCCCAAGTGGCGACTACGCCCCAGAGATGGCTGTTGGCATGGGTGGTAACAGAGTAGTATGGACCAAGAATTCCAATAAAACATTCAATGATATAAAGAGTTCGATGGAAACAGATCTCCAATAAGTTGGGCTTGTTCAGTTGACTGCATTGACAACATGTTTTTGTCCACTTTCGGTGCTAATTATGGTGATGCTGCTGGGTGGAAGATTTTAAACGCGATGAAGTCAACTTGCATACTTATGGTGAAATAGCCCAGAAAACAGGGTGAAATAAGTAGCCATTAAGCTAGTAAAGAAAACTAATCTTCCTCAGCTCAAGCAACATATTTATCAAAAACCTCTCCCTTTAAATATAGGAATTGGACCAGAGGCACACGAGTGACTACAACATCAAGACTTCTCACAGGCACTTGTGTGTCTGAGGAACAACCAAAAGGGTCATTTTTGGTTTTGGGTAAATGCATCAAAGAATTTGCAAATGGCTGTTCAATGCATTGGGTCTCCCACTTTCAATAGTTATATGCTAGCGGTAAGGCTGCAATATTTAAGCTTGATCCTGAGAAGCTCAAGGAAGGTACCAGGGTAGTAAAGATTTCTCACTGGGAAAGATTTGATTTTTGACCTCCTTAAAGGAGCCAGCAACTCTAGAGCACAAACTCTCAAATAAGAGGTTGGCATTCCTGGGCAACTATTGTCATTCCTCTGTTTGGACATCTGTGTACAGGAATGTTGCTCGGAAACTTGGAGGATATCCTATATTATCCCTGATTAGCAACACGGCCTGTGCTCAGACCGCGAGAAGAATTCTCGATGCTGGTAGCAAGATCTTTTCCACTGTTCTCCTCAGGCATCTGGTGTATTGGGCATCTGACCCAGTGGCAAACGGGCTTGACAATATTCCGGTATGGAATGGTTTTAGACAGGGGGATGTATTCTTGCCCCTTGTCTTTTTATACGTCCCAGATGTGTGGGAAACCATAGAGCCTGGTTCCTTTATCTCACCTAAAATAGACGAGATGCGATTCTCATGGTTGGCCTATGCTGATGACTTTCTTTTGATTGGTGCTGCTGTAGAGGATATTGAATGCCTTTTTGAAAAGTATATGGGGCGGAAACTCGCTGAAAATCAACTTATCTAAAAGAAAGATATTGAATTTCTCTGTCAGGAGTGCAGTGGCTAAGGGGAAATGGTTTGTGCGTGGAGAACGTATTGAAAACATCACCAGAATAAATTATCTGGGGTTCTATATCCTAGGCGCCCCAAAAAAAGAGCGAAGTCCGGAAATACTTTAGACAGAAGACCGATCTTATTATCTTCCAGATGCAACATGTAAAAAAGAAATAGGTTTTGCAGATAATTTCACAGGCGAAAAAACAGAGTAGGTGTGGCACTACCAAAACGGAAAGTAGGATTTGGAGACGGGTAATGGGAATCCCTAATTCAGTTCCCACAACTGCTAATCTCTTAAGTGGGATAACATCTGTAGCCAGATGGAAAACAATACTTCTACCGCAAACTACTGGTGCTGTGTGAGAATACTCTGGATTGGGGCATGTAATGCAAAAGTGGGGAGAATACCTCCTTGAACGATTGTAGAATTTTATGTGATCAAGTACTTGGTGGTCTGGGCATGACCAGTGCGGACCTTGTGAGTAATCCAATCAGGGAGGATAATGTTCACTTATTTGATTGGTGTGTTCTGGCAGAAAAATTCCAAAAGCAGAAGAGTTGCATGTATTTGGCTCACGAACATAAGTGCAATGGGAAATTAGCCCAGCATTGGAGACTCTTCTCTTGTCAAAGATTGTGGCGAGATTTTACCAGTTTTCGCTGGAATTTGTTTAAAACTGGAGATATCTAGGGGTGGTACTACTGTCAATTTGGAACACCTGTTAGTGAATTGTTCTCAATTGAGTCAAGAGAGACTTCTTTTTCTTAAAATATAGGAAAAAGGCTCTGTATTTTGATCAGTCTGCATTTTGGAAATGTTCTATAATATGCTCTCTGATATCGTTGGCAATTGCTGCTCTGGGATTTATTAATTCACTGGCACTTTGTGATGCCATGGTTCAGATTTGATCTAAATTGGTGTTATTTTTTATGAATTTTTTTTAATTTTTTTATGTGAGTTATTATCATTGGAAACCATTTTTTTTTTTATTTTTTTTTCTACCTATTTCTTTTAATGGCGATTGTATGAATTGATAGTTTTACATGGTGGAAATATTTTGCTTTAGCCAATAAAGAAATAATAATCAATATCTCGCATTGACGGGGGTAAAAAAAAAAAATCACTTCCTAAAATACACATTGGGAGCTGTATATTTTGGTGCTGGAGGCACCTTACGATGGAAACAAACGTTAAAAAAAGTAGTAGATGGGTTCGCACCAAATCGCCAAAAGGCATGTCTGAACTGCTTTGTACTCCACGTTTATAATTTGCATCTTTCCAGTCTAGGCAGTGCACCACTTTTTAATGAATACTTGTGTTTGCCTATCAGAAAAACAACGCAAAAGTAGAGCGTGAGAGAGTGAGAGAGTGAGAGAGTGAGAGAGTGAGAGAGTGAGAGAGTGAGAGAGTGAGAGAGTGTGAGAGAGACCCCCCCTAAAATGAAGTACTTCTAAATCCTATAGTTGTTCTCTAGGAGGCCGTCCGCTGGTTCAGTGGGAATATTAAATGCCGCTCTTAACGCAGGTCAGTGGGTTACCTACCTGGGTTGCGTAATCTGGATTGGCAACAATGTTGGCTATGTTACTAGGAGTACGTTTTGTGGTGTGCATTTAATCCTTCTCAATATGAAGCTTTGCTCCGGTGATGATATTCGTGTGTGGCACGCTGGAAGGGAATATTCTAGACCTGCATTTGAGCCACGAACACCAATTCGTTTGGCGGATCCTAGTAGTAGTCTTCTCTGTGAACGTCTCCGGAATGTGCAAGCGTGCACACATCAGACCCAACCAACAGTCGGGGAGCATTAGCAAAGATTGGTGGAGCAGGAAGGTTTATGTTTTCAAACCTACACTAAGTTTAGGGAAGGTTTTCAAGTCGTGTTGCCTTGAGGGAGCCCAGCACCCCTGTGCGGTGTGTGTTAGCCCTATTATTAAATCTGAGGGCACACAACTGCCAGTGAAAGCTTGGGTGAGAATTGTTTGAAAGGGGTACCCCGAGGGGTAAATTACTTACTTCTAGGGTCTGGACATTTGACATTTTAGGGGTGGCCAAACATGTTGTTGCGAGACATTCAATGTGTTGTGAAGGATCACACACTTCAGTTAAGTGGTGAAGCTGGGATTTGAGCCCAGTATAATATTTCTGCACTTGGCCACATTGTTTCCTAATTCTCGTCGTACAAAAGTGCAATTTGGTTTTGAATGTTTTACTTTCAAAAGCTCTAAATTGGGCCCGCAAGATATGTATAGTACAAAAAGCTCCAAGTCTGGGGAAAAATGGCTAGACGGTGAACTTTAACCGTTTATTTTGTTGGGTACATTTCATTGACTGAAATATCAGCGAGCTCCATAGGCTGACATCAATTCGTATTCTTGGTGTGAAGAAAATCTGAAATTGAGGGGGGTATTTTTTTTGTTTTGTTTTATTTTATTTTTTTGGTGTCAAATAGCAGCTCTAAAAATAAACTTGAGCCGTTTGGTCATCTCTCTGGCCTGTCTTAGACCCTTTGCGTGTATGGCCTCTGCATAAGCAAGTGTTTGACATGTTTTAAATAAGGCCACCAGGATGGGATGGCGAAGCTTTCACGGAGGACCGCACAGCGCTATACCAGGATCACACAATCATCTGCTTGTGAAGCTGGGATGTGGGCCTTGACGCAGGGATTACACTTTCCCTAATTTGGCTCAACTAATCCACCTCCCCATAGTAAGTGGCTGCCCCCAGTTTTTACATTCCTTGATTGGAGCGACCACGCTTTAGAACTGCATCATACGAAATACTATTTATGAACCTCCAACGTTCAATTTTACTGGATTTGCAATCTGGCCTATAAATGCAGATCCCTGTAGCATGTGCTTGATCCACTGCGCTACTTTTTTACTTATTTTTATTTTTTTGTACCCATCTTGCCACTGAAGCGTACCAGTACACGTTTTATTTACTATAAGTGATCAATGTATGTATGTATGTATGTATTTAGTTTTTATATAGCGCCGATAGCCCGCAGGCATCAGGGCGCTTGTACATAAAACACTGCTCCTGCAAGACCAAAGACAGACAACACGTATGGGACGAACAAACGGTACAGCTAGCTAATAAGCGACGCGATCTCTAACTAGGACCTGCGCCCACGGATTCTTATCTAAAGAGGTATGTCTTCAGCCTCTTCCTGAAGACTGGGAGACTGGCTTCGGACCTAAGTGATTCAGGGACGCTGTTCCACAGTTTGGGAGCCAGCACGAGAAAGGATCTACCCAACCCTGTTTTTAGCTTAAACTTGGGCACAAGCAGAAGACATTTTCCACCCGAGCGAAGGTTTCTGGTGGGGTTGTAGGGCCTTAAGTGTGTTCTCAAATAGGGAGGCGCTGAGCCATACAGGCATTTATGAACCAAGCAGAGGGCTTTGAACTTAATGCGCTCCTCTACCCTGAGCCAATGCAGCGCTAGCCTCTCTTCAGTAACATGGTCTTTCCTTTTCAGATTTTTTACTATTCTGACCGCATTGTTCTGGATCACCTGACAACTAGATAGATCCTTGGAAGTGGCCCCCAGCAGCAGGGCGTTCCCGTAGTCTAGCCGTGAGAGAATGATGGCTCTGGCTATCGTTGCCCTGTTTGCTTCATTAAGCAATGGTTTGATTGCTTTCATGAGCCTAAGATAATAAGCTGAATTTTTTTGGAGGAAGTTAGTTTGAGCGTGAGAGTCGACAACTGAATCGACCATCATGCCTAGGGTCTTCACCTTAGGGACCACTTGGATAGTGGCATTTTTAATTTGAAAAGAGCTGTACTCTGCTCCCAGTTTCTCCAACTGACGACTGGAGCCAAACAACATCAATTCTGTTTTGGAGTCGTTCAGGCACATCCAATTTGCCTGCATCCAGTCGTCAATTAGCTTATAAACCTTGGTAAGCGTTTCACTATCTGTGGCGTGGTTCCTACCCCCCAACTCCAATATGAGTTGGGTATCATCTGCATAGTTGGTAAATGACACTCCGGCATTCACCAGAAGGGTGCACAGAGTGCGCATGTAAATGTTAAAGAGCATTGGGGATAGGCTAGCACCCTGGGGCACTCCGAATAAGATGTCGCAAGAATCGGAGAAACTATTACCCCAGTGAACTCTCGCTTGGCGGTTGGAAAGAAAGGATAAGAGCCAGTCAATAGCTCCCTCCGAGCAACCAACGCTCTCCCTAAGCGCCTTGATAAGAAGACTGTGATCCACTAGATCGAATGCTGCGCTGAGGTCCAAAAGCATCAGCATCCCCAGTTTGTTATCGTCCAGCATCGTCAACATCTGATTCTGCAGATCTAGCATAGCTGTTTCGGTGCTGTGAGATGCTCTAAAGCCGGATTGTTGTTGGTGTAGAATCTCCTGTTCTTCAACATAGTGTTGGAGCTGTTGTGTAGCTACCCTGTCCAACAGTTTGAGAACAAAATTTGAATTGGTGATGGGGCGAAGATTAGCGGGATCCTTGGGATCTAGTCCCGCTTTTTTGACGAGAGGAGTGATGGTAACTCTCTTCAGATCTTTAGGTACCATACCCTCCTGAAAAGACGCGTTCACTATTCTCCGGAGGATGGGAGCAAATAAGACCTTGTGTTGTAGAAAAATGCTGGGGGGCAGGACATTTTCTGCGCAGGTCGTAGGTTTCATGTTGTTCAATACCTCTAGCATATGTTCTTCTGAGATGGGGTCAAATTTAAAGAGTTGTTCCCTGACCGGTGCATTCCCTTCAGTGGGGCGGATCTCCTGATTGTGGGTGGATCTAGCTTTGATAATGTTTTGCCTCGCCTTTTCTATTTTGGCTTGAAAGGCACTAAGTACCATGTTGCAGTCCTCCTTAGATGGAGTGAAAGGGGGAGTGAGAGATACGGGTTTTTCTATGCTTTTCAAAATGTTGAAGAGTTTGCTTGTGTTGTTATCAGCATGCTCAATTTCGGTATTGAAGAAGTTAGCCTTAACTGTCTTGATTTTCTCTTTATATTCCCTATCCTTCCTTTTCCAGCTTGCTTCACTATCCACCGATTTATCTGATATCCATTTTCTTTCCAGGATCCGTTTTTCCTTCTTCAGTAGAAGAAGCTCAGGTGTGTACCATTTTTGGTTGTTGCTATTCCCCCTGGTTAGTTTGGTGGTGAGAGGCGCCTCAGTTTCTACTAACTCGACTAAGTGTTTGTTATATTTCTCTAATAGTTCGGTGCAAGCGTCCTGATCCTGAAAAGAGCGCCAAATTTTCTCCAAGCAAGGCTTGAGCTGAAATTCATTTAAGTTTTTGAAATTTCTGATTTCTGCCTTAATATGGGGATTTTGCTTGTGTGTATAGCATGGCAACTTAAGTTTGGCTAATATCAAATGATGATCACTCCATATGCAGGGAGTAGTGCTGCAGTTTTGTAAGAGGATATTGTGACCACACAGCCAGTCCAGCTGGTTTCCCTGGGGGGTGGTAGGATCTTTATTAAGGACTTTAAAGTCGAGATTATTCAAAGCTTTCTCCAGTGCTATGGCCCCTTTGTCTCTCTTGTTACCACGCCAGAGGTTCCAGTCTCCCATGACGATCGTGGACACGTTAACCGATCTCAAGGAGTTTAGGTGGGAACAGAGTTCCAGTGAAAAATCTGAGACCGATGATGGAGGTCTATAGATAGCTATAAGATTGAGACAATTGTTGGGGGAGAAAATTAGTTTAAGATGTAGTGCTTCGCACCCGCTAAAGCCTATAGATACCTTGAAGAGTTTGAGACTGTTCTTGGCAATAATTGCTACTCCACCTCCCCTGCCCCGTACTCTGTTGTCGTAATAAATAGTGTAATCTGCTGGAACGGCCTGCTCGCATGTGGGTCCTACAGGGTCTTTGAGCCAAGTTTCTGTTATGCAGAGAATGTCGAAATTATGGCAGGATATCATGTCTTTAATGTTGATGGCATGTTTGGTTAGGGAGCGTGTATTAAGCAGACCAATGTTCAGGCACGTCCATTTCTCCGTACCGTCCCTAAGGGTGTCTACAGGCGTGTTCCCCTCCCTTTCATGACTGTTGGCCTCCTCCCCCTCCGCCCGACTCCCCTGTGTGACTACAGCTGGTACATGCATGTCACAAGCCCCCACTTACCAAGGTACTAGGGCACCAGGTGAGTTTTGCAAGCCCGTAGGTCCGTTAGGAGAGATAGAGGTCCCAAACGTGAGGTTGCGCCGAACGCCCGCACGTCCGGCCACGGACCGGCACAGACCGGCTTGCCCCCTTCGCGCCGGCGCGTTCGCGCCGGGTTTAAACTGATAAGGCAGCCTAAAACTACCAGGCTGCTGGGATGTGTAGTTCCACAACCCAAGTAGCGCTGGTAGGGAACAATCAGAATGCAGTCAAACTGCGCAAATGTAAAACAGTCCTGACCAGCAAACACACTGCAGCAAACACACTGTTAATAAAATGCACTTAAAATGTCTTTAAAACACACTGATAGTTTTATAAATGGAAATTCTAAAACAAAACTGAACGAAAGTTACCGAAATTGGCGAAATACGGCGGCGTTTTTTTAAAAATACAATCCTTTTTTATGTATTGCCAACAGAATGTTGACACGCTGAGGAAGTTTTGCTATAATAATCTAATAAAATGCATGTACTGCAGCGTCCAGAGAAGGCGATGCGGGATTAATTGATCGGATTTTAGCTGACCTCGGGCTGGCAGCAGGTCCAGCACTTGAGCAGTGCATATATACATTCTCATTTCGTTATAAATCTGCATTGAGATCTTTGTATCGGGCTGCCAGTACCTGCCCCTTTTTCCAGCCCATTAATACATATCTGCTCTATTGGGGACTACGTTCAGTGCTGTGCAGACATCGCCCTGTTTGTATAAATTTATTTATTTATTTAAATTTATATAGCGCGCAAGCAGCCCAGGGGCATTGAGGCGCTGTTACTTGCAATAACTTAGTTACATGGTACATATGATAGCGATTGTTGACACATTATGAGTAGTACAGGAAATCATACTGTTGTTACAAATATTGCATTTGGGCGTAAATTACAAACCTAAATGATAAGTATTCGTGCTGATGTGATGGTCCTTATGTGAAGAGGGTAGTTTTCAGTGTTTTGTGGTTGAATAAAATGTGCTAGGACGGGTTCAACTCGGCAAAAGCTCCACATTTCAACATAGCCTCCTGATAACCCATTACAAAAAATGAAATGTCTTGTCCGATCTCTTTGCCAAATGAAGCCCCTCCTCCCGTCCCAGGATTCCTATCTGTGCTGCAGGCGCTAGTGATCACATTTCGATGGGGGTGACTCCCTCCTCAAAGGGTTCCCGGCTGCTCACCTGACCCCTCCCACACTCCCTCAAAGTCCCCTACCATGCCGTGATATCCTCACCGGCTCTAGGAAACTTGACCACATCACCCCACACTCCTCTCCATCCCAGCTAGGATCTGTTCATAACCTTGCACCTCGCCTACAACGCAACCGCTGCCGGTGTGCCAGCCTACCTTGCAGCCAAACTAAAAAGATCAAGCAGCACATTGTTCTCTCACAAGGAGGCCTCACTGGACTGGAAACTAGATGGGCTCGCAAGGAGAAAACTAGGAAACTGTCCTTCTTATTGTGAGGAATTCGACCATCTGTACAGGGAATTTGCGCTCACCTGGGCTTTTTTTTATTTTTTTTTTTTTTTATTTTTTATAATGAACATGATTGATGGGAGAGCAACCTCTGAAAATGTGTGAGGCGGTTCCGCACACATTTTCTCTGCTCATTGCACGAAACTGTCATGTGTGCTCCGGGAGGACACAGCCTACAGGGGCCGTCCGCCCCTGTCATGGTCAGATGGAATGTGACAGCCACAGGTACTTCAAAGCATCTCAAGAAAGGGGGAAGGCCCACCTTCCTACAGCCATGGTCAGCCTAATTAAAATATCAAAGGATCGATGGATCTGCTTTCCTATTGTTTAGTTCGGCTGGTGGCAGTGCATACTAATGAGATAATTGAGGCAAGCCTGTGAAAGGGGCTTGTCTGCCGGACAGACAACAGGAAAAGTGGGTGCAATGTGTCAACTTGGAGTTAGTTCCCACTCATCTGTATGAAAGGCAGTGAATGGCATGTCTGGGTTCATCAGTCACTGTAGGTACACCTGCAGAGCGGAACTCTTTTTCAGAGCGGAGAAGTATGTGATTTGAGGGTGACAGGAAGTCTGCTCTCGTAACACACTTCAAGGGAGACCTGCGCTTTAATCAAGAGTCACATAGGGCTTGGTTAACCAGAGAGCTACTTTGAGCTACAACAGACAGGAAGATGGGTGGGACTTGGGTATACGTTGTCACCCCTTGTCTGTTCTAGTGCTGAGCACTCTGGTCCTGACCTCATGCATAACAGAAGATTGTTTGTGACGTAGGATTGGTTCATTAAAGTAGGCTTAACGTGCACCAATTACTGGGGCCCATTTGGCTTTAAAAGAGGGCTGAACCCCTCACTTACCAGATTATCCGACAACTTCAAAAGGAGTAAGAAGTACTCATTTGGACCCGGTCTGAAGGTACAGTCTACCTTGCATCTTCCGCTAGAGAAGAAAGGCCACAAGTTCTAAGAGGGAAGCAAGATCCCTCCCCTAAACCTCTCCTAGTGAACAGAGGGAGATGCCAGACTCAAAGGACCCGTCCAGCAGCTCCAGAACCGGTTTCCAGCTAGCACACTGCATGCCTTGCAAGGTTCTGTCAGCAAGCTTCCTAGGTGGGAAGTGCTGAAAAGTCTCTGGACAAAGGACAAGGCCGTTGCCTGCAAACACTCGCCTGAGGTTTGGGCCATCCACCTTTTGAAAGGATGACACAAGCCCTGCGAAGAAGCTAGAAGTGCCTCTACAAGCATCAACCAGCGTCAAATCTTTTAAGAAAATTGACAGTCTAGTCCTCGAACTTAACCAGCTGAACCGCTAACTGTTGTCACCAAAGCTGTTCCGCCAACCAGCGCAGAGACAAGGATACTTGGCCCTGGGTCACCGTGTAGGCCAGCCTTCAGCCGTCTGTCCAGCCTCTCTTGCCGAACTGCCTGCCGACAGATACCTTCAGTCGTCTCCCGCCTCAAACTGTCTCAGGAGCTGCAAGCACCCGGGAACCGCCTCGATGCAGGTACATTGTGGTTCTGCCCCATGGTCCTTCTCCAAAGGCCCCTAGAGACAGTTATAACCCTTTGCCCCTTGGTGCTGAAACCAAATAACCCTGAACAGTAAGACTGATTACTTTACCAACGACCCTCCTGTCAGTATCCAGAGTGCATCCCTTTCCTTCATGAAACTTTCTGTCCTCTGTGTTCCTTTACAGGGTGGGGTGTATTTTGTAGTGTGCAAGAACGGTCTGTTGTAGTAATAATAAAGTAGATATTTTTAACACAACCTTGACTAGACGGTCCTTGTTTATCATTGGGTGATAATTATATTTTCTCTGTGCTGCAACTAACATCGATCCACGACCTGGCAGAGATGAGCCTGCTGTTCCGTCCAAGTTAACAAAATTGAGGTTTATAATTTGCTTGTGTTTGTAATCTGTTCCGATCCCTTCTGGTGTACTAGAGGTGTGGGGCTGATTGATGGTTTAGAAACCGATATTCATCCCTGCACCCCTGGTGCCCCGGAAGTTGATTCGTCTCACTTATGCTGTGCTCCAGTCCTCTAGAGCTCCTTCCCAGTAACCGTATAAACGACTCCAAGTCTCCTACAGTTAAGGAATGAATTTAAGACTCGGCTATGTTGCGCATGACCCCATCCGTACATGGTCGTCATGTGCTCAGGCAGCACCCCGGCCAAAACAAAATGTGGTACCCCCACCCCCAATTAAGGTGCCGGGGAGGGGGACAATGCCAAATTTGGGGTTGCACAGGCCTTGGGCAGCCTTAGAAATGCTGTTGTAGCAGCAGCGCCCTATTGAAATGAAGTGTCTCACTCCCATGCTGGAGCGCCCGTGCCAGCACGAGAGCAGGGCGCTTTCCATTTCAATAGGGCGCCTACACCCACCACACCAGCTCGGGAGCCCTTGAACTTTTTCAGTCTCCCGATGCCCTACCCGAGCTGGCATGGCAGCATTGCTAATGTGATGCCCGGGGTTGCCCCTGAGCTGGTATGGCAGCATTGCTAATGTGAGTCCTGGGTTGGCCCCTGAGCTGATATGGCAGCAATGCTATTGTGACGCCCAGGTAGCCCCCCCCCCCTCACTGAGCTGGTATGGCAGCATTGCTAATGTGATGCCCGGGTTGCCCCCTGAGCTGGCATGGCAGCGGTGCTAATGTGACGCGTAGGTTGCCCCCCCTGAGCTGGCATGGCAGCGGTGCTAATGTGATGCCCGGGTTGCAATGCCTACAGCTGGCCCTGCACCCATCTATTGTACTGGGATGATGGCTTATTAATTCATTTGCCCCTGCAATATTTACTCTGCCCTGTACAGCGCTCTGTTACGCATGAGCTGCATTTGTGTTATAAAATATATATAATTTATCAGTTGCAGGCTTGTTAGTGAGATGTGGCCATTGCGTGATGCGACGGGAGTGATGTGATGGGATGTGCCTTAATACCCCCAAAGCCATGAGCCTTCCACTAGCCTCTGAAGGCGTCCTTGGGAGCGGAGACAGTTTGTGGGTGAATAGTACTGTGCAAGTCAATTATGCCTTTGCTGCAGTATAATTACCCCCTTAGAAATCTAGAGGGAAGTTGAGGCGTTGTGGTTTTGTGCAGAAGGGATGTGACCAAGCAGTTCATGGTGACGGCCCCTTTTTAGGGTGGGACCAAGCCTGATTTGCATATACTCTTTCCCCTTCTGTAATGGCTTGACAGACTGAAAAGCAATGGCCTGGAGGGTTGCCCAGGGCAATGCCAGAGTTTAAGATTAACTCCAAACCTTCCAGCCATCACCTCTTGTTTTGCTGTAGTCGCCCTAAGTGGGATGGGTATGACCAGATGTGGGTCCCATGCCTGCTGGGCCTAGAGACCCAAGCTACTCCTCACTGATGAGGCCCAACAAGGCCGAAACCTCTCGTGCAGAAGGGATGTGACCTAGCAGTTCCGGCTGGACTGCCTCTTTTGGGGTAGGAACAAGCCTGATTTGCATATGGTCTTTCACCTTCTGTAATGGCTTGTCGGGCGAAGAACGATGGTCTGGAGGGTTGCCCAGAGCAATGCCAGTGGTTAAGATTAATTCTATACCTTCCAGCCATCGCGTCTTTTTGTTTTCCTGGCTTTGGTTATGAGCAGTTTTTTGTTTGTTTATATATAACCTTGTAACAGTGGTTCATCTTTAGGTTTTATCAACACATGGGACCTTGATTGTCCGTGTAGCCAGTATTCAGACTGGGTGGGTGGGGGTTTTGGGGTTCACCAGAATTTGTGATTTTATTGGGAATACGTTTTAAAGACGGGGCTCGAGCGGTACACAGCCTTGCCAAATATTATTTTTTGTTTTTGGGGGCTATTTGGGGTGAGAACTTCGCTTCTTTTCTATGTGTTTTTTGTTGTGTTTTATTTTTTTATTTGTATTTTTTAACAAGGGAGAAGCTGAGCCGATGGTGAAGGCAATAATTGTTCCAGGAAGCTCCTTGCATGAGAACGCCCAAACCGATAGACGATCGTGGTTGAGGGATGGGGTGTAGATGGCTGTATTGCTTGGGGCGTTCAAATGCATTTGAAGGTACATGGACGATTTCTCACCAGAAAGGGCCTGCTCAACTGGTCCTCAAACTGCAAAGATGAAGGGTCGCTCCAAGAGGGGGGGGCTCCTAGAAAAAGGGGGGGCAGTTCTTTGCATGCAGGCAGCCCCGCCACGTCTCTTGCTTACTGCGGTTGGTTGTGAAAGGCTTGCCCAGCATAGCTCGAGTTTTATCCTGTTTTCAGTTGATGTGGGGTGCCCTAGGGGTATAAGAGGGGGGTGGGGTCTCCATGCAGCACTTCACACCCCCGCCCCCCGCAAACCACAATGCAAATTCGGACTTTCTACAGTCCCAAATAAAAACGCTACTAATGACCCCCGGAGAGTTATGGTCGATACATTTTGCAATCCTCTGACATCAAATGTTGCACCAACGACCAAATTGGCAGGCATATTTTAATAACTACTTTGTAATAAAGCAACCGGTGCTCACAGCCTGACTGCCCTAATCTTGTACCATAATCCACTGCGATGACTTTTTTTTTTCTTCACAATATCTTCAGACTCCGTCCTATTACGCCTTCAGGCCTCGAAGCCCCCCTGTTTACGCCTACGATTCCATCCCAGCGTGGGTGGCCTGTAGACTGGCCATCAGTTTCCCTGCCAGTCTTTGTGGAAGCTTCTCTTTCAAGGGGTTGCCCCAGGGACCTTTATTTTAATTTTTTTTTTTTTTAAATCCTCTATTACAGAGGCATTGCTTAGCGGAGGGTCTTTAGAGAGTACTCGGCCAATGGCGAGCTTGCTTTGGTCTGTATCAACTCGACAGACCGGGCGGGGTTACAACTCAGCTACAAAATGGCGTTGAACTATATGGGCTCCGGCCTTCCTTCCAGGCGGGCATTTGTCCTGGTCATGGGATGGAGACTGCACTGGTGGGGGTTTGGGATGACATCCTGATGAGGGCGCTTGCTCCCTACTCCATATCTTGGATGTTTCGGCAGCCTTTGACACCATAGCATCCTGTTCCTTGGGGTGTCAGAAATGTCGGGTGTGTCCCCAGTCGGCTGCTTCCCTTGGTTTTAGACGGGGCGCGCCAAACTAGTTGAACAGATTTTTTTTTGGAATTAATCCCGCCTTTGGGTTTTGTTTCTTTTTGCTCCGCTTTCAATGTCTATTTTCCAATCCTGGCTTTCAATAACCATTCATGTGCCACCGAGACACGAGCGGTCTACGTGCCAGTAACCCAGCAGACCGCGCGTAGTATATATCTTTGACCGTATGGTTGAACTGAAATGGTGGTTGGGGCTGGGGAGAGGAGATGGTTTGGGGCCTGTCGAGAGGAGGTGGTTTGGGGCCTGTCGAGAGGAGGTGGTTTGGGGCCCGGCGAGAGGAGGTGGTTTGGGGCCCAGCGAGAGGAGGTGGTTTGGGGCCCAGCGAGAGGAGGTGGTTTGGGGCCCGGCGAGAGGAGGTGGTTTGGGGCCCGGTGAGAGGAAGTGGTTTGGGGCCCGGCGAGAGGGAGAGGAGGTGGTTTGGGGTCCGACGAGAGGAGGTGGTTTGGGGCCCGGCAAGAGGGAGAGGAGGTGGTTTGGGGCCCGGCGAGAGGGAGAGGAGGTGGTTTGGGGCCCGATGAGAGGAGGTGGTTTGGGGCCCGGCGAGAGGAGGTGGTTTGGGGCCCAGGGAGAGGGAGAGGAGGTGGTTTGGGGCCCAGGGAGAGGGAGTGGTTTGGGGCCCGGCGAGAGGAGGTGGTTTGGGGCCCGGGGAGAGGGAGGTGGTTTGGGGCCCGGGGAGAGGGAGGTGGTTTTGGGCCCGGGGAGAGGGAGATGGTTTTGGGCCCGGGGAGAGGGAGGTGGTTTTGGGCCCGGGGAGAGGGAGGTGGTTTTGGGCCCGGGGAGAGGGAGAGGAGGTGGTTTTGGGCCCGGGTGAGGAGGTGGTTTGGGCATCTTTCTGGATGCGCCTATTAGCATCAACACTGCCTTATGTTCGGGCAGCGGATCCCTGTTTGTTCAGCCAGCCCTGTGATTGCAGACTGAAAGACTGCTGCAAATCCAATGTTTTTTGGGCATGGTGCACCTACCCTCCGCCTCTCTGGTTCTGCCACTGGGCACTGTCCATGCCTCTGGCTATCTTAGGTTGCACTGTGGCTTAAGGGCCCTCTATCCGTGTCAAGAAGTGGCATGGATGCCATGAGCCTGGAATGGCTCAGTGCATCGCCTCCCTCTGCTCGGATATCTCACTCTTGGTGCTTAGAGTCTCAAGGGCCCAAATGGGCCTAAATAAACAAACGCTTCTGCTTTAATCCCCGAAGCGTTTCCTCTCGATACCAATTATTCAGACACTGTCTGGATCAATGAATTCGTATCTCAAAATAAAAAATTGGGCGGGGAAAGGCTGCTCTCCGATGGCTTTGGGGCAGGTGGACTGACCACCACCACACCTGGTATGTCTTATTCTGGTATTGCTTCGGGAGGCAGCAAAGCGCTTTGTAGAGGTAACAGAACTGCTATAGAGTGTGGAGGTAGGATTCAGAGGGGCACAGAGGAGGGGTATGTATGGAGTGTTCAGTGTAATCCATCTTATTGTTGCCATCTGGATGTCTTGCACGGGTCAAGGGATGAGTCTTCATGTACCCAGACCGTTCCCCCGACACATATGCTGCCTTTTACTTCCCCATCCATCTGTCCTGGGGAGACCCACTTGCTCGAGGCATATTATGAACCAATCTTTGGAGTGATACCCCAGACTCCTGGCCTCTCCTTTGAGCAGCGCAGTTCCGGTGAAGGCCGGTGTAGTTTGGGAATCTAGAATGGAGGCTTTGTTCTAGTCTGACAAAAAGGAGGTTCATCAAGATCGGCAACCGTCGAAAGCGAAGAAGGACATGAACAGTTCCTGGTCCCAAGAAACCCAAACCCAAAACTGAAAGAGGAAGTGCCACGCAGAGCCGTAGGCACCAGGATTGCACATCTGAGCTGGCGGTCTGCACCCGTGGGCGATGGCCTGGCCAGCGCCGCGGGCCCTCCTGCCACCAGAGGCAGTGGGTCCTGCCCCCTTCTTCCACCTTGCTCGTTCTTCTGAGCTTTCTCGCCCCACTGTTTTCTCTGGTGGGCACCCAGGGCCTGTACCAGCCGCGCACCCAGTGCCCCTGCTGGCTACTGCGGGGTTCTCTGTGCCCGCTTACGTGCCATTGTTGTTGGGAAAGTAAGGGCAGGGTGCTTCTGCAAAGGGGTGGTGTTTGAATTTACCACTTTAACACGTTACCGCAGAGAAAGTTTACTCCCGCGCTGTTTCTTTTGCCCGAATTTCCAGGGTGGGCTGCCGCCCCCCCCCCCCACTTCCCGTCCACCCCCCGCGCTGGATGGGGCGGATGCCCTTCCCGGCAGCACTCCCTTTTCTGATGCTCCAGCTACCTGCGCCCCCCCACACCCCCTCCCCCCCCTCTTACCATTCTAAGGTCACCGCGTTTAGCGCCTAGTGCCGTCTTTCACAGGAATGCATTTTCCATCGCGTTTCCCTCGTGTGCCCGAGACGCCCCCCGCCCCCTCCTTTCGCACCCCCACGTCCTCCGCTAAGTGGCGTGTCTTTCCATTATTGATGGATCCTGGGCCCGTGCCAGTCTCGCTCGGGCTGCAACAGTGACCTGCCAGAACTGCAAGATGGCAAGTGGCGTTAATGCACACTCTGCCCCCTTTCTCGAGTGATCTCTAAGTGGCGCCCTGGGGCACAAATGATGGATTTCAGAGGCTGAGCCTGGCACGGATAATCGCAGCTCTGTGAGCCGGATCCGGCCTGCATCTGAGCGCTGCGTCGCGGCTTTTGTCTCCAGGGAGAGCGGCGCTGCCCACCGCGTCCAGAGCCGGACGTGCTGGGGCCCTCCGCGGATGCCACGCAATACCGCCTTGCGGGGGCTCCTGGGAATGGTGCAATTACACGCGGGGCATTGACATACATACAGTGGAACAGCTCCAGCGCTAACCCAGGAGTGAGTGACATGATGACACGGTCTCCAGCTTTACCCCTGTCTGCTGCGCATGCCTCAGGCCCAGTGCAACAGCTCCTGCGCCAACCCAGGAGTGAGTGGATGATATGACATGGTCTCCAGCTTTACCCATGTCTGCTGCGCATGCCTCGGGCCCAGTGCAACCTCTCCAGCGCCAACCCAGGAGTGAGTGACATGACACGGTCTCTAGCTTCACCCCTGTCTGCTGCGCATGCCTCGGGCCCAGTGCAACCTCTCCAGCGCCAACCCAGGAGTGAGTGACATGATGACATGGTCTCCAGCTTTACCCCTGTCTGCTGCGCATGCCTCGGGCCCAGTGCAACAGCTCCTGCACCAATCCAGGAGTGAGGGACATGATGTGACATGGTCTCCAGCTTTACCCCTGTCTGCTGCGCATGCCTCGGGCCCAGTGCAACAGTTCCTGCGCCAACCCAGGAGTGAGGGACATGATGACATAGTCTCCAGCTTTACCCCTGTCTGCTGCGCATGCCCCGGGCCCAGTGGAACAGCTCCTGCGCCAACCCAGGAGTGAGTGACATGATCTCCAGCTTTACTCCTTTCTGCTGCTAATGTCTCGGGCCCTTTTCAATGCCATGTACTCGCTTTTATTCCAGCGCTTCTGCAGGGGACACGGTGCCAAGGGAGCGGGCCTTGCTGAAAGCATTCAACCCCGTCCCCACTTTAAGTTACTCCCGGGCATCTCCAGTGTCATAAATTGGCTTGGTTCTTGGCAGCGTTTTCAATGACACAATCGCAATGGTGTAGTTTGACCCCTTGTCATAGAATCCATTCCACAATTTAGCAGCTGTATAAATAAATGTGGATATGCAAATGTTTCCCTTCCTGTAACCCTCTAGGACAACTCAGTCGGTTAAGTACCCGCTGTTTAATACATCTGTGCGTTAGATTTCTTAAAGCAATGAGCGTTGCCGGTAGTCCTTGAGCTCTGTACACGGGTGGTTCCACGTATAAAGCTGGGAAGAGTAGAGACGTTAGGGGTTAAGTTTGAGTGCAGCGATTGGTGAGATGTTTTCAGAATGAGGCGGCGTGGTGGGGCGGGGGGGGGTAACAATCGATGTCAAAGCATAGAATTGAAGTGTCCATAAATATGAAGAAATGGGGTCCCAGGCGCTGTATACGACTGGCATTCTACTTATTGCTCCCAAATCATGTCTGTTAAATGACTGCACATGTGTGATCTTGTGGATGTGCTACCACAGACCGACATTCCAAGGCTGGCTTCCGGATGTAACTAAAACATAGCGCATTCTGTGGGCACGGCACCTCCTGTACCCGTTTAAATGCCTGTATAGCATGTACCCAGAGAAGATCACCCCTGCTGTAGCACAGGGAGTCTTTATTCTATTAAAGACACAGAGGCAAGCATTGCGTGTGCGTGTGTGTGTATATATGTGTGTGTGTGTGTGTGTATATATATATATATATATATATATATATATATATATATATATATATATATATATATATATATATTTTTTTTTTTTTTTTTTTTTTTTTTTTTTACTTCAAACAGAAAAATGTATTCCACAACTTCACATCCTATGAACCCCAGAGTCTCTGGTAGTCCCATGGCTGTCCTGTCTGTCACATGAGTCACCACTAGCCCAGGTCCAGTCCTCTTCCTTGATGCCTTCCAACTGACATCTGGTAACCACCAACGCACTCAAATGGCAAAAAATACGCTGGCTATGCCGCTCTGGCTCCTTCCGGCCAGGAGCCCGCACATAGCCAACGCTGACAGTACCTGGTGCAATAACCTCGTCTCCTCTGTCCTCGGCCAGTCCTCTGCTCCTCCCCCGTTGGAGAAAACCTACATTTGGGAGGGTCATGCAATGCAACGCGTTATAACCTGACCACTTGCATTACATTTTTGCCATGCGTCGCCGGGCGGGATAATGCGCGCCTCTGTGTCTTTAATAGAAGCAAGAGTCCCTGCACTACAGCAGGGGTAATCGTCATTCTATGTTCAGACCGCAGGCGAGCATTACGCTTGTTCAAAGTGTCCTATTACTGGCGCTGCCACACTAATAATTGGCTTTAAGTAAAAGGTCTTAAAACTGGTGTCGCTGGACCAGTCTGCCGCTTTCAGGATGTCTTGAAGACTCGCTCCAACCCTAATGGCTATGGAGGCCATGGCTCCCCCAAACGAATGCGCTCAAACCTATTTCATCGATGCCTGCTAGGGTCATGATTTCTCGCACCCATCGGTCTATAGTCACCGTCACCGTCGCTTTACATTGCTTTCTGCGCATATTACGCAACTGGGAGACACCGTCCGGCCTCACATTGGCCGTTCTCGCGTCCTCATCCTTTATACAGTTTGCTGCTCATGCTTAGGCTGGCCTAGGAAGTAGGGATATGAAATTGTCGAAGAGTGACACTGCGTCCTTCTCGGAAAGAAGGTTATTCCTTCCTGACAGAATGTTTTCTTGTCAATCTCGAGTGCCTTCACATTGGACACTCTCCTACAGGACACCAGGCACAACATCCCCCTCCCCTGCCCACCATCCCCTACCCTCCCCTGTGGCACATGCACTGCTATTGCTCGAGTTTGTTCATTTCACAAACCCATGGCCTTTTTATTCCGTTCCCAGGTGGAGCAATTGAGCCAGCCTCTTCCCTAGTTCACCAGCATCATTCTTTTGAGGGTAATACCTCCCTGCTGCCTGAAGGCCCTCCTTACTCCCGAGTCCAAGCTGTGTCCCCTAATATAAGCCAACATATTAAGGCTGTCGCACGAGCTGGTCTCCAATATTTGCAAACCCTCCCAGAATGAATTCTCTTCTCTTTGCAAAATTCCAGCTGCTTCCTCCGTGAAGACCTACTGTTACAGGGAGCATGTTCATGAACCCCCTTTTTTAATTGCACATACCCATAACGGTAGGGGTTTGGTTGGACATGCACTGATGGACTTTTAATTCCCTGCTTCTGATTCTTGAGGGAGTTCGGTTTTGGTCATTCGTTAGAATTTCACGCCTGTCCTTGGAGGCTGGCATCCGCCTCTGCTTGGCCCTACACTAGGGGCCCCGCCCCTCGAAACCCCGGTCTCTGGCTCACACAAGACCCCGAAGTATTGTACAGGTTATCCTAGCTGCAGCTCTCTCGGGTGATGTGCTGCCATTGGGGCCTCTTGAGGTTGCCAGGGCAAGCTTCCCTGTCACTAGGGTGGTGGCAGGGTCATGGCGGTCCACATAGGTCTCCATACTGGCGCCACCCGGGCATGGCTCTCTGGTCCAAGCACTGCTCTTTCCGGCTGATGCAACAGGAGGGAACCCTCATGCGTGCACATCTCACCAAACCATTCTGAAGGGTTAACACTCCTTGCAGTGGGGCCTGGGGGGGAGGGGGAAGGGGGTTGTCAGACTGGTGTGTTTTAGGGCCGAACCCGTTTTGTGCCCCTATGCTGGTGCTAGCCGCCTAGACTTGCCCTGGGGGTACTGCTGCGCCTCAATTTGGCCATCGGGCCCACTTGTGCAGAGTAAAGACTGGCAAAGAATCTGTTTGGCGGGTTTGCCCACCGTACTGGGGTAACTATAAATGGGGGGCAGCAAGGAGTTTAGAGTTAAAGAAAACGGAGCCAGAATTAATGGCCGGAGCCCCAGTTAACAAATCGATTACAATTGTTAACCATCTTTTGTATGTATTTGTTTTGGGGACACTAAATGGGACGCCCCTCCCCTTTTTTCCTTCAGATGAAGAGCCGGGCATGGACCACCAGGATGTTTACATCGTTCCGTGGCACAGTCCACCGCCTCACTGCTGCGGCGAGGGGGAGGGAGTGGCAGTGGGTTCCCAGGAGAGGGGGTTCGTCCATGCACTGTGCCTGAGCAGGGCCTTCTGAAGGCAGCCGCTGAAACAGGACCTTTCAGGATATCTATCCGAGGCCACGTGCGATGGCCAGGGACCACCTTAGGACAGTTGTTACAGGCTGGTATCACCCTGGCACAGGGCAGGATCCGGACCATATAGTCCCCACTTTTCAGTAGTGGGTTATGCCCCCTGCCCTCTACTGCAAGTGTGTCCCAACACCATAGCATTCCTGCGATCTAATCGAAAGCTTGTTGCATTAACTTGTAATTAAAGAACTTTGCAAATGTGTTCATTACCCCATGCATGGGTGTATCGTATAGAAAAGCTCTCTGCTGGATGTTGCTGCTGCAAAAGCCTCCTTCAATCGATGTTACCTAAGCTGTTTTGTTCCATCATTTTTCTCTCCATTGAAACAACAAGAGCCGGTGGCCTCGTGTCAGCCATTTAAAGACGGGGAGTCTGGTTTTCCCTTTTAATTCACTGAAGCTTCTCCCACAATTGCCAATGACTGCAAATGTCACCCAGAGCTGCCGGGCGGCTCGCACTCTTGAAACAGCTGCTTCTTTCAAGGTGTACTGTTGCAACCCAGAAAGCATTTTTAATGCTCACAATCCTTTCTTTATTCCTTCATCTGTACTGCACTATATGTAGTGTTTTAGTACCCGGCGAGGAGGTGGTGCGGGAGGGGATGTGTGTGGCAGTCTCGCAGCCAATGGGGAGGCTCAGAACACAGGCATTAACAGACGGTAATCCTGAGCCTCCTCAGGGCTGGCGGCCACGATCTCCCCTTCACCCCCCCCCATCCGCAGAACTTCCTCTCTGCTCTCCTAACCCCACTTACCTTCTTTGCTGTCCATTTCGGGAGCAGATTCACTGGGAACATTTCTGCCATCCCTTCCCTTCTCTTCTCTCCTTTCCATGGCAGCCGTTTTGTTTGTTTACTTTTTTCACACTTATTTTCAATGGTCGCCATGGGAAGGGAAAACTGACTTCGTTTTCCATTCCCCGGTGGCAATTTTTTTGGTTTTCTGTACCAAAATGCTTTTAGTACCCCTGTTTTACGTGGCGGGGTACTAATAGCAATAAGCCCCAAGCAGGGGTGAGATTGTAATGCCCCAGGGCCTTTGGTAAGGCCTTGGCTCGGGCCTGCAACTATGGGCCCCGGGGCATTACCTGAAGTGCTAATGCCCCCCCCTCCAAACCCCCTCCCCCCCCCTCCCATGCTCGGGGCTTATTGCTTAAGGAAACCACAAGTCAGGCTGGGAACTGGGTCGCTTCTAGGCACTCTAATGACCAGTGTGATTAAATGATTTGCCCAGCGTCCTACACTTGATTTGTGTCGCCAAGTGTCAACATTGTAAACTAGGCTTAAATACCGGGTTCACTGCTTACCATCCAGGTTCGGTTGCTACAATTGCTAGTGTTTTTTGGTTTTGAATAGATAATAAATACTTGAAAACCTGACCGTACATATGCTCTATCAAGACCTAAAGGCAGAGTGGAAAAGCATGGATGAGGGCAGCCGATTGTAGTCATTGTTCACACAACGTGCAACTTATGTTTATTTATTTGGTATAGCGCAAAACCAAACCCGAAGGGGTAGCTTGGCGCAGACAGTACAAGGATACTTGAGAACTTGGTTACAGGAAAAATACAGTTATACAGTTTATATTACTGACAAAGTTGCATGTACAAGAAAATGCAAAAACAACATTTCAGGTTGGTTAATCAGATATCAGATCATATAGTTACAGGCATCTGGGTCTCTAGAGCAGGTGGCAATGGAACGGTAAACTAAGTGTCGTTGGAACGTATCCAAGTGAGGACTTTCCGCCTGAAGCTATGGTAAGGTTGATCCATTCTAAGATCCAGAGGGAGTTTGTTCCAAGTTTGCGCAGCTATGACCGGAAAACTGGAGCCGACAGCTGTACTCTTTTTATATCTAGGCACCACTAAAGTATAGGCGTAAGTCATTCTAGTAGGGCGGTTAGAGGATCTCTTGTTGACTCTGTTTACCAGGTAAGGGAGAGCTATATTAAGACATTTGGAGGTAAGGGAGAGTGTTTTGAGGGTAATCCTGTCTTTGATTTTTAGCCAGTGGATATTTTTCCTAGAGGTGGAGATATGCGCTCTATTAGGAATATTTAAAGCTACTCTAATAGCGTTGTTTTGGAGAGTTTGGAGTTTATCAAGGATATACTTGTTAGATCCTGCATATAGGGCATTACAGTAATCCAACTTGGATATGAGTGCATTAGCTAATGTAATGCAACTAGTCTCAGTTAGAAATGGTCTACATGCTCGGATCAATTTGCAAGTATATGCAGTGGAAGATGCTAGTGAGTTAGTTTGTTTCTTGAAGGTGAGCGCTGAGTCGAGATAGACCCCGAGGGTTTTTACTGCAGGCATCACTTTGATGACATTATTGTCGATGTTGAATGAGGCATAATTTGGGTCAAGTTTTTTGATGGCCAACTCTGAGCCGAGGGTCAGTAACTCAGTCTTGTCGTCATTCAGGCAGAGGCCGTGAGATGCCATCCATGCCTCAATGAGGAGATATATCTTATTTACTAAGGCCGTATCTTCCAAGAAGTTGCCCGAAAGGGGGATAAGGATCTGCATTTCATCTGCGTAATTAGTGTAGATGATACCCAATCTGTCCAACTTGTCAAACAAAGGCTTAGTAAAGATGTTATACATCGTCAGAGATACACATGATCCTTGAGAGACACCGCATGAAACTTGTGTGGGATCAACGGCTGCTAGGGGGGAGAAGACCCTCATTGTCCGGTTTGCAAGGAAGGATTGTACCCAGGTTATGGCATCACTTTGAAAATGAGCGGCAGAGCTGAGGTGATTGCATAAGACTGCGTGATCTACCAAGTCGAAGGCCGCGGATAGGTCAAGGAGGAGTAGCATAGCTGATTTTCCATTGTCCTTCAACACGTCAATTTGGGTCTTGAGGTCAATCAGGGCTGTTTCAGTACCATGAAGGGGACGGAAGCCAGATTGCTGTGAGCCTAGTAGATTGTTAGTTTCTAAGTAGTCCTGAATTTGCAGGTACGCTACTCTGTCAATAATTTTAAGCAGGAATGGGACAGTGGTGATAGGTCTGTAATTTGTCGGTATTGCGTGGTCAAGTGTTTGTTTTTTTAGCAAAGGAAGCACCCAAGATTGCTTGAGGTTATTGGGCACTAGGTTAGACTTAAAGGATGCATTGATAAGTTTAGAGATGAAGGGGGCTAGGCCTCTAGCTGCATCTTTTATAATTTGGGCGGGGCAATTGTCACCTTTGCAGTTGGAGGGCTTTAGAGATAGTATGATTTTTTTCTGTCTCCAATATAGATATTTGTCTGAAGCTGAATGGGTGAGGGGTGTTAGGCTGGTTTGGGAGGAGCTGTGGCTGAGGTGTAGGCTCTGTTGGCAGGTGCAGGGAAGCTTTTTTGTTGGCAATTTTGGTTTGGAGCAAGCTAATTTTACCCGCCAGGGCATTTTGTATATTAGTGCACCAGAGCTTATTTTTAGGAATGTTGTCAGTCGGGGGTATGGGTGATTCCATTTCGCGGAGGATAGAGAATAGCTCCTTGGTATCTGATTTGGCCTTAGATATTCTATCATTAAAGGTATTTCTTTTAGTGCTATGATTTCCTTTTTATACTGTTTGGCGAGAGTGGCTAATTTAATTTTGTTCTCCTCAGTGGGTGAGTGTTGCCAAATTGACTGCAAATTTCTTTTTTTTAATTCTGAGGTCTTTCAGGTGTGGTGTGAACCAGTTTTTTAGGTGACAAAGTTGCTTGCTTTTGCGTGTTTTGGTAGGGGCAATCAAGTCCAGTGCCTTGATCATCGTACTGTTATAGGCTTCCACAAGCGACGTAGGGTCTGTGATGTTATCTATATTGTCGAGAGTAGGGAGGAGGTGGGGCAGGAGTTGTTCTGCTGTGATGTCTTTTTTACTTCTGGTAGGGAGAGGCGGGGCCATAAGTATAGGTTTGGGTCGGATAAGGTCAAGTGAGGCATTGAATATAATTAAATAATGGTCAGTCCAGGATTGTGGCACTATGTTGGTAATGCTAATGTTGCAATTCCGATCAGCAACCCAGTCTAGGGTTCTGCCTTTGGCATGAGTAGGGGAGGAGACTTTTTGTGTTAGGGCGTAGTCATTCAGAAGTGAGGCAATGGATAGGGAGCGTTTGTCATTACAGTCATTAAAGCCCAAGTTGAAGTCTCCTAGTAATAGAATTTGAGCGTGGTCTTTAGTATTATTAGTTAGGATACTTGTTAGGTCGTCTTCAAAGGTTCCTAGTGGTCCGGGTGGTCTGTAAATGACATACATGGTGAGGGTGCGGTTACAAGAAAGGTGAAGTTTAGCAGTAAGGAGTTCACATGATGGAAATAGCAAGGTGGTAGCTAATCTGATGGGTAAGGTCGATTTATGGATGATAGCTAGGCCACCTCCTTTGGTGTTGGGGCTATCGACTCTTAGTAGTTGGTAGCCGTCAGGTATAGCTAGCATGATGGCAGGGCCAGCCGCCTCATGGAGCCATGTTTCGGTTATGACTAGTAGGTCTAAATTTGTTAGAGTGTCCGAGATCTCTGTAGCGTGGGCTACCATGGATCTGTCATTAATGAGAGATCCAGTTAGAGAAAGAGTGCTAGTTAGTTTAGTCGAGGGAAGTGGTTTATTTTTAGTAGGGGTGACTCTTTGTGCCGGTGACTGGTTAGTAGTTATGGGGGCAGGGTGGAGAGTGGCAGATTTGAGGTATTTCGAGCGTTTGTTAGCTAGATCAATATAGCCTCTATAGTTGTGGTGGGATGATGGTTCATGAAGATGGGACAATCTTGCCCTCAGTCTCGCGTTTCTGTCCTTAGGAGGGTATGAGGCAACGGATGCAAGTGCCATGGTAGTGAGGAGGCTCAGTGCAAGGTGTAAAGTTTGGTGTTGGGTGAATTTCATTATGGTCGTAGGCAGGGAGGAGTTGCTGATTCGAGTTGCAAGTCCAAATTCGGGCTATAAGTGTAGTCTAGTGCTACGTGCGAAGGCAAGTAACTATGTAGGTAATGGCACTTCAGTAACAGGGAAGTCTAGGCAATCTATTAAGAGATCGTATAATGCTGGTTGGGTAATCTAGGCAAGTACAAAAGGACTGGGACCTAGGCAGGCAACTGGCCAGTGCAAATGGTGGCAGACTAGCAGGTACAGCTGAGCTAACTAGGGCAGTGTATCGCCTAAGTACGTGAGTCACAGTGCAGCCAAAAACACATTGGGGTGCATAAAGTAACTAGGGCTGTGTTTTACCTAATTACAACCATAATGCACAGCACAAATCGGGGGCATAGCACAAGTGTGGTCTGTTGGCGACCATAAGGCACAACACAAATCAAAGGCACTAGTCAGGTGTGGTATGTTGGCGACCATAGGCACAGCACAAAACAAGTGTGGTATGTTGGCGACCATAGGCACAGCACAAAACAAGTGTGGTATGTTGGCGACCATAGGCACAGCACAAAACAAGTGTGGTCTGTTGGTGACCATAGGCACAGCACAAGTCAGAGGCATAACACAAATCAAGTGTGGTCTATAAGCGACCATACGGCACAACACAAATCAGGTGTACACTATTGGCGACCATAGGCACAGCACAGATCAGATGTGGTCTAATGGCGCACAGATCAGATGTGGTCTATTGGCGACCATAAGGCACAACACAAATCAGAGGGCACAAATCAAGAATGGTCTGATGGCGACCCTAGGTGCAGCACGTAATCCAGTGTGGCAGGGTCTAAGTCCAGAATAGAACATAGGCTGGGATGGGTAGCGCCTGGGTTCGGGTAGGACACTTGAGCCAATGGGGACGTAAGGCAACTGCTAAGTTCGAAGTCGTTCCTAGGCTGCAAAGTTGAAAGTGAAATGTGCGAGGACGGTAGTAGGGTGCCAGGGCGCAGATCTAAAGGCACAAGCTGGCAGGTTGGAATGCTAAGGTGCAATTGACTATGGTGGTGAAGGCAATCATATTACTAAAGATCTAGAGTGCGGCTGGGAGAGGCATCTGGCCTACCTTCTATTTGGCATAGCACACAGGCCTCAGTCCTATCGCCTGCTACTTCTGTGGTAGGTGGAAGGAGCTCCTGCTTCTCCCTGGTGCAGCCGGCGATTCTTCTGAGTGTGAGGGCTCCAGCACAGCGCTTCAGTTCGGTCGGAGATGTAACGCTCACAGACGCCAAACAGGCAAATAAACAGGCCTTTTCAGTGAGGGCCTTCTCGGGTGGTGGGCCGGCTTCCTCCTGCCGGTGGGGGCCTGGCTATAGGAGCCAGACTATGTGGGGGGCGGATGCGGAGGGGACAAGAATCGTGGCTCTGGGCTCGAAAGGCTCCAGACAGGCTCACGACAGGACGCACCGCCTTGTGTAGTGTGCCTCTGGAAGTGGGCCGGCTTGAGCCTGCCGGCTCTCTATTGGTCCAAAAGTCGGATCTATGGGCCAATCAGGTGCGGATGGTAGTCCTGGTGTGTTTTTACACACGGGACTCGGTGTGAAGATGGCGGGCGGCCATTTTGCAGAGGCTAAGGGCCTCGAGTTCGCTAATGCTACTGGCTGCACTCCAGTGCTGTAGAGGCCGGATCGAATGCAGACAAAGACCCTTTTTAGAGCGCCACGCTATAAAACGAATAGTGGCAGGGGTCCGTGGATGAAATTGCAGATTTCGCGCTGGTGGGCTGCACGGATATTAATGCAGCAAAGGTGGGGCAGCCTTACCATTTCCAATCACCCATTGTGTAAGGAGACCTACTGCACACACACACACACACACACTAGTAACTTTCAATTACCCATTAAGTGCATTGTGTGCAGCCAGCTACAACTAACCACTTCCGTTACTAAAATGCTCTGTTGATAAACTTGTTAAAGGGATTTGACAAACTTTAGTCCTTTGTCCCCCTCGGGCTTTCTATTTGCTTGACATACAAAACGAAAAATAGACAAGTGCAGTAACCCAGGGTAATCCAGACCACTTGCTAGCTGTGCCTTAAAGGCTCAGCTGGACCGGACCGAGGAGACCCAACAAGGCTGAAACATGTGTCTGGGGTTGCTGATGGCACTCTTGTTCAGAGGAGAATTGCCTAGCATTTCGGTGCTGGACTGCCCTTGTGGATGGGAGAAGGACTGATATGCAAATGGATATTTTGGTTCTGTGAAGGGTGCAGTGAGCTAAAACATGGTTGTAGACCCTCAGTTGAAGAAATTCCATAGAACAGGGTATTTGACCCATGTTCGTTCTTAAAGAAGGGGCACCCACACTCCTTTAGAATTTCCTATTCTACGTATTCCTCGGGGGTTCTGTTTTCCATAAGTCACTAGAATTTCAACCACTGTGCTCCGAATGTGATCTGGGAGGGATATATGTGATTGTTTCGGAAACGCTGGCATGAGTTTGTCTCGTCAAATAATGTGTATTTCCCTAATAATGATGGCCCTGGCTTTTACGACTCCCTCTGGATTAAATGCCAGGCTTTCACGCACACTCAGCCGATTGTGGCAGGGGATTTCGATACTACATCCTGAGTTGGATAGGTCAATTTCTGTTTTATTTAAAAAAAAAAAAAATATATATATATATATATCTTTTAATTTATTTTTTTCTCCCTCCGGCGAGTTTGCTGTCATTGGCAGCCACCACGCTTGGGGGGGGGGGGGAGGGGTTATGGGGGGAGGGGAGGGGAGGGGGTGGGAGGATTTCAGCGTACTTGATATGCGGAGGACGTTGCACCCTATATTCTGGTTTACAATATGAGAACGCATATCGACTAGATTATGGTTGGACAGGATTGGGTTCATGCTGGTAGTAGCTGTATTATACTACCGAGGACCCTGTGGGATCACTGCCCGATTCAGTGGTGATTTAGGGTGTCAGATTTTGTTTATTAATAGACCGCACTGGTGTTTTAAGGGTCAGGCCTTGTTGGATATTGTGAACCAGAGTGAAGTCCACAATGGTAATGCCTCCTTTTTGGCCACTAATGAGGGGGTTGGTGGCCTTAGTTGGGATAATTTGGTCAACATTTAAGGAGGTTCTGTGGGGTTGCTGTATCTCTCAGGAAAATAGGGTACTTTAAGCTATCCAGAGGAGTTGAGTGAGTTTGGAGAATGAGCTCAAAGTGTTACAGTACGGTGGACCAGATAAGCTGCTTAGCGAGGTCCTGGAAGCGATAAGGGAAGTGCTTAATCATTTTAGAGAGATGGATGGAACGTTAGTGTCAGAGCTGGAGGCCATCCTTGAGGAATTTCCTGGTGTTCTATGATGAGCTCTATGCGGCCCAAGGGTGGGAAGATGCTGATATTTTAGTCTTTTGCTGGCAGCGCTATGTTGGTGGGTCTTGAGGTGCTGTTCAGGACATGTTGGATCGGCCTCCTTTACTGTTGACCGGATCCTCAAGGTGATGAAACTGTTACTGACTTCCAAAAGCCCTGGGTTCCAACAGTATTGAGTCTGAATTTTATAAGGAATTTCGTCTTCTTGTAGCAGACTACCTCATTAAGATATAGCAGGAATCATTATGGAGCGGGGTATTGCCTCCAATGTTGTGGGGGGGTAATTTCCTTTATCTTAAAACCAGGCATGGACCCGTTGGAATGAGCCTCTTATATAATCACAGGTGAGTTTAGACACATCTTTTCAAAAATCCTGTTGTGTAAGTTGCCTCTTTTTCTCTCATCTGTGGTACACTTGGATCAGTCTGTTTTTTGTCCCGAGCCACTCCTCAGCACATATTTACAGAGGCTGTTTACAGAAATGGCTCGGATCGATCCATCTGTGCAGGTGGTTGGATCACTCCTAGATATGGAAAAGGTGTTCGACTATGTTACGTGGGATTTTTTTTTTTTTGTGGTCCTGTAAAAAGTGGGGTAACCGCCCTATTATATGCAATGTGTCAAAGGTCTTGTATTCAGGGGTGACTGCATGGAATTGGCCTCTTCGATATGCGCTTTGTAGAGGAGCACCCGAATGCCTCTGCAGGAAGTACCGCCCCTATTCTGCCTATATGTTGGAAACTGGAAATTGCAACATGTGCAGCGCCAGTAATGATGCCTATACCACGAAGAATCTTTGAGATGAGGTATCCATTAAAAAAAACATATCTGAAGTATCTCCAAAAGACTGAGGATCACTTGAGAAAAGTGCCTGAAGAAGTGTGACGAGGAGTAGCTGGTGATGTTGAAGAATGGGAATGACGCACTGAAAGGGATGAAAAGAAAAGAGAATACATCGGTGATAGAATCTGATGGCGAAGTAAAAAGTTGAGAAGACTTTCATGTGCGGAACGAAGATTGCATGAGTGTGAAGAACACCTGAAGAAAATGCAAGCCGTTCAAAAACTGTACAGCTGCTGTAACGCAAGTAGTCTAAGTATTCATAAGGCTGACTATACGTAGTATATAGAGTGCAGGCGGTTCCGCCAACATATATGAATATAGAGTTTTGGACATTCAGTGACATATTTTAGTAAGCGAGTCTCCATGAAGGAAGATGGATTTGAAGCTACGTGTGTCGCAGCAAAGAATAGGCTTGAATTTGAAACAAGACCAGAGGCTGTCTGGCTTGATGTCAAGGACTGCAAGCAGCCAGGAATTGGTTATCAGCGTGTGAAGAACAGTACACGCGAGAAGCCAAGGCATCCCTTGTTAAAGTTGCAAAGAAGGAACACCATGGATGCCAGGTTTCTTCATTAAAGACAAATAAATGCTATAATATGAGCAAATTCACGGTCTCTGATCACGTGAGCTGAGGATGAAAATGGATAAAGAGCATGGTGCACCGGACTCGAGATGTCAAGTGCTCACACGCCCATATATTCCCAGGGACAAGGAGCTACTGCAAGGCCAAGTTCAAATACCATGTGAATGGCAGATGGCATGAGTGATAGCAGGCTAATTGGGTGGAAAGATACGGGCAAGTCCACCCACCAGCACCTGGGGTACCAGCTTACGTGCTGCTAGACCATCGAATGTTCCAGAAAGGTACACGCATGCCAACCAATTATAGAGGGCCATATAACAGAGCCCTATCGTTTGAGAGCCAATGGTGTATCGTGTATCTAATAAATATTAAGGATGACTTGCACAAGGGGTGGGCATACGTTTTCCACCTGACTATAGAGACCCAATCACAACCGAATCCCCTACAAAAAGTATACCCAAGTGTTCCCCTTGAGCCAACCATGATCCCAAATAAGTTTTCTTAGTTCGCCGTGTAGTATGTCACTTCAACATTTTTGCTATATAAGGATTTGTTTTCATGTAATGCTTTGAGATCATGCTTTGTGATGTCGTACTCCCCTTTTTAGATAATTGTTAATAAAACGGTGTTATTTGCTAACTTCCTGAGTCTGTCATTTTGCATAGTTTGAGAAGTTATTCTCTGTCCCATCCATAGTACAACATGTTACCTTGAGTAAAAGGGCCTAAGAAGGGTTCAGCTTTGCTTCCTTTGAACTGGGAAGGGGGACATGACTGGTGCCAATTGTTCCCCCCCTCTACACCCCCCTTTTGCAATTGCTATGGAGCCTCTTGCGGGCCAGTTGAGATCACTGCATAGGCGGCACCGAGGGCTTGCATTGGGAGGGGGTCAGGGAGCTGATTTGTTTTTATGTGGCCAAGTTGTATGTGTGAAGGACTGGGACAAGGAAGAGGGATCCAGGGTTACCGAATTGCAAGGAGCATTCCAGTTGTCATGACCCACACCTGATTGGGAACTTTCCTTTCAGGTGTCGGCCAAGAGGGAGCAGCAGAAGCCTCTGCATCGTCCACAAGGCTATCTGGGGTCGGGGACAACGCTACATCCAACTCTCTTCCTAAGCATCTTCCGTCTCGAGCCCTGCGCTCATCCACCTCCAACTCTCTAAGGGTCAGACGATTCACCAGGCAGACAGGGGGGTGTTAGAGCTCTGTCCTCGGCTGGGACCTCCCTCTGGAACAGCCTCTCTCCAAACTTGAGCAGGACCACCTAAGGTTCTGAAAGCAGCTCAAGGTCTCTCTCTCTTGCCCCCCCCCCTTTCCGGGCTACCTGTGGTATGCAGAGGAAGCTCTTGTGAGGCCAGCTGTCCTGAGGGTGAGACAAGCTCTGTCCTGCATCCTTCTCCCGTGTGGGGTTTCCACTGGAGCATAAGGAGCCGGGAGAATTCCACTGACTGCCAGTGTGAGCAGTGACAGACTGACCGGAGCCGACAAACGAATACACAGAATGGTGAGTCAAACGGAGATGCCAGTGAGTTGGCCTGATACAGGGGACCCCAGGGATGCTCCGAAGGAGACCATTGTGTAATAGTGCACATTTTGAATGCCAAACACTTTTGGCGCAACGCTCCTATTCAATGATGTTGAATTGTTGAATAGGAAAATATTGTAACCCGCATTGTCCAGTCCAAGAAGGGGGGGGAATAATCAAGCAAAGAGTATGCAACCTCCCCAAAGAGCGATATCTAACAGGGAAGATTTAATCCACATTGCCAAAGAGGGGCAATAGAAAACCAAAAAGTACCAAACGTTCCTAAAGTGGGATATCCAATAAAGGGACATTATAACCCTTCTTTCCAACGGCAAAGAAAGTTGAAGGCAGCACCAGGTGCTCTGGCCACAGAGCAAGGACCACAAGCTCCATCACATAAGGGGTCCAGTTGGACCCAGTCCTGGAGCCTTTGGCGCCAGGCGCATGACAAAGTGTGCATTTCTGGTGCACGCGTTATTTCCTCTCCTGCAGGGCTCCTGCGTGCATCCAGGTCAGGCGTGGCCATAGGAACACACTGGGCTGCATGTGCAGCATCTTCTGGGAGTGGCAGGTTGGGGCCACAAGGCAGAGCAAAGGGGCATGGCTGGGGCCAGGCTATTGAAGCCTGCGATCCCGCATGGAAACGCTTCGCGTTAGTCTGCTTATAGCAGTGTAACGCTCATTGCTGCCTGAAGCGCATCTTACCTGATTCCAGCAATAATCATCGCCTGCAGTGCATCTTACCTGACTCCAGCAGTCACCGCAGTCGGAGCGCATCCTTACCTGTTCCGGGCTTCCAACACTTACTCGGGAGCTCATCTTGGCCAGCATCCTTGGGGATCCAGCCATCCATCACCTTCCAGCAGATCTTCGGATAGCTGCTTCCTGTCTGACTTCGCCAGGCCATCCCTGCAGGAGAAAAGGACAAATAAGGTTAGAAACAGCATAAAGACATTACGCTAAGGTTGCGCGCAAGACCATCCTCGAGCTTGACCTTAGAACCAAACTTACTATCTATTTTGGACATTGTAAACTCCTCAGGTCTCCATTGGGGCTTGCTTCCAGCACCGCGACTCCGCTGGGTCTCATCACCTATTTGGGAGAAGGAAAAACCTTACAAGTGATACGGACAATAATCACAGACAAAATACATTGCAAAAGAATACGGACCATAATCATTGTTGAAGAACACTTCCCTTTGAAGTGGATCAGCCACAGCCAGTCTGGGCTGCCACGCACATGGACCAGTGAAGAAACTAGGTCTATTTAAGGCGCCCCTGCAGTTGATAAGCAGGATGGAGAGCTCACCCTCATAAATAAACAGGTGAGGCTATATGGTTAAACGCATGCTCACCACATCCTGGGAAGAAGGGTTTCGAGGGAAACCGCAGCCATATCACAGCATTCTCACGGCCTCTCGTACCCTCACAAGGGCAGCATCAACAACCAGCGCAGTCCACAACACAGGAGCAGGGGAAGAAGCCTGACCCAGGGCAGCCAGTTCCAGGAGGGCTGCAACCGTGCCCCAACATCCCCGCAGAGACCAGGTGAGCATAACACCAGGGCAATTTGAATCTAAAAGTCGCAGAGCAAGATACCTCGTGGGAGAAAGTGTAAACTACATTGCCAGCAGACCATACGTTGTTTAAATTGAAAGCAGAGACTGCAGGAGAAGCCCTCCTTGTAAAAAGGATCATGGGGGAGACCACTGTAACCTACTTTGCCTATGGCAAATAAATTAATGCCCAAATCGTAGTCCTTTTGTGTAGTGTACTTGTGGAAGAAGCTGTGAGCCAATTGTGTTGAAAGTCAAGAGACTAAACCCAGAAGCAGTTGTTGTTTCAACCCTCTCCTTTGAGGATTTAAGTGTCGAGAGTTTGGAGCAAACCTACCACACAGTAAAGGTTGTAGTAGGAGTTTTTATCCTGGCAGGTGAGTAAACCAGGAAAGGGACAAATAGTAGTTAGTCCTGGCAGGCGTGTGCATCGGGAAGAAGATAAAGAAGTACTATAAATGTGGTATGAGGTTGTGGCAGAAAAAAAGTGGCAATTCTGATCTCCTGTTGTGTTGGAAAAGTGGCAATTCCACTAGTGTTTGGTGAACTGTTCTATAGACATCCTGACTAAAAGTATGTCTTCTTGAATGAACCATCCTGATTGTGTTTATGAAGGAGAGATATGATGTGAATGATATTCAGAGAAAATAACTTTTACCCTGAATTCTTACTTGGGTGTAAAGTGAGTGTTGTTTTTTTTTTTAAAAAAAAACATTTTTATTTGCCAAGCAGAAGGTTATGGAAACTTAATTATTTTTGTTTTGAGTGTGAAAAAACGTTTGAACCCAAAATACTCACTTTACCAAGTGAAGGACATATTGAATGAAAATAACTTCATATTCTACCTGGAGTCGAACTTTGCTTGTAAAAAGAAAATTGAACTTGGGTTGGAAACATCCTGAATTGATGCAGGGAATGGGGATCTAACCCTGGCCACAAGGACTCCTGAGATATATATATATATATATATATATATATATATATATATATATATATATATATATATATATATATATATATATATATATATATATATATATATATATATATATAATTTTTATTATTTATGGAGTTTAAACATATAATTCCTGAATGGTTTTGTTGTATGTATTGGTGTGAGGGACACATACCTTTGAACACTAGGTCATTTTCCTTTAGCCTTTGTTTGTCAGGTATTTGTTTCACCCCTTATTTAATAAAATGGCAACTTGTGACAAACTTATACTGAAGTGTCGTCCTTGCATTTCTGACCCCTAATAAAGGCCAGCAGGATTGGATGGATTTTGCTGGGAGCAGTCTTGCACTAAGAATTTGGGCACAGTGGTTAGTAGAAACAGATTAGTAATTGAAAAACTCCTTGGGCCTACCAAATGCATCATTTAGCAAAGATCATACAGTACCAGGAAGGATAGCTCTGGGGGGGGCGTAGGGGGGTGCAACATGCTTGCCTTGGAAGCAAGATGAAGAGGAGCAACACAGGGTTCGATCACAGGTCAGCGCTTAGAACCCTCTGGGTATTAAGTGCGTTATAAATGACCAATTACAATGAGGGCAGAAGAGCGGTGGGGCCACGCTCCTTATTTCACTGATGGGCAGGGTAGCTATCAAAATGGTGATCCACCCTAATTTGCCATTTGTTCTGCATGTAATATTCCAGTCCTGCCTGACTCAGTTGTTTAAGGAATTGTGATCGCTGTTGATTAAGCTGGTTTGGAGCCCTAAATCCCCTATAATTAGATGGGAGCCACTCACTGGCATGTAGGAGCAGGGAGGTTTAAATGTACCCAACATGGAGCTCTATTTGGGGGCTAAGGCCTCATTTGCTTCATATTGGATGCCGGCTTTGCAGCCTTTCCCACATGTGCGTATCAAGAAGTGGTCGACTCTTCCCCGTTCTTAGTCTTTCTGGTAAGTATGCCTTCAATACAGTTTGTGTACAGTGCATGCATGGTGGCGGTGGAGCTTGAGAATCAAGTGTCTGTACACCCCGGAGCCGGCAGTTTGGGATGTTCCTATGTTGATGAGATCTTAGTTTCCTAGGAGCTGATAGAGTCCAAGTTAGGGGGAGGTTTGGGGCTGGCGTTCCAATATTTGTAGAATTTGCTACGGATTTAATGTGTGGCCCATGAGTTCACAGCTGAACCACAGGCATTTGCATTTCTAAAGTATCTTATTAACTCGACAAATGCTAGTAGGGTGATGTGCACGATTTAGCAGATGGTATTGAATTCTTCTCCCAGGGAGGCGCTCGCTTGTAGGTGGCAGTGGGCAGGAGATATTGGGAGCGACCTGGAGGATGGAAGGTGACCATGTCTGTTCATGTACCATATGCACTAGGTTTAAGCTTATACAATTTAAAATCCTTCATGCTTTTATATCCCCGCTGGTCGAGAAGAAATGTAATGATTCCAATGATGGCAGGTGCCCCAGATGCAAAAGTGATAATGCTAGTTTAACACGCATCCTGTGGGAATGCCCCTTGTAGGTGGCGGGTAGCTGACTTGATGGAGCATGTGATTAGCCACGAGATGCCTGTGGATATTCTTGGTTTATTTTGGTGGCTTCGGGTATCTCCAAAGGTGGGAGGAAACTGTTGTCCATTTGTGTGATAGAATGGGATGTGAACCTATTAATACATATATTCTTTTTTTTAGGCAATTAAATCCTGTTAAAGATGTTTTGTTTCTAAAAATAAAGTGAAATGGTTAAAAAAAATAATCCTCACACTTTTCACTTTAGTTTTCAATGCCACAGACTAAGAAATACAGACTTTAGTAAAATACTTCACCATAAGCAGCTATGAGTTTAATTCACCCTGAGCACACGGCACCATAGATTGGATGCATGAGAGTCCAGGAGAAATCTTTAATTTGTGAAAACAAATTAGTTGAAATGGCCCTGCCTATCCACCTCTTGCTACTTCCCCTTTATTCAAAATGGATGCCATTCCCCCCTTTACTCATAGACGGGTCAGAGTTTCAACTCAATTGTAACGAGGTATTGGACATGCGGGTATGTGAATGGCTTGTAAGCAAAGAACATTTTGTTCAGCAGAATGCTGGCAACATTCCCATCAGTGATGATTCTGTTCAGTTACCATGTAAAATGTACCTTTCTCCCTTTCAGTGGGTACCTTGAACAGTGTAAGAAATGGACAGCAGATAATCACTCTTTCCCTTTTTATCTTGAGCATCCTCTCATTAATATCAATATTCCGCTTTATGATCTACCCAGGAATTACTTCAGTCTTCTTTTTCTAGGTATACACACAGTAACATGACCTTTTTGACCCCCCCAATTAATATTTCTGTGCTAGACGTCATCTCCAGAGAGATGGGTCAGGTGAATCTCACTGTATACACACCATTGGACCCATCTATAAAATCTTTTTCCAGAAATGCATACATAATGTTCCCGAACTTCTCGAGATGCAAAATTAATTTATCCTTTCCCATCATGCAGTACTAACAAATTATAGGGACCATATTTATTCCAATTCCCTTTATAAGATCACTCTCCACAAGATTACTTCCCTTTTTTATAGATATTTGCATCATGATTTTGTTTTGGCTTAATCGCAGGTCGGCACCCCTTTTTTAAAGAGTGGTTCAATTAACCCCCGTAGGAACAGGTGGGCTCTTGCCCGTGAGATAGGATCAGTTTTCCTCCAGTGTGCCTGCGTCCTCTTCCAATTAAGAAGGCCTGGGACTTTAACTCTTTGTAGGCCTCGCTTAATGATCCATGAGAGGGTCCACAGGAAAGCAATCTATTCCTTCTCCTTCCTGTTCTCAATTCTTTATTTTCTCCATCAGCCAGTGAGTCCCATCAGTAAGTGCCCATGAGTGATTCCATTGTGTTTACCCTTTTATAGAATGGAAGCCCCCCCCCACACTTTGTGTGTGTACATTCCCCAACCTTATTTGTCAATGTATATTTGACCATGTTCGCGGAAAGTGACATCGCAGTAGACCTACCCCTCCACAGTCATTGGTCATAATTATGGAGGCAGTCTGATGGGAGTAACCTCTATAACCAGCTTCCCTCCCATTTAATGTGATGTCATCTCAGGAATGTCTTGCATTACCCTACCCCTCTTCCTCGCACCTCCGTCTGTAAGCATGCATTACCTAAATGTATTCGGACTAGTACGTTTGTCCTGTCCCCTCCCGCTGGGTCGATACTGTAACACTTCATGCGCTTGCACTAGGAGAAATGCTGTTAGGCCTTGTATGCTAGTTTTTCTTTTTAGATCATAAGGAAACTTCAAGGCCGAAGCATGATTACTGTATTCCCTTGTGCCCTTCCCGCCTTTGAGTGCTTTGAAACACTCCACATGTGTAAGTGCTATATAAGTAAACAATTTGAATTAAATATTCCCACCTTCTCAAACATTACATTCCAACTATGTGACCACTTCAAGAATAGACTCTCCAGATTCCCCCCTCTGGTACGAATCGATTGATGCAATACTGATTATATCATGAATAATTTCTGAATTGTAGAGGCTTCCCTTTAACTAACTTCTAAATGTATATGCAAATTAGCTTTCCATCCCAACATAACGGGCTCATCACTTCGAGCGCAAGGACTTATGACACACGAGCGTACACATATAAATATAAAAACAATCAGGATGAGAGATCCTATAAGCGGTTGCGTAGTTCTGAACATATACATTTATTTAAAAAAACTGAGTATTTGGGTGACTTTTCAATTAACTTACAGTACTTCAGATAAGCGCGAGTAAATGACAACGGACAAGTGTGATTATATTCTGTGATTATATTCAGTGGTAATACAAGGTAAGTATCAACCTCTAATGTCGAGGTAGAGACTCCACATAGGGGCACAATCACATATGATGGTAGGATAGACCTACAGTTGAACGAGGTGCACTCAGGACGGAGAATAGTCCCGGGCGTGGTTAATACAGGGTGTACAAAACAATATCTACAGAATATACACGAAAGGGGGGGGGGGGGTTTCAAAGTTGTGTCACAGGGGATCGACACCAGTGTGTTTCGGCCATGTAGGGCTTGATTGAAGCCTGCCTGTGTGTTGGCCTTCCTTCATCAGGATGGACACCGGTTGTGGTGTTGTCCGTAATATCTGCTGCTGCAATAGCAGCGTGGTGCTGTGGTCAATCCTAAATTGGTAACTGGATTGTGGGTGCGAAGTGCACTTTGAGTTGGCCGAGGATTCCTAAAGGGTAGATTTGTCTTAGCGTCCCACCAGGCGCCCTAATCTTTACTTGACACGAGCGTACACTCCTTTCTTTTTGAAACAATGCAAATTTGTCTAATTGGCATAGTAAAACAATGTTTAAAAGATGTGTTTTGGCTAAAAGAGGACTTTTCACTGAACGTTGACACCCAAATCAGTTCTCTAATAAATTTGGTTGCAGAGATACAGATACTATAAACCATTCAGCACACATTAAAAGGGCGTGTTCTTCTACCTAACACTGGGAACATCGTCATTTTCTATGGTGTCTGGCCTGGAAATCTGCTCTTGTTGACCTGCCCCATATGACCTTTTATGTGCCAGTGCCTGGCTGATGAAAGCACCTTTGTAATATGACTATCTGTGGATGTAGGTGTAGCTCTGTCTCCTCTTGAGAAGTTTCCAGACTTGTAGTCCTGTAAAGTGTTATAGGCCTTCCTGAAGGGAAGAATGTGAGAGGGTGTTGATGGATTAAACCGAAAGGACCGAAGATGCATCTGAATTAAAATAATTTGTTTTAAATGTTCATCCCTAACAGACATCCAGGGCAAGTAATACAATTCAACACTTACACTTCATGGCATGGTGGGTTTGCTTCACCTGTTTGAAGCAGGGTCCTTATCTGCAGTGGGAAGTTTCAATGAGTTTATTATCATGGGAAGGGAACTATCAGTCCTCCCATCCTGTATGCTTTTGGGGGGGGTCGCTTTGTGCATTTAAAGGATGCCATATTTCAGAATTCAGTGCCGACTCAATTTAAAGTTGGTTTCAATCACAATTGCAACTTGGAATGTGCATATTTTCATAAACCATCACAGTTCATATTGCATCAGCTTATCAAACCCGATCATATTGTCAACATCTGAAGGCTTTCTAATCCTGACATTTCATTTCTGTAGAAGAAAATGAACACACACAGCAGAAAAAATGCATCTACAAAGCCATTCAGCCCTGGATAGCCGCACACAGCTTATGCCTGAAGGATGAGAGAACTGAACTCCTCATCACTGGCTCCCCAAGCTGTCGGGCCAAACTTCACGTGGCCTACAAAACCTTCACCATCGACCACCACAAGATACATGTTGCTTCCTCCGTCAAAACCCTTGTGTACCTGGACTCCTCACTCTGTACAGCTCAACATGTCAACCACATCGCCTCCTCCTCAGGATATGAGACCAAACTTAATGCTACCAAGCCATTCCTCACCACCCAGAACCGCCTCGAAATTGCCTGTGCGCTTAAATGCTCCAAACTGGATTACCGTAATGCCCTACTCCGTGGCACATGCAAAAGAACCTGCACAAACCTCAAACAATCCAAACAAATGCACTCCGGGCTGCGCTGTACATCGGCAAGCATGCCCACATCTGAGACAAGAAAATCTGGCCACGAACTACCTGCCAAGGACAGAATTAACTTAAATATTCTTTCCATAAACTACCAAATGTCTTGCCAATGATGCCCCCTCTTTACCTGGCTGAATTTTTAAACTCCTCACAGACCAGTAAAATCAGCCTACAAGCATTGTCTTGCAACACCAAGATACAACGGGAATAGCGTTGATTGGGCGACCTTCCCAGTCTGTGCCCCCATGCTCTGGAATGACCTCCCTCACGTTCTGCATGGCGAACCCTCCTAGCCTGCGTTCAGGAAAAAGCTTCAAACCTTTCTCTTCAAGCGACACGCTTTACCTCAGCCTGTAGCTAGCGCCTAGATGCCACAGTCTTTGTGCTCTCCAAATAAATGTTTTTCTTTCTGGAACTCGTTCTTTCTCATCGGGTTACGCAGTTCCCCATTTAAACAAAAATTGCATGTTATTTTCAGATACTTGAAATGTTCATCTAAGCGCTTGGCAGTGAGTTTTGGGTGGCTGCGAAACATTACACTTTTCGTTTTGCGTGTTTTCCAACTGCTGCGCGCAGGCTGCAGCTGACATATGGTTTCTACAATGAGGCCTTGCTCTGCACCTTTTCTCATGAGTCCATCATCCCCGTACATTTGTTATTCTGGTACTTTTCCCCTCTGAACCAAGCCGTGGGTATCTCATTTATACCAACTAACTCCACTACGTTCTTCGAAGAAGAAGTCAACCTCTTTAAACTTATAAGGAAGATGGAATTAAAGGTCTTTTTTAATAACATTGAGGATAACATGCAAACCAGAACAAAATCAAAATACCTAGAAATGAAAAATAAAAGCAACTTCTACCCGCAGGTCAATCACCCATTGATTCATCTATTTAAACAAAAAACCATAAAAGACCTTAAAAGATTGAAGTACACCCAGCCTAAAAAACAGAACATCCGCAAGCACCAACTGAAACTAATTAAACAACTGGCAGAGGACAGCAGCTTGACTCTCAAACAAGCAGACAAAGGCGGAGCTCTGGTACTAATGGATACAACCCTCTATGATTTAGGCTGTTCCAAACTTTTACAAGCTACTAGGACCTACACACCACTGGATAGTGACCCAATACTTGGGATAACTAACATTATCAATACAACTGTGGAGAAGGCTCTCATGATGGACTGGATAACAGATAAAACAGCTGACTTTTTGATACAGAAATATCCCATAACACCGGTCTTTTATGGACTGCCGAAAATACACAAAAACCTTCGAGATCCACCATTTCGTCCAATTGTGGCCGGGACAGAAAGTATATTTCAACCTCTTGCTATCTATCTAGATACAGCCCTACAACCATTGGTCCAAGCAACATCGACTTATCTTAAGGATACGACTCATTTTTTGAAAATTTTACAAACATTACAACTAACAGAAGACAACCTGATACTATTCACCATGGACGTGAACAGTCTATACACCTCTATTCCACACTCCGAGGGAATTGAAGCTCTAGAATGGTTTTTATTATCCAATAGACAAGTAAAAATCCACAAGATTCTGGCACTGGAGTTAATTAACATCATACTCTACAATAACTATTTTCGACACAATGGGCAGTTCTACCTACAAATTTCTGGTACCTCAATGGGGTCCTCCGTGGCCCCATGTTACGCCAATATCTTCATGTATCATTTTGAAAAACATTATGTATTGGACAATCCAACCTGGACGAATAAGATCAAATGCTGGCAGAGGTATATAGATGACGTCTTCGGGATATGGAAAGGCACAGAAACAGAACTACAAGAGTTTTGGAAATTTCTAAATACCTGTAATACAAGAATAGGTTTCACTATGGATATCGGCAAACCACATGTGAACTTTCTTGACGTCACTGTTGAAATAACAGGGACTTCACTTAAAACTAAATTATACAGAAAACCGACGGATGTGAATAGTTGTCTCCACCACACAAGCCACCATCCAAAGCATTTGAAAGACAATTTACCCTACAGCCAATTATTACGGCTCAAAAGAATCACCTCAGAAACAGATACACTCCAGGGAGAATATAACACTATGAAACAAAGATTTTTGGATAGAGGATTCCCATCGGAAGTGGTAGAAAGAGCCATAATACGCACAGAAACCCAGGAAAGAAATGCACTATTGGAAGGCCATCCAAAGAAGAACGAGAAGGGATTAATCCATACACTTAAATACTCAAGCCAAAGCTATCAGATCAAAAGAATTATACACAAAAACTGGGACATTATTAAATCAGACAATACGCTTGCTCAGCTTTTCCCGGATCCACCTATGATGGCTTACAAAAGAGGGCGAAATTTGAAAGATCAACTGATTAAGGCAGAGAAACCAAAACAACCATCACAGACAACTCTCAGTAAACAAAAACTTGGTACGTTTGCATGTCTACATTGCCAACATTGCAATAATGTAATAAAAGGAGACCATATCAGACACCCCTACAACGGCAAGAAAATCTCGTTAAAACAATTTGCAACATGCGATACCAAGAATGTAATTTATGCTATACGTTGCCCATGCGGTATATACTACGTGGGGAGAACAAACAGGAAAGTTAAAGACCGATGGACGGAGCATAAATCCTGCATCAGGACCAAAAATTGCAAATCCCCAGTCTATAGACATTTTGAAGAGAAAAAACACAATATCTCACAGTTGAGATTTGTGGTTTTGGAGGTCCTACGACCATCAAGTAGAGGTGGAAATCTTCCTAAAAAGCTTGCACAAAGAGAAATCTTCTGGATCAACAAATTGGACGCTATGACACCCCTGGGAATTAATGAGGACTATTTTCTAGGGCCATTCCTATGAACTCCCACTACAAGGAGGTAGCCATCTTAGTCTCACTCACATAGGTCAACCTTACACTAGATATAACTTTCCGAACCAATGACATGTCTTTTAGAAGCTATTTTCGGTTTAATTCTTTACATTCAAAACCTTATCCTTTTTTGGATCCTGCTATGTCATTGTGATTGAAATGTGTGTTTTCCTTATGCTCCACTGATTAACTAAGAAACGTTTATAAGGGTCTGAAAAATGCTAAATGTGTTAAAGTTTCCACGACAGTATTGTTGATGATATATACACAAATTATAATTACATAACATCACAATTCAGAGAGCAACCTACTCTCTTCAGTTGCCCTAGTACAAAAGCCTAATCATTAGCCCGTTTGACCCACTTTTGCCCATATCGAGGTTCACGGATTACCGCTATTTCAAATTTTAGATTAGAAATACACATCTACGGCCATCACTTTTTACTAAGTAACGCCATATAATTAAAAATTGATATCGTTGCTTCCGCATATGGATCGCCTATGGTAGAATGCTGCATTTTAATTCATACACAACATGGGGGATTGTTTACATCACTCCGCGCATGCGCGGGTGACGTCATGCGTAAGCGTGACGCCGCCAACGCATGCGCGAGTGACGTCATAACACTTAACAATATAAAAACACGCAAAATGTGAGAGAGGCTCATTCAACTGCCGTTTCCTACGGCTCCTGAACTCCTCCTAGATTGCTGGTGTGAATCGAAGTGAGTATTTAGACCGGACTTTAAAACTACTTAGTAAACGCACTTAACTTTGGGCTCTAAGCCTATTTTTTTCTTTTAGAAAGCTTTTCACATACATTGTTATAAAATATCTTTCCTTCTCTCTAGGCTTGAGAGATTCGCTTCTGCCATCGGTCCCCATTGGTCACAGATTTAAAAGAACTAGTTACCGTGAGCCTAGTGGACAATACACAATCGTCTACCCTGAGTCCTTGCTGGTTATTAGCATAACTCAAGGTAAGAGGTCATTTTGCATCAATGCAGCACAATAATTTGCACTCCTTAGTAATAAATTATCCCCCCAAAATTCACTGCGCCAAAGGCAAAATATAGGGGCAGCTACCTATTTTCTATATAGACACATATGTGGCATAATCACACTAACTTGGTGAATGTGGAAAGACTAGGGTAATGTTGGGCTTTTTTTCAATAGAATGTGTTACCCACCAATACAGCTAAAATGTTTAAGCTAATTACTGTCTTCATAAAAAATGTGATTTTGTTGTTAGACTTAATGGTGAACAAAATCTATCTAAAGCACTAATATATTGTATATAATTTTCCTTTTATAGAAATTGTTTGATGAATATGTCGCCCCTGATGAGTTTTTTCGACTCGAAACGCGTTGGGCACTTGAAAACACAAATAAATAACAGAATTTACTGTTGATGATCACTAATTGTCTATTGAATGTGTTTTTCCTAAATCTTCTGTATTTTGAATATAAAGAAATTCATAAACTTTCAAAATAATCTTCGGATTATCAACTCCATTAGGCCGTTCGGCCTGTTAGACAGTGTGCAGGGGACGCGGCTATCCCTCACGGATTGCTTTCTCTTTTTTGCATATGTTTCCAGCCTAGATACCAAGGCTGTGTATTTTCTCCCCTGCACCTTGAACTCTGTAATCATTATTTGGAACAGTCCTCATTTTACAAATTTGAATTGTTATTAATTTGGTGTGCAAGTGTATTTACCAGTTTGTGTCCAAGCCGTGGGCTTGACATGAATAAAATACATCTTCTGGTCCAGTTGTGTGCAGTGGTTTGTGAATATCAAGTGTTCCATAACCCATAGGCTCCTTCTCTTCAAGGTGTTACTTTGGGACCGTGGGGGAGGGGGGGGGGGGTGGAGCAGGGGCTGCAATAGACAACTGGGCATGAAGCCCATGTTGTGTTGCCATCATTTCTTGGCTGCCTGGCATTGACCGATCTCGGCCACCATGCTCTTTCAGGGAGTGCTCAATATAAGGGAGTTTTTGTGCTCCTTCTGCATTGTGTAATTCCAACCTCGCAATTAGGAAAGCATGTGCTTCTAGATGGGGGATAGGGGAGGGAGGGGGTGGTGGTGATCTGCTCGCCATGCATGGTCTGCTCACTGTTTGAGCGCAGTCCAACTAATTCTAAGCCTATTTAATTGAACTTTCTAAAATTCTTGTTTATTTAGACACTTGATTGTTGCAGACATACTTGTGTGTTTGTTGCTGTTCAGAGACACCAAAATGTACCGTCTGATTTGCTCTTCTCTGAGCTTCCCTTCATTCCACATTCTTGCTCCCATCCCTACCAACAACAGGGGTGGTTTGAAACGGCCTTTGGTGTCATGCAAGTGCCTCTCCGAAGTCAATTTCCCCAGCTGCCATGAGTTACTGTGGGACTTTCTTGTCGACCTTGATTTTATCGTCTAGTGCTGTTCCCAGCGACAGCTGTCTTCTGGTGACGAGCTACCAGAGTTTACATTCCCTCGAACCCTTGGCCACAGTGTGATCGCCGTGTGTTCTATCTGGCTTGCTGTGAAAGGTAGATCTATGGTATCTCTCTGGGGTGCGCGTGCCTGTTCTTTGGCCTTCCTTGCACGTACACCTTGGGATTTCATATTCTGATGTATGCAGTGTCGTCTCCCTCCCACCGCCCTCCATTTCCTTCCAGACGTGTACCCTGATGCTGGGAACAGCCTGTGGTGAGCCTGTGTTCCCCCCCCCATTTGGAGGGGGGGTGTGTGTCTGTGGCCACCCCCATGATTACCGCAGCTGGTAGGTGCGCCTTTCTGCCTGGTGCTGAATCAGCACCTTCATTGCACTTGGTACCTGCCATTCCTTTTTTATTTTGTAATGTTTTCTTCAATTTGAAAGACTTGGTACCAGCACTTCTCAACGGGGAGCTAATGCTGTTAATGGGAGAGTACCAGCACTTCTCAACGGGGAGCTAATGCTGTTAATGGGAGAGTACCAGCACTTCTCAACGGGGAGCTAATGCTGTTAATGGGAGGGTACCAGCACTTCTCAACGGGGAGCTAATGCTGTTAATGGCAGAGTACCGGCACTTGAGTATTCTAACTTGTGTATCTCCATTTCAAGCACTGGGTAAACTAATCTGTTGCATCAAGATGGCTTCAAAACTTTGTATCCTGTAATTACCCCACCTGACAAAATGTAAATGGTTATAAAAAAAAACCTGTGGAGCTGAAAGGGTAATTTTTTTTTTTTAATTTATTTTTTATTTATTTTTTTAAAGCTTTATTATATCCTGCAGGGACTTGGGTGCACACAGAAGGAAAACCAATTATTGGGTCACCTGTCTGTAGTTACTATTTCACACAGCAGGGCTCGTGTTATGCACTCCTCCTAATCCCCCAGCTCCCACGGCTCTTTAGGGACATCCCAGGAACTGGAGTCGTTTAATTAGCCCCTGTATGCTGTGTCGGCAGCCATCTAAGGCTCATGGTACATCTATAATGCTAGTGGCCAGTACTTGCTTTCCACCTGAAATGCAGAGCCAACAAAGTAGACCAATGGGAGCAACGCCCTCTAGGGACAGCTGAGCCTACATAAATCATTATAAATCACCTGTGGGAGGGGGTAGCTGACCCTAAGCAGAGAAGATGCATTTCCACTGTTTTGGGGAGCAAGGGGAGGGAGGTGTAGCTGGAGCAGTGCAGCAAGGTTTTCCTTTCTTCGGTGTGGCCCCAGTCGCACGTTTTCTGTATTGACATGTGCTCCTGCAGCTGTTGGAATGCGGTGCTACTGTGTGTGCATGTGAGATCATGTTTGCTCTTCTGCATGGCATCTTGGAGGATGGAGCTCATGTTGTAGAGGTGCATCTGCCCCCGGGGGTAAATGGTGTGATGGATGGTCCTGTGGAAATAGGAGCGCCCAGAATCTCTCTTCCAGTGGTGGTTGGTCAATTTTACCCTGGGGAGGAGGTTAGGGGGGGGCGGTGGTGGTGGTACATTTTTGCCACATACATGGGAGCGACCGTGGTAGGAAGGGAGCAACCAAATGGGGTTCATGGGGGGGGGGGGGAAGTGAAAAGGGGCCTCCCATTGAGAGAAACTTTGAATAATGGGTTAAAACGATGCGTTATGCATCAGACATTTTGTGGAAATTGAGTAAAAAGCCAGACAGTTCACAGTTGGTTTTGCAGGGTCACGCATGGAAAGAAACCAGTAGATGCAGCTCACCACCCGTGCACAACAGCATTTCCCAATGCCTTTCCCCAGAATATATGCCAGTATAACAACTATTTACATGCTGGCTGTGCCCTGTGGCAGATCAGATAAAGGACACGGACACAGTGATGACATTTCTGAGTTTTTTTAAATGTTAAGAAAAAGGTCTCTCTTCCTCTTTCTATTTGGGTGTTCCCTGCCTATGTAAATAACAAAGGTGCTCGTCTGTCCTCAGGAAATGTCCAAATTAATAAGGCCACTGTCCAAAAAACAAAGTGTAACTGACGGTATTCTAACACACTAAGGTCTGGAGAATGCTTCCCTCCTTCTGATTGTCTCTTCGGGCAATGGTTCTCCTTCTGCTTCAGAGTTCTTGCTAGTAGGATATTCTTAAAGTCTCTTGTTCTTCTCGGTATAAATTCTTGTAATTCCTCCACCAGGTCTTTGGGCTTTTTCTTCTCTTTAGGGGATGTACTCCGGTAACCACTAAATGCACTTTGCTTATCCTTCGATTCAGGGGAGCAGGTTTCTGTAACATGCACTTTTGTATGAGTGGTTTGCTGTCTTGGCAATTATCTCCCTCCCCCTTGCTTTCTTGGGTTCGTTTTGTATATCTTTTCTCTTATATAGGTCTCTGGACTTTACATCATAGACTTCTCTTTCTGGTATGTCCCATTCCATTTCTCAAACTTGGGAATATTTGCCCTCCTTACGAGATTGTTGGTCACATCTCTCTCTCGCTCTCAGATTGAATTGTGATTTGGTTTCTCACATTATTCAAGTTCACCTTCATCATCGTTACATTCAATACTCCATCAATTTCGCTGGGACAAGTTTCTTCTGTTGAATTAAGATTCCCCCCCCCCCACGACATCCTCACATTCTCCCCGTTCCCTCTGGTCTTACAGGGAAACTTCTGCGGGACCTGCACTTGCTCGGGTTCTTATCATTCGTTCTGCCTCTGTTGGTTTCCACCAGTTTTCCAGTCGCATCAGCATCCCATTATCACTACGAGTAAGACGCTTATTGGCTGATTTCTCAGCCTGATGGTTTTGGTGTCATTAGATGGGTGTCATGCCCACCATGAAGTCGTTGGCGTGCTACCCCGCCTCGCAGGAGCTATGCCTTCAGGGTGCCTCCCATGCTTGTCTCTCATGCTGTCCTTGGCTCAGCGTATCCTCCCTCTTCCGTTCACTTGTCCCAGTTGAGTCGATGTCTCGTTTAAAGAGACTGAACGTTTTTCATGGTAGGAACAACATATTTTAGCTTTGCATTGAGCCACGTGTGTGGATTTTATATTCGTTTCAGATAGTCCAATGTTTGCTACCGTGGGAATGGCTTGGGGTGTTCCCCAAACGAACAGGAGTCCTTGTCAGGTCCCACCTGCTTTAACTCCGAGGGAGGCTCTTCCGAAGCAGGCTCACCGCCCTAGACTAAAAGTGTAGGCTCCCTCTTGGGGAGAAGTGGCAAATTGCCTCGATTTGTCGAAGCCCATACATGTCCATGCACCTGCATATAACACAAAAGGAGATGGCTGGAAGGTTCAGAATTAATCAGAACCGCTGGCATTGCTCTTGGCACGTATACATGCCAGTGTTCCATATAAGAACATACTCCTGTTTTGCTTTTTTTACATAATGCCAGTAGTGATACTATAAGGAAACTTACCAAACTGGCTCTGCCATATATGCCAGCACAGAACCTACTCCTATTGGCTTTGCCATTTAAAAATGCCATGCCACAATACGAAAACACGTCCGACACATTACTTATGTTTTCTTTATTATAAATGCCCAGTAACAAATGGCCAGACTGGCTGCACTAAAATGCCAGTCTAGCCACGTAATAACACGTAACATGCTTGCATTTTTTTAAATACCCAGTATAAATTCCCTGCCTGGGGCATAAAACATAACAAGAATGGCTGCTGCAATGCAGTCCGGTCTAGCTAGGTAACTCGCATGATAAGTGTTTCTAAGTGGCTAGACTGGACTGCGTTGCTGCAGCCAATCTGGTTGCATTTTATGACTTTGTAATGGATTTTTTTATTTTTTTTTAACTGGATATCTTTGTTAAAGCAAACCTGAATTAATGTTTGGTTTAAAATTGACACCAAGTAAAAAATGCACCACTCCTCTGCATCCCTACGCATCATTCACTTTCTCATTCACACACGCCCCCACACAACTCATCATTCATCTTGTATGCAGTCACGCACACATCATCTTGCTGGCACCTCGGTCTGAATCCGCCCCTCCCAGGTCGTTTTAAAGCAGTGTCTGCAGGTTGCACAATATGCAAAGAGAAATGCAACCCAGTTGGAGTGTATTTGTGAAGCCTGAATGTGTTTAAATTGGCAAATTTAACGCGATTGATGTTTGGAGGTGACACTTGGCCCTGCAGAAAATAGGATCTGATCAGGTGTGGTGTGAGTGTGTGTTGTCTGCGGGTATCGTTCTCGATGCACTTCCTACCGTTAAGTTAAACCCATCTCTCGTCCCCCGCCCCACACCCACCCCGAATTTTGCGCTTAACTTTCCCCTGAAGTGCGTTAATTACGTTTTTGTGGCTTATAAACCAAGCCAGCCGGCCTCGGTGATGCGATTTATCCACCTGACCTGAAGTTGCATGGGGGCCCAGGAGAGCAGGCCCCAGGTGTTTGTGAGGCCCCCCCATGCCCCAGCCAAAAGTCCTGGAACTGAAGAAAGCTCCCGCTGTCCTATAGGTTATACGCTATACTAAACGCAGCCTTTAAAAACACACTTTAGTAAATTGAGTGTGTCCGTGCTTGTTAATCTGCGTTCTGCTTGCACCGTCATTGTGATGACGTGACTACTTTTCTGCAGGAGTGTGTGGGGGGGGGGGGGGGGGGTAGTGCGTAAAACTCCCGCTCATTACTAAACCTTACCAGCACCAGCCGTGATCGCGAGCACAAAGGTGAAACGTACACAGCCGATGGGTGGCTCCGCGGGCCGCCAGGGGAAGGGGGTACTCTGCAGAAGGGCTGTGTGCTCGCACCGAAGCAGCCCGAACGACAATGGTACTGGTGTACCGAAATAAGGGGGTCCAACCAGGCTCCTATCAAAAAAATGCAAGCACACCAATTAGAAATGCTATAACGCACCCACGTAAGGCCAGCTCTGGAATATGCGCGCTATTCTGGGGCTGACTGGGGGAGTGGATGGGTTGCAGCAGGCCGGCTGAGCCAGCGTCTATGATGGGTCCATGCTGGGAGTGGTCGATTTAAGTGGACCAGCAGTGCCACCCCCACCCCCCGAGTGGATGCCCGACATCTGGCTGCTGGAGGACCCCGTCCAGGGGCAAGGCTGCATCCTTGTGATGTATTTCCTATGCACTTGCAGAGGCTTGCAGCAAGCCTTGTCCAGACAGCTGGTCACTGCAAATGGTTGAAAGGGCTTTCGCCTTTCTTGGAAGTCTTTATATTCACCTCTATGGAAGATGACTTTGGGGACAATCTGGATTTCCACTTCCCTACCTTCCGCCGCCCGGGCAACTGCTGAGGGGTGTCCTAAGACTGGCTCCGCAAATTCACACATTTGCCCTGTACGTCACAGCTTGGCACATCGGGGATCTTACTGCCAGAGATGGATATAACGACCGTTCATACCCTTGGCATTCTGTTGCTTTATTTATTTTTTCTTCCACTTCATGATCTGTTTTGTTGCGTGCTCGGACACCTACTCCAAGGAAGGTAGTCTGTTATTCTTTTTGCATAGATGAGCTGCTCCATCGAGCTTGGCAGGAGATGGTCTTGCTTGGTCCTTAGGGTAGGAGCCCAGGCATGGTCCAGAAGCGGCCGGGAACCAGTTTCCACCTGCTCCCTTCTGGTCTTGCGTCAGCAGTGGCATGGCTTTATTTAAGCCACAAGTTGATCCGACATATGGCTTCTTTGATTGTGGTATCAATGTTCCATGCCAGGCATATTTTGTATCTATTTAATATCTCTGTTTGGAAAGATTTCATTTTTTGTTCTACTTGCGCATTACAGATTGATATAATGTCAGTTGTATTGCTGCCGGGTGTCCCTGTCGCGCCTGGGCTGTCTGCGCCTGGCGTTGTCCATGCTTTTAGGGAACCTGTTGGATCAGTTGCTAGAGTTGTGGAGGTTGTTGTATTTATAGCTGTGGGTGCTATTGGCAACTGCTGTACTTGTTGTGGCGGAGTTGCTATAGGTGGTGTTACGGGTGGATTGACAACCGTTACAGTAGGTTCTGTTGTGATGGGGAGGGTTTGAGGCCCCAGGTTCCCTTTGCGGGCGGCGTCTGTTTCCCCCTTATTTCTACCATTCGTTGCTGCAATTCTGCTATATTCTCACATAATTTTGACAATTCTTTGGTACCTTTTCTGGCATCTTCGGATATTTTTCTCTTTTTCAATGGTGCAGGAACCTCCTCCTGGCTGGGTGGGCTGGTAATTCCTTCCCTGGGTATGCCGTACATGTTTTCTCTAACCCATGCCCATCCGTAGTGCTCTGCCGCTTCAATGGCTGCTAGCAATTGTGGTGATTTGGGCTTCTGCACCGGTGTTGGGGGTGCCCGTGTCTTCCGTTTGGGGCCCATGTTTTTCTATGCCTGCTATAGGAAAAAGAAAAAGGGTTTTATCACAGAGTTAAACCAATGTTATCGGTGAGTTCTTTGCGCTTGTTCTATTTGTTGCCCGTGCTGGGTAACTGTTGACTGGTGCCTTCTTGCCCGGGTTTCCGAAAATTGGGCAGCCCCCAGGCTTGATTTACTGGATTTAAATAATTGGTTTCGCTGTGAGATTGCCCTGCAATATTACAGAAATGATTTTAAATCTGCAGTCTTTGGGCCCGCCGAGCTTGGCAATGTGTTCGCCAGCTCTGCGTGGTTGTCAAGCAAAGACGAACTCCCAAGCTGGTTTGTGACACTGCCAAGTTTAAAATTGGCTTGTGTTATCCTGCCCTGTCTGCCTTATAACGCAGGGGTTCTGGTCCACTGTAAATACAATGTATCTCTTCTGGACATAAATGTCTTTTTTTCCTCCCTCGTAGCCCCAGCGCGGTGGCTCACCTGTAAAATGTTGAATCGGAAAAAAACGTCCGCGCCCTGTTGAGTGCCGCTTCTCCTTCCTTCGTACTGGTTTTGTGGATGATTCCGCATCACGCGTCTTTGTGTGCTGTGGATTGGACACGCTCGCCGCTCGCTTTTCGATCTATGCCGAAATTGTTGAAGCTGACAGCGTCCGCGCTGGCCGTTCTGTTGCCGTTTCTTCCTTCTTAAAACTGCTTTGCAATTGGTTTGAACAGTACAATGTTCAGGAAGGAAAAAGACACTGAGATGTACAGCGATCTTCAAGAATTGCTAAAGAAGCAAGAAGATTTGGAAGACACTGAGTAAACCGTGAAACTCCTGTTTGCTTGGGTCCCCATTCAGGGTCCACAAACAGATTGTGTTTCTCTGAGCATGCTGCTCTCATTTATAGGACCCAGGGAGGCCCTGGGTCTTTGTTGTGTATGTGGTGGGGGCCGTTGTTATTGCAGCCCCTGGCCGGATAGCCGACTGTGTGATTTCCCTCCCCCCCCCGGTGGGGGCAGATCTTTGAACCTGGGCCCTGCCTGATGGTTGTTTCCCTATGGCGCTTAGCACCTTGCTGTTTGGAGGAAGGGTGCAATGACTGTTCGCACTTTACCCTTCCTTGGCTTTTGTGCTGCCGAGACTGCGTGTCTCCGTAGCTGGGGGGAAGGAGAGGAGCAGGCGCGGGGGGTTGGGGCTGCCCCTCTCTCAGCTGCCGATGGTAACAGCAGTTACCCTGCCTCGCTTGTGGGATGCCCATGCAGCATTGCCCAGTAGTGGCCTTGTGTGCTCGGGCAGGGTAGACGAGCATCCTGGCTGCAATGTGTGTGGGGTGAGTGAGGAATGGAAAGAATGAAGTGGTTGTGTTCTTGTATAGCGCTTTGTTACCTCTTTCACCCCCCTTCCAAGTGCTGCGTGGGTCACTGTGAGTAGGCAAGGAAAGTGAAGATCAGTAGGAGTGGCCGCCTTGTGAGGGGCGTGATGAGCAGAGTCCAGTAGTGTCATTAAGTGGCCAGTGACTTGGAGGGATGCTGAGCTGCAGTGAGCAGAAGGGCGGTAGTGAATAAAGCGCTAGCAGCTCGAGGGCGAGTGAGCTGCACTCTACATGTCGAGTAGGTGGAATAGCCCTGAACAGGATGGGGAATCTGTGGGCTGAGTCCAGGCTGCGGTGCAGCGGCCTTGCCCCTGCAGCTTACCCCGCCACCATACACCACCCCCCACAATGCAAACACCATACCTTGCTTTTCCCCATTGCACTGACTCCACACTGCTGTGTTTACAGTACTATTGAGACAGACGAGAACGCAAGGAAAGCAAATGCAGCATTTAAATCATCAGTTGGTCATTGTTCCCCTTGGCCCTCGTTCCTGAGGGTCCCCAGCGGATGTCTCCGGGCGTTTTGATGTTCTAGCCCTTTCTCCAGTGACGCCTTGCTCAGCAGCCCGTGGTTAATGCTACTTGGATGGTGAGGCCAAGTTCATCTCAAGGAGCTTGTTAGTTGTGATGGGAAGATGCATAAAATGTAAACTAAACATTATTAAAACATCTACAGAGCGGGTTTCTTGTATGTCGAGGCCAGTGGTGGTTCTTTTATGTTCAACTCCACAGTTCTTTACCATAATTCTAAATGTGCTTCACTGGTGACCCTTCCTGATAATGCAATCGTACACAAACCACCCACCAACGTGGACTCTGCCGGGTCCTCCTTTCTTGGGTCCAGGGCATAAATCCCCACATCCCCAAAAGATCTTTTAAAAAGTAAAATATCAACCTCGCATGAAAAAGCCATCGTACAAACGTTTTGAATATCAAATCAAAAACAGACCTTAACATGTTTTCATTTGAAACCTTCCTGTGAAGAATCAACTTCCGGGGCACCAGTGTTCTTGGAATGAATATAGTTTTCTAAACCATCACTCGTCCCCACACCTCTGGTACACCAGAAGGGATCCAAACAGATTGAAACACACGCACATTATAAACCTCCTTGTCCAATTTTGGTAATGTGGACGGGAGGGCAGGCTTATCTCCGCAAGGTTGTGGATCGTAGGTTAGTTGCAACACAGCGAAAATACAATTATTACCCAATGATGAAAGGGACTGCCCAGTCAAGGTTGTATGAAAAAAGATATACTTTATTATCACAACACAGTTCTAGCCAGTGGCGTAACACAAAATGTGCCCCCAGCCCACCCGCTGCAAGCCATGCTGAGGGCCCCCCCCCACCTCGGCAACAAATCACAGGTTGTGGCACACCCTGGGCCAGCCTAGATTATCACGTTTGCGCAATACGCACGAACATGCTGCCTAAGGGGTAAGCCACACACTGCACAAGCAGAAAGATATAAATATTTGTTTTAATGCAATATACAGCACACTATCTGAGAAAAATTGGCTATAAAGCCAATGTTTGCAATTGTTCTGTAGGGTGACATGAATCCAATACCTGCAAGTCACCAACAGTGCACAGGAACATAAATGCTTTGCTATTAAAAATGCCATGCCACATTGAAAACATGTCCCACTGGCTGCACAATGTAGACCAGTGTAGACACGTAATAGTAAAGCATGCCAGGCCACATTTAGACATACCTAGACTGGCTGCACCAAAATGCCAGTCGAAGCAATAACACATTAAAGACTGCGTCTCCGCGGCCTCTAACAACATGGCCAAACTCTTTAAAATCTGCAAGGAACTGGTCAATCCTGTTGCGGTCTCTACCTCTCCTGTTCCCTCTCAGGCTCTCTGTACTGCTCTGGCCACTCACTTCTCCACTAAATCTCAGGACATCCTGTCATCTAGCTCCTCTTCCTCTCTCAGCCCCCTTTGGCCATCTCTACCTCTCCTCCTTTTTCCTTTCTCTCTGACAACACCTGATGAGGTTTCTAGACAAGTCCGATCTATAAAAGTGTCATCCAAACAGGTGCTTCCCTGCTCCTCCAGAACCATCCAGGTCCATAGTGACACCCTCGCTCCAGCCTTGGCTGATTTCTGCAATCACTCTTTCGCCACTGGAACTTTCCCCTCTCCCCTTAAGCACTCCCTTGTGCAACCATTCCTCAAAAAGCCTTCTGCCGGTCCTACCTACCTGGAAAACTATTGCCCAATCTCCATCACCCCTTTCCTGGGCAATCTCTTGGAAACACTTGCCATCTCCCAGCTTGCTCCCCACACTGAATCTGTTGGTTGTCTCCATGACCATCAGTCTGGCTTCAGAGGCAATGAAACTGCTCTCCTGAACACCTGTGAAGATATGCTCCCTAACTTTGATTCCAGCATTGCTTCTGCCCTCATCCTCCTTCTTTCCTCTGCTTTCGACACGGTCAACCACACCGTCTTAATTGTCGAACCTGGGCCTCATGGATCAGGCCCTGGAGTGACTGATCTCCATACTCTTGAACCGCCCCTCCCAGGTCCATCTTGGTCACTTTCTCTGCACCACTTCTCTCTACCTGTGGTGTTCCCTAGGGCTCTATCCTCTCACCCTGGTTTTTCAACCTCTACTTCGTACCTTTGGCCCACCTGATCTCTACCTTCTCCTTAAACTTTCAGTGTTATGCGGATGGCTCTGCTTTCCTTCAGGCTCGCGTCAGCCTCCTCGCCTCTCTCGCTCATTCCTGACTCTATCTGTGATTCAGGATTGGTGCGCTCCAACAATCTCTGCGTTAATGCCAGTAAGACAGAGATCCTTCTCATTGGGACCCCTGCCCCTGCATTCCCTCTGTCACTCGGCCGCCCAACTTGTGCCCTCTTCCTTTGCCTTCCTGCGAGGCAAAAAACCTTAGTGTCATCTTCGACTCCACTCTCTTTTTGTCTCCTCACATCGTTGCCAAGAAGTCTAACTACTGGTTGCTCCTCCTCACTGGGACTCTTCCCTTTCTCACTTTCTGCCAGAAGCAAACTGTCTCCTGATCCCTGGTTCTCTGTAGGCTGGACTCCTGCAACAGCCTCTGTCTCGATTTGCCTTCCCCTACTCTCCGTCCTCTGCAACAAATCCAGAACAGGACTGCAAGACTTATCCTTGGCCTTAAGCCCAGGGATCATATTTCTATTGACTCCCAGTTGCTGCAGGGATCAAATTCAAGACCCTTTGCATTGTCCACAAGGCTTTCTGGGGCTGGGGCCCGTACTACATCCAACGCTCTCTTCCAAAATACAAAATACCGAGCCCTTCGCTCGGCTACCTCCAACTCTCTAAGGGTTAGACGTTTCTCCAGGCAGAGAGTGGGGATAGATCTCTTTCGTCTGCTGGTGCCTCCCTGCCCCTCTCAAACTTGAGCTGGACCACCCGATGTTTTGGAAGCAGCTCAACTTTCATCTTCTCCTCTGCTTCCTCTCTTGCTGACCCACCCGTCTGCTGTACCGACTGGTTGCTTGGCTACCCTCAGAGTCTCTGAGTCCAGGCTCTTTCTTGATAGGTTACCCTTGCACTGCCTCCGGGCCTACCATTCACTTAGGGGCTGTAACTGTAACCCTGCAGCCCCTTGTTCTCCTTGAACTACCCATAGCCGCGCTGCCCTGGCTGCACTCACTCAGTGAGTTTTCCCCTCCCCTCCAGGGTCGGACTGGGACAAGAAATAGGCCCGGTCACACACAAAAAAGTGGCCCACCCCTCGCCTCAAAGTGGCCCACCTCTCGCCTCACGACCCTTGATCTCTGACACCACAGGGTGTGATGTCATTTGACCCCACCCCAAAGTGACATCCCAGGAAGCGATGAAACACGACCTTTCACCCCTTGACAAAACAGGAAGTGCCATCAAATAGCATTGTTAAGTACACTACGAAAAATATGGTTATGATTTCACTAATGTGATATACATTTCATACAAGAATGGATCGCCATATGTATCATTAATATCTGTGAGTATAGATCCATATTGTCAAATTACTGTGAATCCAAGCAGACGTCCAAGGCCAAATTATAATGTTATTGCATAGCACTTATGCTGAAGCTCTTTTTTTATAGAACAAATATGCAAACAATATCACCCAACCTGTGTTGGTACTCATTTATCGGCGTAAAGGATGAAATGCTTTTTGAAAAAAGCAAAAAAAATAGAGAAAAATGTATTTTTTGTTTTTTTTTTTAGTTTTTTTTTTTTTATTCTCCAAACCAGGCCGAGGGGCCAATCCAACCCCGACTAGGAGACAAAGCGGTGTAGAAACCTATAAGTCTGAACATGGGGGTTGGTGGCAGAGGCATCAACAATTAATAGCCCTGTGAACAACCCACAACCCTGCACAGAATATAGGAGGGAGACCCCCACCCCAGCACACCCCAATACACAACACTGGCAGGGTCATGTGCCACAGGTGGCCAAAACTGAGGGGGGCACAATAAAGCACCACCACAAACCAACCCCACTAAAAAAACTCTTCCCTCTGCTTACACCTCTCAAACTCTAAACAAAACACAACCATACCTATACAGCACAACAAACCACGCGCACATCACTACACAGCAAAAATGAAACAATCCACACATAGCCTTGCACAACAGCACATGACAACTACCGACAGACAATTCACACCTAAGCGAACAGTGTATATAGAAGCTGAAGTTCCCAACAGCACATCGCAGCTCTCTTGCGCTTTTTTCCGGTTTAGCCCTACTAGCTTACCTTAACCTATCGTTTTTCATATCCGCCAGAGGTCCAGGGACGTGTTGATAGCGCGCAGTATAAATATCCTTTAATATAACTCCCAAGTCAAAGGCCTAATGCGCCTGTGTACATTGGGGACCACGAGAATGGGCAGCAGCGAAAACCTCGGCTTCCCTCTGTTAAATGGGAGCAGCACGATACACAGAATGACGACACACATATTTCACTGCAGTAACAGAGAACACCTTTGGTGAAAACGGCAGGTACTTTTTTTCATCCTCTCTGACGAGCTCAAGCCTTCGCGCCCTTTCCTGGCAGACTTGCGCAAAAGGCATAACTTTGATTTGAGAGGCGCAAAGTTCCCGCGGTTTCGCGCTGCCTACCATTCAGACGCTAATCCTGCTCCTTGTTTTTCTCATTATGAGGTCAAAAGTTGCTACCCGAAGCACTACGCACATACACACCGACTAAATCTTGCGCTTGCTCTAAATAGAGTATACAGGGCGGCGGCGAGGCCTCCTAGCAGCGCAGTACCTGTCCACTTACCCAGGACTGCAGAGACCAAGAGGTTGGTTGCAGCTCAAAATCACCAGGAGCATCAAGTTACGGCACAACCCTTTTCTTCCCTCAGCCATAAGAATCAGGGATACGGGAACAGCCAGTCGTACACAGCTGCGCCAGGTCACCTCTTTCCCCATGGCTGCTTCGACGGACTATTAACCCAAGCCGTTGGTCGCACCTGGCTGAAGCACCCGTTTGCTATTATGTCCCCAGGGCCCCGCTATTTGCTGGGCTGTGATGGTACATACCTTACAAGGCGGAGCAAAGCAGGGCATTAGAGGACATATAAACACAGTAACGTGCCCGGAAACACATTAACACTCCGGAAGTGGGGACCAGTTGAGAGATTCAGGAACATAAATGTGAAGATAGGAAATGGGCGGCAGTCGGCACTGCAGAAGGTGCCTGCGGGACTGGCGGGAGCCTGCAGCCGAGCTCGGCAGTCCAGGATCAGTGGACAATGCGCCTCATCTGGGGGAGGGGGCCGGGGTCATTTCCAGACCAGCAGAAAGTGATTGAAGAATCCCAACAAAAGGAGCGGCTCCCCAAGAGCCACTCCTTTTTTGCTGTGATTCATTGCCTTTGCAACAACTGGCGCCACGCCGTTGCCAGATCGGCTCAGGGCTAAGGGCACTGCCAGGCCAGCATGCCTACATGATGCATTCATTAAAGAAAGGTAGCACTTGCATGTTACCTTTCTCTAATGAATGCATCCGCTGTGTGTCCTGCCAGCGCCGCAACGAGGCACGAGCTGGCTGGTGGCAAGCCAATTTAATTAACCAAAAAAAAAGGCCCAGCTTGAGCCACATACCCCGCAGCAGTCACTGTGAGTAGCAGTCACTGTGAGTAGCGCTGCGTTATATTGAACATTTTACCAGCAACAAAAATGGCCCTGGGGTGGCCTCATGAAAACTGGCCCCCCAGGACCTCAAAGGTCATCGGCCAGTGGCCGATGCGGCCAGTCCGACGCTGCTCCCCTCTCCCTTGCATTTCCCCCCTTCCTTTCCCCTTGCACGTCTCGTTCTCGCACTTGCGATTCGATCTGAATGGCAATAGGCGGCTAGGCCTAGTAAGATTTGTTTGTCTTGTCCTCCCTCTATCTTTCCTCCCTTGTCTTGCCGTGCCTAGAAACACTTGTGTACAGGCACGTTATGATATTATAAGACATTTGTAACGCGCCTATACACAAGTGTTTCAAGGCGCGACGAGGCATGGGAGGTGGAATAGAGGGAAGACCGACAACGATAGTACTAGGCCAGGTGTCATTCAGATCGCAAGTGCATGGGCAGAGGGGGAAGGAAAGTGCAAGGGGAAAGGGAGAGGGGAAAGTGCAGTACAGGGGTAATAGAATGACAGGATAAATAATAAGGGCCAGCTGGTGGCAAGTGCAGGGTAAGTGCAGACAAGTGCTGGGGAGGGGGGCTGTAGGGATACAGAGACAGTCCGGCAGTGCAGTGGGTGCCAAGGGAGGCAGTGCAAGGGGAGAGTGGCTGGGCCAGGGACCGAGATCGGTGAGAGTGGCCCAGTTGCAGATTCAGTACAGTTTCAGTCAGGAATTTATCAGGGGAGAGGGGAGGAGAGAAAGCAGAAGCAAAGAGGAAGTTATAAATGACTTGTATCGTATAAGATCATTTGATCACAGATGCCCAGAAAATATGCAATGCCGCAGTAAGATATAGCTAGACTAGACACTTAGCACGACTGCTTTCAGAAATGCCCAGTTAAAGAAAGTCCTACCAAACCGAGGAATGACTAGACTGGCTGCACCAAAATGCCTCCTTAGCCACTAATGCCACATATCCTGCCTGCTTAGCCTGAACATGGACAACCAATATGATTTATGGCACAATCCTGCACCCCACACATCCCCTCTCCCTCCCAACCCCTACCCCAACCTCAATCAGCTGCTTGGCAAAGAATAACCTCCACGTACCTCTTCTTTGTCCCAGAGCTTACGTATGAGGCTCCTTGCCTCATAGGTAAGCACTGGGATGAGGAAGAGTGGGACAAGGAGTAATGAAGATTACAGGTAGCTAAGTCGGGCATTACCTTCATGTACCTCTACCTCATCCCAGTACTTCTGTATGAGGCAGAGTACCTTATACACAAGAGTATCAGAGTTCGGGAGGATATCTCGCGCTCACACCAACAACTTAGTATGAGACCTATTATCACTGTTGTTAAATTTCCTCAGGATAGGTTCAAAAAATCCTCAAATTACATAACGCTTGTCGGTTCAAATTATTTTAATTCATCTTCCAAAGTAAAGAACAGCCTCAAAAAATATGTGTGGTCAACATAACATCCAATTATCAACTGTTTTCACAATAAAACTCAACTCCAATATATTAGTTACACAGATTACTGATTATCACCCTGTGACCCCATTCCAACATGACCAAAGGATATGTGAATATTCGAAATGCAGCATTAGAAAATAGAGTTGAAACTTACCCTCTCTATGTCAATTAGTTATACCTTCCATCCCTGTATTGTAGACCCTTTAAATTGAATTTAATAGTATGAATTACATGAACGTTTTATCCCATATTATAGCATAGATTGAAATTTAGAATGTTCACCAACCTGAAGATCTATGTTCTTAATATACCATATGTTCCAATAGTCTTTATATTCGAAAAAATTTTAGGTCCAAAATTGGCTTTCACCTACAAGAAATATATATTTTACTACGCCTCATAGGGTTAGCTATAGATCCCCATATTAATCATTTCCATAGTTAAAAATACTCATCGGTCAATAAATCCCTCATGCCATTTAAAATATATTGTTGAACAAAGAAATATATAATATAATAATATTGCATTATGTTCAGTTCCCATATGCACATCATGAGTCACTGTAGGACCTCCCTCAACCATTCCAAAAGGATGGTGCTGTTAGGTAGAGTGTATCCTGTTTACAATTCCATAACATGCTTCCCTATTAGTATTCCAGTTTTCCATGGACTTACCTTTACATGGGCTAAATCCCAGAACCTCGTTATGCTAAGGGGATCCCACGAGTTTCCCCTTCCATTTTAAGTGTATTGACACTCACAGGGCCGCGGGCCGCACCGCGATGACGTCACGCGCGCGTGATGACGTCACGCGCACGCACGCGCGACGGCACCATACACACGTGCACTCAGCGTTATATGGGCATTATTATAGAGTCCCCTAATTAAGAAAGCAACATATATTGCCAATATATGTCATTCATTGGCTAATATCAATCAATTACAGTTACCCCATACTTTAAATTAATAGGGCTATTCCCACTCGAATTTAACTTTCTGTAAATACAAAATGGTGCAATAAAACCACAACTAATTCTACAGTTATATCCTCATGATATGCATACGTCCACCAAACAGATAGATCTCATTGCAACCCTTAAATTGTTTAAATAATATAATTCATGAAGAATATTCTATTTTATTTTTCTATTTTATTTCCATGGCTGTACTTTCACTAATGAGTACATGAGATCCTATGATTTCTGATCCCATGTAACAATACTCAGGTAAGGCTGGAACGGTATCACAAGTTATGATAATTACAATAGATAGCATTACCAATTATGCTGATTTCATTCATTGTAAATCAGAAAAGAAGAGGAATGTCAATCATGTTATTACTTCATAAGAAAACATGCATTTCATGGTCCTGGTTAAGACCGACTGTAGTACTTCTAAAATAACAAATTAGTTTACTCTCTTGTTGCCTAAGTTTAAGCCTAAGATTACCACCCCGTTTACCCATCTTCACTTGCATGAGGCCAATGAATCTAATATCTTCCTGGCTATCCAACTGATGTTGCAGCTGCCAATGAATGGACATTGGTGTCTTAGCATCACTGCTCCTTAAACTGGCCAAGTGTTCCCTTATTCGTATTCTCAATTGCCGAATAGTGCTGCCAATGTAAAGCTTACCACATATACAAATAATAGCATAAACAACAAAGCACGTTTTACAGTTAATGAACTGGTTAATCTTAATTGTCATTGCATTGTCATCTGTAAAGGAGTCACAATTAACATACGCATATTTGCACTGATTACAATTTCCACATTTAAAAAATCCCTTCTTTCCTTTTAGCCAAGTTCCTTCAGTACTGTCTGCCTGAACATCCAAAAAGGAGGGACTCAACTTCTGTTTGATACTATGTGCTCTCGTGAAAGTAAATTTGGGTTTCTCAGTCAGAAAAGGTAACAGATCCTTATCGAGTCTCAAAATATCCCAGTGTCTAGACACCATTTTATAAAGTAAGGATGAGTCTTGCGAGAATTGAGTTATTATGGAAATACAATCACTCTCAGATTTCTCTTTCACACGGTCACATAGAAGCTCCAATTGACTACACTCTTTGTACTTATCTGCCGCTTTCTTTATACATTTCAGGTTATATACTCTCTTTTGGAATTTTTGCATAAGCAGGTCAGACTCCTTCTGATAATCCAAATCTGAACTGCAGTTTCGCCTGGCCCGATAAAATTCCCCCGCCATCAGTTGGATAGCCAGGAAGATACAAGATTCATTGGTCTCATGCAAGTGAAGATGGGTAAACGGGGTGGTAATCTTAGGCTTAAACTTAGGCAACAAGAGAGTAAACTAATTTGTTATTTTAGAAGTACTACAGTCGGTCTTAACCAGGACCATGAAATGCATGTTTTCTTATGAAATAATAACATGATTGATATTTCTCTTCCTTTCTGATTTACTATGAATGAAATCAGCATAATTGGTAATGCTATCTATTGTAATTATCATAACTTGTGATGCCGTTCCAGCCTTACCTGAGTATTGTTACATGGGATCAGAAATCATAGGATCTCATGTACTCATTAGTGAAAGTACAGCCATGGAAATAAAATAGAAAAATAAAATAGAATATTCTTCATGAATTATATTATTTAAACAATTTAAGGGTTGCAATGAGATCTATCTGTTTGGTGGACGTATGCATATCATGAGGATATAACTGTAGAATTAGTTGTGGTTTTATTGCACCATTTTGTATTTACAGAAAGTTAAATTCGAGTGGGAATAGCCCTATTAATTTAAAGTATGGGGTAACTGTAATTGATTGATATTAGCCAATGAATGACATATATTGGCAATATATGTTGCTTTCTTAATTAGGGGACTCTATAATAATGCCCATATAACGCTGAGTGCGCGTGTGTATGGTGTCATCGCGCGTGCGTGCGCGTGACGTCATCGCGGTGCGGCCCGCGGCCCTGTGAGTGTCAATACACTTAAAATGGAAGGGGAAACTCGTGGGATCCCCTTAGCATAACGAGGTTCTGGGATTTAGCCCATGTAAAGGTAAGTCCATGGAAAACTGGAATACTAATAGGGAAGCATGTTATGGAATTGTAAACGGGATACACTCTACCTAACAGCACCATCCTTTTGGAATGGTTGAGGGAGGTCCTACAGTGACTCATGATGTGCATATGGGAACTGAACATAATGCAATATTATTATATTATATATTTCTTTGTTCAACAATATATTTTAAATGGCATGAGGGATTTATTGACCGATGAGTATTTTTAACTATGGAAATGATTAATATGGGGATCTATAGCTAACCCTATGAGGCGTAGTAAAATATATATTTCTTGTAGGTGAAAGCCAATTTTGGACCTAAAATTTTTTCGAATATAAAGACTATTGGAACATATGGTATATTAAGAACATAGATCTTCAGGTTGGTGAACATTCTAAATTTCAATCTATGCTATAATATGGGATAAAACGTTCATGTAATTCATACTATTAAATTCAATTTAAAGGGTCTACAATACAGGGATGGAAGGTATAACTAATTGACATAGAGAGGGTAAGTTTCAACTCTATTTTCTAATGCTGCATTTCGAATATTCACATATCCTTTGGTCATGTTGGAATGGTGTCACAGGGTGATAATCGGTAATCTGTGTAACTAATATATTGGAGTTGAGTTTTATTGTGAAAACAGTTGATAATTGGATGTTATGTTGACCACACATATTTTTTGAGGCTGTTCTTTACTTTGGAAGATGAATTAAAATAATTTGAACCGACAAGCGTTATGTAATTTGAGGATTTTTTGAACCTATCCTGAGGAAATTTAACAGTGATAATAGGTCTCATACTAAGTTGTTGGTGTGAGCGCGAGATATCCTCCCGAACTCTGATACTCTTGTCTACTTTGTACAAACTTTGTGGGAAGTTTGAGGGAGTGATATTACTTGCTGCCGACCCCCCCTTATTTTAGTATTTTTTTGAAGTTCGAGAGTGGAAAATAGCGCACGCAATTTGATAGCGATCCCACAATAATTGGTATTTTACCTTATACACAAGTACTGCCTCATACATAAGTACTGGGACGAGGAAGAATAGGGCCAGGAGTAATGAATATTACCAATAAGTAATCAAGGCATTAAGCCCAAGCAGTGTCACAACACCATTGAGTTGACTGCCACCCCCCCCGTGAAATGGTGGGCTATGTTGACCCAACCTGACTGACCTTTAGAGCAGTTGCTGGACAGAACAGGACAAAGATGTTAAATGGCTCCTGGGTTTCGCTGTAAACGAGGGCCCAGCAATTACCAACATAAAGCATTTCACTGTTAGTACTTGCATGCAAATGCCACATTTTTTAGGCAATTGAAATTGTGATGTGGGTTTAGTACTTGCATGCCAGGGGAGTGATTGGAAGGATAGAGAGGAAACAGGAGACCAGTCATTCTCACAGCAGCCCATAAGTGGGTGCTTTCAGACGTAAAGGAGAGAGTTAACTGCTTGTAACATTCAAGCTGCACTAGAATAGTCTCATTAAAATGCGTAAAGAAGTTAGATTCCCCCACATAAATAAGTTTGTCCCTCACCACTACCCATGAAGTTGGCTCCTCTCCCAACATTTGAAGGGTTAGCCCCCCCCGAAATGTAGGTTTTGTTGTGCCCCTGAACACAAGCACACACCATTCACCCATACATTTAAATGTGCATTCTTTCACTATACATGCATACCCAGGCAACCGTGCATTCTTTCACTATACATGCATACCCAGGCAACCTTCCATACATTTAAGTGTGGCACACTCAGACAGACGGCCATACATTTAAGTGTGCACCCTTTCACCATACACTCAGACACGCAATCGCCATGGGGTTGAGGGGAGCCCTATTACTTCAAAAAGAAGTAGAGGCTTATTACGGGTCCAGCGATAACCGTGCCGGTGTTACTGGCGGGTTGCCGACAGACCTGTAAAAAAATGTCCAGCCCCTTGACTTCCCGGTGCCACCGGGGATTCTATGTCTAGCAACCGGGAAGTCAGGGGCCGGTAATTTCATTAATCCCCATTCCCGTGGATTCCCATAAGTCAGTGCTTCTGTGACGGGTCTGCCTACTGTGGCTGATGTGCCCGGCAGGGTCAGACCCGTCAGGCATGGCGGCCCCAGCAGGCAGACCTGTAATATGCTGGTCCCGAGACAACGGTGCCGGTAAGCTTACAGGCACCGTTGTTTCTGGACCGGCATGGTCCGAATGAGCCCCATTGTTTCTTTATGAAGTCACTCTGACTTCATTAAGAAATAATTTCCGTTAAGGAACGAACCATAATGGAAACCATTTTGACATGGAGGCCTCCAGCCTAGGGTGTTCCATGTCATGGGGTGGGTGGAGCCCTCGGACTTCAAAAATAAAGTTTCTTTATGAATGCAGAGTGAATTTAAAAAAAAAAAAGTTCTTCATGTGGGGTCCCCTCCCAGGACATGTCCTGGCAGGGCCCCCGCCCGCAGTGCGGGGGCCCTTGTTGCGCCTGTGTTTCTAGCACACTACAAAATACCACCCACCCTGTAAAGGAATGGAAAGGACAGACTGTTTCAGGAAGGAAAGGGATGCACTCTGGATACTGGCAGGAGGGTAGTCGGTAAAGCAATCAGTCTTAACTGTTCAAGGTTATTTGGTTTCAGCACCAAGGGAGCGTAAATGTCACTAGGGAACTTTGGAGGAAACACCAGGGGGACAGAACCACAATGTACCTGGTGCTTGAGATTGTTCTTGAGGCTCGACAGGGTCGAGACGCTTTGCAGCTTCTGGAACAGAGTTCAAGATGGGAGACGGCTGCGGGTATCAGGCGGCAGACAGTTTGGTAAGCGAGGCTGCATGGACGGCTGCAGGCTGGCCTACAGTGGCTCTGGGTCAAGATCATGGTCTCTGTGCTGGTTGCTGGGTCTGCAATGCTGGTCGAGGCAACTTGGATGGTTTTACTGAATGCAACTTGACAACAGTCGGTGGTGCAGCCGGTTGGGTTGGAGGGCTCGACTGCCTCAAATTTCCTTAAAAGATAGACTGTGTTTGATGCTTGTTGTGACACACTTTCCAGCTTCTTTGCAGGGCCTATGTCGTCCGTTAAGGCGGGTGGGCCAAAGCTGAGGATGGTGTTTGCAGGCAACAGCCTTGTCCTTTGGTCAGACTCTCTGGCACCCACCTAGGAAGCTTGCTGGCAGAACCTAGCAGGGCACGCTGTGTGCTGGCTGGGTACTGGTTCTAGAGCTGCTGGATGGGTCCGATGGGGTCGGTATCTCCCTCTGTTCCCTGGGAGATGTTTAGGGGAGGGTCTTGCTTCCCTCTCGGATTCTAGCCTTCCTTCACTGGCGGAAGCTGTAAGGCAGGCTGTACCTTCCGCCAGGGTCCAAACGCGTCCATACTCCTTTCAAAGTCGTTGAATGATCTGCTGAGTGAGGGGCTCCACCCGCTTAAAGCCAAGTGGGCCCCAGTGATTGGTGCAGTCTAAGCCCACCTTAATGAACCAATCCTGGGCCCCCACCAAAAATCTTCTGTTATGCGTGAGGTCCTAACCAGAGTGCTTTGCAACAGGAAAGGTAAGGGGTAACAGCATGTAGTGCTACGTCCCACCCATCTTTCTCTCTATTGTGGATCAAAGGGTCTCTCTGGTTAATTGAGCTCTCTGTGATTCTTGATCAAAGCGCAGGTCTCCCTTGGAAGTCTGTGGCGAGAACAGACTCTGTCTCCATCAAATCACATGGTTCTTCCCTCTGCAAAGGGGCACCCTGCAGGGGTTGTCTACTGTAAACAGTAGTCCCAGACATGACATTGACTGCCGTTCATACATAGGGGTGGGAGCTAGCTTCAAGCTGACACATTGCATATCAGAAGGGTGCTGGGGTTTCCTGCCCTTTGTTAGTTCTGTGAACAGGGCTCTTTGCAGGCCTTAATTAACTCATCATTATGCTCTGCCTGGGCGGTGCTAGCCAGCTTGGGGTGTCCAGAAATGGAGGTGAGCCAGGCAGGCATTGCTTCACAGCTACACGCGGCCTCCCTGCTGTGTTCCTGCACTGGCTTTGCACATGATTGTATCTCGGACCTCCATCATTTGATTTAACAGAAGGCCACTTTATTCAACTTAAAATGTTATTTTTTAAACCTCAGACTTCACCTTTCAACCCCCTTCAAATTGTTATTCCTCCTTTTCTGTTCCCCCTGCCCCATATATTTTTTTTTTTTTGCGTCTCCTTGTGCCTCTTTTTCTCCTTATCTGATTTCCTATGCCACAGCCTTGTCTCATTTTTCTTTCTCCTTTTTCTTTGTTGTCCCCTTCTTTCTCTTGCACATAACTGCCAGCGCTAGGACCAAGTACAGTTGTTCTTTTGTTACAAACCCCCCTGTTCTTATCGTAACCTTTAAAGCTCCAACTGTATCATGGTCTTCTATTGTTGCACATTTCCTACACGCCGTTCTACAACATTTCCTTGGCATGGGGCCGTTTCTAGCCAACTTGGTGCCAAGGGCGAAAAACCACAATGCGCCCCCCCACTCCCGACTGGCACACGTCCTTCCCAAACTACACCTCTGTCGTGCGACATAACCCCTACTCAATATGAATAAATAGTTGCTATATAAATGCAGCTCTTTTCATTACATTGTAATTCAAGTACTTTACAGAAGAATTCTAATGTGAAAACACAGCTGCTGCTGCCCAAGTAAATCGTTTGTCTGTCACCTGCTCTTAGGGAAGGCCTTGCCTGAATGCTGTTTCAAACTGTCTGTACTGGCACACTGTGGCTGAACACAGCCTACCGGGGTCCAAAGGCCCACTGACCACTTGCCCTGTGTAGCAGGTGTTCTGTTCCTACCACCTCACTTGTATTTTGCAAGGGGCAACACTAGACTAACCATATGAATTATTTTCTGATGGCAGGTTATCATTCCAAGATGGACAGTCTGATGCACTCTTTCAAAGTACCTCTCTGAGAGTAGCAAAGGGGACAAATGGCACCAGTGAGGGTTCATGTATGCTTTGCATTCAATCACAGAGCATTTCAGGCCTAGTCACTGATCAGAGATCTATATATTGGATAAACAAGTATTTGGTAAAATGGTTGGATCTGTGAATTTCTAAATTCATAACGGATGCATGGCTTGGTGTTCACATCACTTAACAATACTCAGCCTAACATTAAAATGTTTGTAACCATGAACCATACATGCTCATTTGAACAGCTTGCGTGTTTGGCTACATCAGCCACTCAAATTGGGTACAAGGGCTCTTTTGCTTCATGTTTCTGAAGAGTTTTAGATGAGGAAGGGCTGGGTCTCATTGTGAGCATGCCCGACCCACCAATACAGGAATATCTTTTGGGAATTATATCTACAGACAGGACAGGATACCGTAGAAGAGAGACCGACTAAACAATGCACAGAAAGGCTACACAGAAAGGATTGTGTACCTCTTATAAACTGTAGCCTGACCAGCAATAAACTGATGAAGCATTTTAAACCAAACCTGCTTCTAATGCATGGTAAAGGGTCCACAGTTCCTCAGCCACTACCTCCTCACCATTGTGCAGGCATCTGGGTTATTTCTGCAAAAACAAGCAGGCCCATGCTTCATATAACAGAGCTGGCATAAGCATCTATTAGTGCTAGGCTGCAGCTAGTGAAAATCATGGTGTGGCAGTGTAGAAAGGGTGTTTGCCCTAGTGTATTTACAATTTGGGGCAACTTTTTTGATTGCTTCAAGCGTTTAAGTGTGGGCACAGTATGGCATGCTCATCAGAGGCACATACAAAACGTTCCAGTATGCTACACCTCAGACAAAAACAGGCATATGTGCTGTTACATACGTGAGCGTCACATAGACTCCATTAACCAACAGGGTGGCGACTTGTGCGGTGCACAAATCATTGCTATACACATCACTGCATTGATTTGCCATGGACTACTGTCTCCATGGTGACACACAATGAACTCTACTTTCCTAATCGAGGTGCCAAGTGACATTGAGTTGCCATCTGGTGTGCGTGCTAGGCAGTGGCTGGCTTGTTTAGACGATTAAAAGGCCTTTGATGCTGAGCGGGTGAATTTAGTCGTTGTCCGAAATCAGCCACTACAATACTTACGAAAATGAGTTAGCCTTTCCAGGGATGCGCCATATGTAATAAAGTAATACACAAAAAACATTTTGGTGTGTCAAAGACATGAACATTGTTTAACACTTTTCTGTGTGGCATTTTAATTCTCTTTGAAAGATGCATAGGTTTGGTCAGCTAAGTGATACTTGTGCTGGCCTGGTGAATACAAATACCCCATGTTTAGCCGTTAACACTGAAATGTTAAGCACATGCTGTGTAAAAACAATGGCTTGTTAAATGAGCCATCACTTATAAATTACCCCACTTGAAAGGCTGTGAACACCAAGAATGAGGGGCACAGGGTGTATGACTCCAGAGCATGTCGCACTGCGTTTGGAATATGTCTTTCTCGGGTTGCATATCCGGAACTCTTCCAGCTCTCATCCACAAGTTGGCAGATAGCAGCCAGCCGACCATCTCGGGAGCACCCAGCCGCACAGCAGGCTGCTTATTCTTTTGTCCGAAAAGATCAGAGTCTGCTTTCTGGGTGGGCCTCTTGCTGTGCCCCCCTCCTCAGCTATTTAGCTCTGCACCCCAGGCCACCGCCCGCTCTGCCTGGGCCAAGAAACAGGGCTGCCATGGCAACTCCTATACCCTTTACCTCCTTCAGCAAATAACAGATTGGCATTAACTTTCAAACCATACACTAGCGACCCCCTGGCTTGTGTCGAGCCACCTGACATCTAAACCCATGGAGGGTGGCTGGGCGAGCGGCCATTGCTGCTTCTCACCTCGCTGAATAAAAAGGTGTGTCTTATTCCTGTGACGCGGGCCGCTAGCTAATCGATACAGGTCGGCGGCGCACATCATCTTGGTTTCCTGCCCCCTTTCTCCAACAATGTCCCAGTGGGCTGGATCATTCCTTCCCACCTGCCGGGCCCTCTTTGGCCTACCCGTGTGTGGTTAAACTGTAGCCCTCACAGTGAAGTGCCATAAGGACGCGGGCACCTGCCCCCTCACACTCCAGCGCAGGCCGCCACCAATCCTTGCACACACCCGCCTTCGTAGAAGGGTGAGAGGACCCTAGTGTATATGCATGGAGTGGCAGTGCTGCCAGGTGATGTGCTAATAGTTAACTTATTCTTTGCGCACTATTGACTGGCAATAATGCAAGGGCAACACATCAGTGCCGGGTCTTGGGTTGAAACATGTCCCTGTTTGTTAACCTGACGATCTATGGAGGCCTGTCGTGGCACCTGGGAAGCAGAGAAATTGGGGCTCCCTGCTCGGCGTACAGTAATGAAGCCATGCACGGTGCATAATCAAGCACTGGCAAAGCCAATAGTTTTAGCTTCTGCACCTATTGACTGCATTTTACATTCGTAGGCAGGAGTTTATGTTGGCCCGGCTCAATGAAGGTGCAGCCTGCAGGGCCAGCCACCATGACCTTATTTTAGGAGTTGCTGGCAGATTAAAGACTTGTAACATTTTAAGTCTGCAGCTGAGGTGTGACCCTTATAGATTGCACACATGCAAAGAAAATCCATAAAGTGGTTTTGAAGTAAATACCGGCCAGGGTAGTATCACTTTTACAACAACTCCTTTGAGTGCAAATTACTCAATCTCTGAAGTTAACCATGTATAATGTGCACATCTCCTAACCATCATGTATGCTATAGGGCCAAAAAGTTTAGACTTTACCGCTCTGAAGTAGAATGCAGACATGCACGACATGAGCGCACGTACTGCTTGATTACGATTGGTTGCGCAAGACGAATAAGTGCTGCACCAAGACCCAGCGGCAGCTCACCAGCCGTACTCCACGCTCCTACAATTCAGAAAAGTGCTCGAGACCCCCCAACACCTAGGCCATCATGTCACCCTCCACCACCTGAATCGCTATATGCCACCCACCCCTCTCCAGCACCCGGTACAGCTGTACCCCTCTTTATCCTACCGCCTGCTGTATATCTGTTCTCATCTCTGAAATGTGCTCTGTTAAGCATCTGTACTGTTGTATACCTCTGTAAAGCGCTCTGTTGCTCCTCGAAGCTAGGTCTGCACTCAAACACCATAATAACACTCATGGGAAGAGGAAATTAACACTCGCGTACACATGCCAGTACTAACGGAGTCTGAGATTTTATAGCATAACTTTCACAAGCCCATTCTTCACTAAGAGCTGTGTGCAGCTTTCATGCCCTTACCATTTACCTCTGGTTTAATTAAAGTGGATCCTCCACTCGTGACTAGCCTGCAAGTTTCATGCTTCCATATGAATGAGACTTCAAAACATCAAACCTAGCTCAGAAGCGAGAAAGTGCTAGACAAAGAGGAGAGACTCCGGGAACAGGTGTGAGAAACATGGTGTCTCAACCGCTAGTCCCCGGGGGGGATCCGTCATCCAGGAGGCCAGGACACGCCTATCGCTTTTGGATCCAGTTCCTGGGTGTGGACCAGTGTGGGAGGATCACCTGGATATGGGGTCTGTGGGGAGTGGGACTCCAGATGGTGAGACGCAGTATTCCCTTCCCTCTAACAACTCTTCCCAATCCTACCAGGTAGGATACCTAGGAACTCAACCCACCCAACACCCTTTCCCAACACAAACACTGTCTCTCTAGCACCCTGGCCATATACCTGACCTGACCCAACAAAAGGGTCAGGCAATTACGGATAATTGCACACACCTGACTTCATCACACTTCCTCACATGGATAAAAGGCAGAACACGAAAACACACTCTTAGCCAGGCAAAATGCACAAGGAAGCAGCAGTTCCAAGATGGCAGTTTAATGAGGAAAAAGACAGCAAGACCAGAGAGGGTTGCAAGGAAGGAAGTACCCTCTACCTTTTCAGAGAAGAACTAACAATTTCACGAGGCCTCGATAATAAAAAACATAAGACGGAGAACTAATGCTGAAGAAAGGTGCATTGTGTGTCGAAGGTACCCGGGGTCCTCCTGCATTAATAGACAAGGCGGGAGGAGCGATTGATGCCATGGTACTGTCCTCGGCGCCTACAGCAGAGTTGGCACAGCCGCTGAGTTGGGGCGACTGATAGCAGACCGATCTGTTAAAACCAAGGTTGCAAGCAGCAACATTGTTTGAAGAAATCTGCTAAGAACACAGTGTGTCATATGGTATGAGCGACGCAAATATAATTAAACATCCAAGGAGTGACTAAACCTTTGCAGCCAAGATGGAGCCCATATACAGAGTGCTCTGGCACCACGTGAGTGCTCATTTGAAGGTCTCTGTTGGGTATCCAATTTAGAGTGTAAAATTGTGAACTGTCAAGTAGTCCTGCAATGGGTCAAGCTAAACCCCTGTGCACATTCGAAACTTTTCGATAGCTAACACAAACTACAATTGGTCCGAGCCCGGCTGAGGGAGACTAATTGTGTAAAAGGGATCTGTGACCGGCTGAGGGGGATCCGAGTTGAATCTTGAGTTACCCGAGAAAAGATATTCTATAGGCATTGGAGAGGAGGATCTGAGCCTGCGAGGGGGGGGGAGGGGATCCAGGGTGAGTGAGTCGCCAGACTTGAGTACTTGTAAAGGAACTTTTCATTTTGTTTGGGACATCAGCCCGTCTGAATCAACAGACTTTGGGAACTTAAGAGACTTGGGCACAGAAGGCCCTGATGTTGATAATGGAACTGTGTCCTTGTGCCGAAGAAGCCAGAGAGTGATATGCTAGAGTGAACCGCCTTGTCCCGTGTTAACCTGGGGAAGGGAGGCTAAAGGCCTAAACATCCTGACTTATCATTTTGTGAACACTTCTTTCTTTTTCATGATCATTACCCCACACTATTTGTAATTGGGGGTTAGGATTGGCAATAGGTCTTTTAGTATAGGCCCTTTTTATTTTAACAAGACTCCACTGGGACTGCATTATTATTTGATGGTCATAGCATGCTTCCATCTTAGATTTAGGTTTAAATAGGCGTTTAGCATACCTTTTTGTTAAAGTTCAATGAACACCCTTGCACTGTGGTCACTTGTGTCTTACTTTGATACCATGCCTTCCTTACACAGGGCACACATTTGGAGCACACAGTTAACCGAGGAGCAAGTAAGGGTAGGGGGCAGCAAGCGTTGAGCGAACTCCAGAAGGGGAGCAGTAGGCTTGAGTGGAGCCAGAGCTGTCACTTGAAGAGTCCATTCTGCAGGTCTTTTCTGACTTGGGCAGCTGCATCTTAATGGTTCAAATTCCATGCACACCTCAAATGCTCCTACCAAACAAGACCCCTAGATACAAAATGTAGAAATACCCCTTGCAGGTGCATGTGCATGCGGGAGTGCGATTGTGTCGTCGGCGCAACATTCTCATAGATGAGATCAAATTGTTTTCTTTTGGCTTATAAACACTTCATTAAACATACCCATGCATCCTTTAACTCTCGTTTGGAATGGACATGGTACACGAGAACACAATGTGCACCACAGTGAGGGGAAGGGGTGCACGAGGTACAACTGGAGGGGTAGAAAAAAGTATATCTGAGGCTATACAAGGGAGAGTGTGGTAGATTGTGCCTGATACTGCCCTGGTCCCTGGTTGTCGTTCATCAAACTACTTTTACAGCATATTGAGACTAAGGAGAAGGCCCAGACGCATGGCGATGAAGAGTGTCTATAGGCTGGAATGAAGAATGATGAGCATAAGAACACAAACCACTGATACAGCCAATGCATGCTAATAGAATGACCAGTTGCCATGCTAATGAAATATTCTGCTTCTCGGTTCCCTTTTAATCTGATTTCTCCTCTCTGTAGCAATGTTTTGACCACAATGTGGTGCTAAGTGCCACAGTACTTGCCAAAACGAAAAATACTAAGCTATGTTCCTAGCCAACATACTGCTGTTAGAATGCCAGGGTTGACTTTGCCAGCAGCAGCATACCAGTGCCCACTCAATAGACAATGGTTACAGGTACAAACGAGGGACGTGAGGGGAGAATTGCAAGGAGCACCCACCCCGACCTATGTTTTGAAAAAGAGGGGAGGGAAATGTTGGCTGCTATTATTATTTGCTACTAGTATTCTAATGGCATCATTGGATCCCTAAGTCCATAAGACGCACAGTGTGCCTGACCCTAAAATGGCTGACTGAGGCACGCAGCCAATAAGCAGGTCTAACAGATTGTTAGGGAATCCTGTCTTGTCCGCCATGGTTGTTGCGAAGCAGATGAATGTTATCCATGGCTTCTTCCCCTCCCTGCACCAATCCCACATAAGTGATGGCCGTTACTCATGGAGACAGCCATACCGCCCTTATACCAGGCAGGTACAACAAGACATGGAGACAATTTGAGCTACAGGTGGCAAGTGGTCAACCTAACGTGTAACAGTAAAGTGCATGCATTAGACTTGAAGCAAATGTGCACTGAACATGAGCAACATATACACTGTGTAATATATGGATTTATACATTTACTAACCTAGCATCCACAAGACACGAAGGACACGAACATGCCTAATGTATAAGGCGATTGTAACGTAAACGGCACGCACATTTTGCTCATTAAATAAGAAGCAAGAGGGTAATTGGGCAGCCATCTTATTTAAAATGAAAGCCACAGCATGATTTTAAATACACGAAAGGCCTCGAGACTACAAGAGAACTCAAAATGCTGAATTCACAGAAATGCAGAGCTCAGACAGGGAGCTGACCATTAGTGCCAAGGTTACGAAGAAAGAAGGGAGGATCGAGCAGCAGAACGAATGCACGAGATAGTATTTCCCCAGGGGTGCACCGTATACTCCCTGATTTATTTGTTTTATAAGAGCACAACCAGCCTTTGATAACCAGGTGCAGTCAAATAGCTAGCCAAAAGACTCCACGAAGAATAGTGTCCATGGTGGCAACAGAAAAAAATGACACCTGCCTAACTAATAGCTAACATTTCAACAAATAGGAGGGAAGTCCATTTCATACACACTCCTCTCACATGATATATAATTGAAGAACACTGCCTATTAGAAGTGAAAACAGATACTGATGCGGTCCCCACATGTGCACACAGACACAAGGTCAAATGCAAAGGGATTCCCCAGGCTCATGGCCTAGGAATGAGGGATGGTATCTTCTTTAATTGAACAAAGAACAGCCCATGGGCCTGCCACCCTGCCTCCACCACTATCCGTTTGGCTCATGTCTTGATGACCTGTCAACTGTCCAAGGTTGGTTAACGAAAAGCCAACCTGTGAGTCCCTGGTATTCATGCCGCCCATCAAGGTATGTGCCAACTAGCCCCTTGTTGTATAGATGTCATAGTTTAACCTTTATCAATATAGGGGTGGTCTCAAGAGGAGCCGTTAGACGTATCCCCAATTAAATTAACACCTGTAGGGTGTATATGTAGCCAGTCTCACTAACCAATCCCCTTTCCCCATCGGTTTTGTAACGATGTCCTGTTATAACATCATTGATAACGAGTTATTACTGTTTAAACCAATGTTTTGTATCACCATTTTGAGAGCGATGAGATTGTAATGCTTGTATACTGTCCCTGCTTTATTTGAATGATGATGAAACGGATTTTTGCCTTTCCCTTTTATCTACTCCATCTTTGAGTCCGGTTTGGATGGACTCTAGGTCTTCTGGGTTCTTTGGGACTTTCCTGGGTCATCTTAATAGCTGTGGTTTGTGTGGGGATCAGAGTAAGGTCATCGGAGCAGTTAATAGATATTGGGGGTGGGTAAGAAACCAAGGTACTACTGTGCACGTCCTAAGTCACATCGACTACTGTAACTCTGTTTCTTGCACAACCCCTGTAACTTATTCGCTGAATATAACTGCTTCAAAGCCTAGCAGCGCGGGCCGAAGCAGGTATTTATGGTTCAGATATTTCCCCAGACTCGGGTCCCTACATTGACTCACTGTTCCTGTACACCAGGCTTTTTATGGTCTGAATTTCTACAGGCTAAATTTGTTCCATATGTTCTGGTGCAGTCACTTCGTTGGCAGGAAGCCTGCTTGATATCTGTGCCGCTTATCGCCTAGCTAGGAGTGATGGCAGCTCTTTTTTGAGGTCAGCGCCAAACACTGGTATGCCCTCCCATTCCAGCTCAGGGCTACCAAAGACCACCTCAGTTCCATTGTTTGCTCAAGACCCATCTTTTTTTAAACTTCTGATTCTCTTTTCCTTCTAGCCTCTGTTAAAATCCTCAGGGGCAACATGCCTTCAATGTATGCGTGCTCTATAATTACTCTTACCTTCACATAATGTACTGACCCCTCCCCTGCAGAAAATCACAATTGAGCCGGCAGGCAAAGATGGCTGACAGCAAAGGGCCACGGATAAAGGCAGAGAGTTCTCCCCTGTCTGGGCCTGTGGGCCGCCATGCCATACTGCTGAATACCTATGTGGCACCATTGTCTAATATCAAGCCTTTGTTTTCTGCCAAAGCTCGTACCTCACTACTCTACAATTACCCCAACCCTATTCCTTCCTCCATGCTTTGTTCTTCAAGCCATCTGTCCTCCTGATCGACCCACCTCCAATCAGTTTATACCCACCGGAATGGGCCCTGCACCTTTGCATCCTGTTCCCTCCAGCGTCTCCATCAGCGGCTGCATTACACTAACTCACCTAGCGGCACGTACTGCCACCACACCTAGTCACTGAGCTGCAAGCGCATTCACTGAGGAACAGCCGCCTTTGGTCTTGACTCCTCCACACCCTACGCAGCAGCAGCTTGCTCGTGACCACAGCCACTGGCTTGCGCACCTCATGCTGAACCACTGCCAGGGCTAGCACGCAGAGACATGACCAGCATTACCACCCTACAAAATGTCTCTGCTCACCCCGCATGCACCACTCCACCACACTGACCACAGCCTTCACTCTGATCACCAGACCCGCATTTATCCAAGCAAATGCTGCCAAGCTCAGCGGGGCTGCAAACACCACACCTGTGTGGTGCCAAATATCCAAGCCAACATCTCCTGAACTCCCACAAGATAAGCAACACCTGCACGCTTATTCCAGCTCACAGCCTGATGTCCAAACCAGCCCTCTCCAAAGTCTGCCTTATCCAAGCAGATCTTCCAACCACCCCAACAACCAGAGTCCAACCTTGAGACTATTCCCTGCAGCACAAAAATTAATGCAATGGAACCACTGCTATATCCTCCTCTCATCTTAACTGCGCACTCGTGAATGCAAGATCCATACCAGCCCACCCACTAGACATCGCTGACCTTATTACCAACAACCTGGACCTACTACCGGTATCCGAAACCTGGCTACAAGCTGCCTTGGGCCCCTCCCTCTCGGTCGCTATTTCCACAGGATACACTATCCTACCAAGGAAAGGCAAGACTCGCAAGGTGGCAGTGTAGCATCAATAGCCAAAGAGGCACTTCCGCTAAGAGACCTCTGCACCTCCTCCTTACCTAGCAGAGAATCGCTTTAAGCCAATCTCTAGCTAAAATCACACTTCCACAAGTGGCATCCACCTGGTCTATTGTACCCCTGGCCCACCACTGCCTTTCATCTCATGCACACTGTGGACAAGGGTTTGGTGTTGGCGGACAAAGTTCTGCTCTTTGGAGACCTAAACCTGGGCTTCAATGACCCTGCTAATGGCAATACATCCTCTCTAGCTGCCTCCCTTCCTTGATTGGTTTTACTCAACGTATCGTGATCTCCACAGGTTGTATCCTGGACTGGCTCGAAGACCTCACTTGCCAAGTCGCACTCACCTGCATTCTGCCCTGCCCGGGACAGACCACCATCTCATTACATTCTCCACCCCCCCCCCCACCGCCAACCCATCACCCACCCCACCTCTGCCTGCCACTATGTCCACAAATTCTTGCGACGTCACCGAAGACAGCATCTTACCCATGCTGCAAAAGTTGCAGCTACTGCTTTCTAAGCTACCTTATTCCGCTGTCCTAGTAGAACTCTGCAACAAAACAATCACAGCCCTGATCAACACAATTGCTCCCATGACCATGCTCAAACCTCAACCTGCAAAGGACTGGAACATCTGGTTCACCAATGACCTCTGCACCCTGTGACGAAATAAACGTGAGGCAGAAACCACTTGGAGGAATACTCCTACTGACTGCAACAAAGCTCACTTTGCCACCTTGGCAAAAAGATTCCAGAATTTCAATCACCAAATCCAGCTCAAAAGAGCTTTTCTCCATTCTGCACAAGCTAGAATTCCCCCACAGTCACCCCGTTGCCATGCACCAAGGATGTAGCCTGGTGCAAAAGTATACAAACAGTTTATCAACAAATTTGCGACACTGCAAAAAAGATCCTGACCAAAAAACTCCACTCTGGGTGCCCACTTACTGCCCTCACACATTCTCCCCATGCCAGCACACCGATCAAACCTTGGTTGAGGAAGGATAGCTGGGGGGCAACGTGTTTGTCTTGGAAGCAAGACAGGGCAGCGCAACAAATGTTTGAATCCCAATCCCACGCTGAGAAACCACTTGTTGGTATTAAACACATTTATAGAAGAACAATTATAATAATTCCACTTTTTTGAAGTTGCTGAGGTTTCACTGCTCCTGAAAGGTGGAAAACCCTCCCATTGCCTAGCCATGGTCATCCAGGATTATACTGAAGCCCTCGCACGTTTCATAACCTCTATCATCAATGCCTCCTTCACATCCTGACAAGAACCAGCCAGCCTGAAGGAGGCCTGGGCGCTCCCCTTACTCAGGAAACCCACCTTAGACCCAGAAATACCAAACTACTGCCCTCTTACCTTAGTCCTGTTCCTTTTGAAGATACTTGACAGAGCTGCCTTTATCCAGATACACCATCTTAAAGCTAACAGCAATCTGGGTTTAAGCCAGTCTGGGTTGAGACCTGATCCGGGACTGCTTGACTTAAATAACTAGTTAGATGACATCTAGGTTGCTGGCAAGTCAATGATCCTGCTTCTGCTAGACCTGTCTGCAGCATTTGATCTGGTGGATCTCCAAATTCTGTACCAGCACCTCTCTACAGCAGTTAACTTCTCCCCTGAAGCCCTCTTCTGGATCACCTCCTTCTTTCCTGGCTGACAAATCCATGAGATTGTTTGCAGAAATGGCAGCTCCCTCCCCCTCCCCTGTGCTCCTGCGTCTCCTCAACACTCTATAACCACGTCGCAGAACCGTTATGCCGCTCGATGAACAATGCATCTCTTATACTAACTATGCAGATGATGCGCAGATCCGTGTCCCACTCTCCAGTAACTATGCCTCTGACTTTGCTGTGCTCACTGTACCAAACCACACAGGTGTGGAACCTGCTGCATCCGAGCGACAAGACTGAGATCCTACTTGTTGGCTATAAAACCGTCAACAAACTGGACAAAAGCTCCTGCTCATTCACCATCCAGGGGATGCCTATCCCAGTGTCAAGTGATGTAAAGACCTTGGGCGGCCACCTTGATGCCACCCTTTCCCTAACGTCGCAGGTGACTGCCATTTCCTCCTCAGCAGCCTACACCACAAACCTCAACCGGAGACCGTTTCTGTCCTCTGACAGCTGCCTCCATATCACCCGGCTGCACATTGGCCCGAAGCTGATTACAGCAACTCCCTTTTTTTTGTAGGTACCTCCACCCGTAACATGAACGATGCCCCTGCCTAGCTGTCACGCAAATTGAACAAAATGCAGTCTTGTAGACCCCCCCTGCTGAACGAATCCCTACAGGCTGACCACCCCAAGATGCAAACTAATGGGAGGCGGTGGATCAAGTTTCCCAGTCATTGCCTGCAAACACTGGAACATGTTACTCCCCCCTCCCCTCCACTCCCCCCGTCACCCCAACCCTAAGAGCAGAGCAATCCTACTGGACACTCTTGGGAAACATCAAGACTTTGTTCATGGTCCTCCACCACTTCAAAGACTGGCTGATGCCAACCACCTTCAGACATTGGATCCTCGTAGGCAATATATGGAACCTTGCAACCAGCGCCTTGATGTCTGTGGGCTTCGTGTGTTTTATACATATCAAATAAATGAAATCCCCTCCTCCCTTTCGTCAGTAGTTATGTCACTTTTGACTGCTGCAACCTTTGTACTAGAACTCATTACTAGAGTAACCCTTGTGGTTGAGTTCACAGAACGGGGTGATTTTTAGTGCTACTGCAACATCCTTTCTTTTTGACCAGTCCATTATGACCCAGTATGGCTCGCTAGGTTTTTCGGGATCTAAATGCGAAGGCAACCATGCTGCGAACAAGTTGGCTATGCAGAGCTTGCGATGGCCCAACATCTAACAAAGCGCTAATTGCATTCATATGATCTGTTTGTGCCGAAAGATGGAATTCCTTCGCCCCCGCTTGCGTCCTTGACATGCCAAAGGCGCATACATTCTCTCCGGCTTCTCATTGCTTTAAACCTCCATTGATCTGTTCTGTCAATAGACTCCTGCAGTCTCATAAATATTGGAAAGGAAGAACAGCCTCGTTCGGAGTCCTGCACCTTCCGCTCCAGTCATCTGGAAGATTCATCGCCTATCTAATGTTCAACCTAGACTAGTGAGAAGCCTTCTCTGGTACTTACCTGTGACTGCCTATATAATGTGCATCCTACGCTAGTGAGCAGCCTTCTCTGGTACTTACCTGTGACCGCCTATATAATGTGCATCCTACACTAGTGAGCAGCGTTCTCGGGTACTACCTGGGACCTCCTTTGAAAAGTCATCTTGTCCTGCTCAATGCAATGTCGAGACCCTTCGACCTGGCAACGAGGGTGGCTGTATGCATACCCCTCTTAAATGCTAGTGCCCACTTGAGAATCTACTCAATACCAGGGCTTTCCGGGTTGTAATCCCCTTTGGTTTTGTCAGAGGCACATGGTGATTGCACGTATGTGCAGTGGGGGAAGAGGGGTGACCCTGAATTACAATTACCGTTTTCAACTAGATTCAGACGTCAGGTTCTTTAGGACAATCAGCTGTGTTCATTGGTTAGAAACGATTGCCCCGGAATGATGCATATTGCACAATGTGAAAAGGACAACCTCTGGCTAATGGCATTTAAGGTAAAATTGTGGGTGAACTACCTATTCTTTTTTCTAAGTGCACTTGCCAGTGTGTTTTAAATTCCATCTCTCAATGTTCAGGACACCTGAGAATAAGAGCAGATGTAGGTCAACATCACTTGCCATGGAGGCAAAATGGCTCAGGAAAGGGACTTCTCCAACTTGAGGTCTAGGTATGACCGGATTGGTTTGGTAGAAATCAACACTGGGTTCAAAAAGATTAGTTAAGTGTTGGAGCAAATTTGCTTCTACCTTTTTGTTGCCCTCCAATACTTTAGTAACAGCTGGAGATTGATGAGTATCCGAGCACTTGACGAGAATAGGCACCCAGATGACGGGCAGCTGCTGGCGATCTTGCTCCGTCGACTAATTGTGAATATCCATCAGGCCCTACTAATCTTTCACATGATTAATATCAAACGATATGGAAGGTGTTGGGAGCACTGGTGCTAATTTAAGCACATGTAGGAAGAGTGACGGGAACAATCCTATCCTGACTGCATGCAATCCTTGTACTACAGGATCCGTGCAGCCAAAAGGATGCCTGGACGCGATCCGTGGAACATTAATAAAAGCCTTCAGGACGTGCATGTCTCTGTTAAGGCAATGAATGCCAGGAAACTACTTTACCTTAAGAGGCTACAAGGCCATCACATAAGGAACAATTGAGCACAATGAGTAGCCATGATATTGCCCACCAAAAGCAATGATGGGCAGGGCCTCTGGAAACTAGTTAAGCCCTGCTCTGTGTAATGTGTAATTGGAAGTGTCTCACAATCTGATTGGGAAATGTATTGGGAACACCATTGGGTGGTGTGCCTTCTCTGACCGAGCCAAGCTTGGTATTACCGATTGCTGGCTCGATGTTGGACTGTGAATGTTCTCGGACCTAATGTGATCACTTAAAAAATAAAACACTTGTGCTACCGGCACAGATGGCCTTAGCAATGTTTTAACTTGAAAGCAACCATATATTGTTGGCACAGGTATTGCATGTCTTCTTCACAGCCTTGAGCGGTGGTGCCCTTCCAACTACTTGGATGAATAGCATCATTATACCTGTAGGCAAAAAAGGCCCTCGACACAACCCTAGAAATGACTGCATCCGGGCAGTGCTGGATGTTCCTCCTGAAATGTTTGCACGCATACTCCTGAAGGAATTTATCTGTTGGGCCATGACCGCCAACAGTATCCCTTTCAACCAGACGGGGTTCCTCAAGGGTACAGGACCTATGTACATTTACTGGTGCTGGTGTCCTTGCCAGAATACGTCTGGCGGTATCTAGAGCAAGCTGTATATCTGGTGTATGTAGACTTTTTAGCTCCGCGTTTAATACTGTAAGGCGGAAGTCATTGTGGCAGAAGCTACATAAAGCGGGCATACCACACGGCTTACTTAGAATGATCATTCTGCTTCACGCTAACATCAAGGTAAGTCAGGGTTGGTATGAAGGGTCACAAAATCTATGCCCACTCATGTTGCCTTTGGACAGGGGTGTATTCTTGCCCTGTCAACTTGTATCTAGCGGCTCTTAATGATGATATAGTGACACCCGCTGCTCGTCTGCCAAGACTGGATTCTTGCAATTGCTGTGGCTAGACTGGGATTCTTGCGATTGCTGTGGCTAGACTGGGATTCTTGTGATTGCTGTGGCTAGACTGGGATTCTTGCGATTGCTGTGGCTAGTCTGGGATTCTTGCGATTGCTGTGGCTAGGCTGTGCAGTCCATCTGGTGCTGCTTGATGTTTACGCCTCCAGGCTTGCAGCACCAGCTTAACTGCTTGGATCTGAACTCTAGGAAGAATTGCTTGACCATAAACGTCAATAAGAACAAGGTTCTAGATTTTAATCCTCGCACCTGCACTAATAAGCAAGATAAGGCAAGGGGGCTTGGAATGATAAACTAGAAGTTGTCAGCATCTAAGATTACCTATGGGTTACTATTGCTTGACCTGGAAACCCCAGATGAACCAAGCTGAGAATAAAGCGCTCCAACATTTGGGGCCTTTTTGTACTTTCTCCAGGGTTAGTGCCGGAGTTCCGTCTTTCAGGTGCACAAAGCAAAAGTTCCGTTGATTCTTCTGTACAGCGCTGTGTAGAGGAGCAGCTGCAGGCCTCTGCAGGAAATCCCGCCCCCTAGCTCCTATGGGTTGGAAGCCTGAGATCGTGCCATGCTTAACGCCAGCAGTTTTGCCAATTCTGCAGCAAGTGTTCGAAAGAAGATGCCCATTGAGCAAGCCCTGTCAAATGCTTCCCTGAAGAGACGACAATCTGAGGGAGGACCTCCCCGTAGGAATATGAAAAGGAGCAAAAGGAGGAGCTGCTGCCGTCCCGAAAGAAGAGTGTGGCGACCGGAGAATGCCTGGACCTTCCAGAAACTGATGACCAAGTAGAATCGAGTCAAACTTGCACTGCAGCAAATGCACGCCGTTCAATAACTGTACAGCTGCTGTAACGCAAGTAGGGTAAATAGTCTTAGAAGCTGGCTATATGTAGTGAATAGACTGCATGCATTTGAATTATGCAGCGTTTTAGAAATTATTGCTCCAGGGCTGCTGGGATGCACTCTCGCCCCCGCCCCCCTCCTCTCCTTGGGACCCAACAGTTTAATTTCTTTTTCTTTCAGAGATCCGGGCGGGGAGGGGGGGGTGAGCTGCTTTCTAGAATCCAGGACTTCACTAGGGCCTTAATCACTAGTCCCAGCCTGTCTACGCTCGCATCACTTGAGTTCAAGTGGCTGCTCACTTTTCACTTATCCTAGCCACTCCTTCTTGCCAATACACAAACGTATGCAACGTATCATTCCTGATAAAATATCAGATAATGTTAAACTCAGGACTCCAGTCCTTAAAAAAAAGAAAAGGGGAGGGGGCTATGACATATGCAATGGCAAGTGGCATGACAGGAAATGAAGTATCCTAAAGTGAAATATGGAATTTATTTTCATTTTCAGTTTGTCTTTTCCAACTGAAAAGTGCACATTTGATATAAACATTTGCCAAAAGAAAATATTTTCCTGTATTTTTGCAGGCGCAGTATAAAAGATGAGCACCTTTTAGGTCTTAGAATCAGTAACAAAACATGCCCTAAAGAGCAGATTACAATATAAGATCATTTACAGCTGTGTGGTAGCAATTTGTCTGGTCTAATTCTGTTTAGTTTTGTAAACTGAACTCTTGCCTTTCTGAGTTCTTGTTGCATTGTATTCCAATGAGAATGTCAAAGTATTAGGCAAGAACCGAATAGCAAAAAACTATTCGGCGGAGCCGAATAGCTTTTTTTCTGCCATAATTCGGCCGAATACTTACTCGAAGCCGAAGTTCGGTACACCCCCATCTAGTAGACATGTATAATTTTTCTATTGCCACATAAGGTAATGACATCACCCCCGCACCCCAAAATAAGTGGCTCAAAATACGCAATGCATTTAAATCTGTATCTGCCAGCACATGCCACCCATGTGACCCTTGAACAAGACCCTGAGCCCCGTGTCAGAATGCTGTGGATGTCCAGAGAGCCCAAAGTGAAACCAATGCTGCGAGGGTACCTTTCTAATGTTACTGCGACCATTTACAAGGGTAATAACGGCCCGGCTGCACTATTTATGTGGACAATTGGAGATGTGTCAAACATGCAGGCCTTTTATAGCTGCTGGGAGTCAATATTGCTACCAGTAAATAAGGAACACCGCTTGGAAGTGTCCCCGGAGAAATACGAGGTGATCCATATTCCAAATGGTGCCCCAGACCGCTCCTGGGGCTGTGCGGAGGGCTTGGCAGCAATCCCGCCGCTCCTCGAGCTGTGCGGAAGGGTTGGCAGCAATCCCGCCACCATTTTTTTGACATAAGTGTAAAGCACTGAAATGTTTGCTTCTTGTGTTTGTGCGTTGACGGCTGAATTGCTGTGGGGCTTCTGGCCTTTCAAACCCCTCTTCCAAAATGCCCTTTTTGCGTTTGAAAAAGCGGGACCAACAAGGCAAAAACTCCTGTTGGAGACCAATAACTAGCCTACCTTACTTTGCAAGTATATTTTGAGATTTGATTTTGAGGTACCCTCTGTTTCCCGACACTCTGGCAAAATGTTTTTTTTTTTTCCACTCTTCAATTCCACTTTAAATCCCTTCCATGGCAGTGGTGCACCCACAATCCTGTTGGTAACGCAATGATTTTTTAGTACATTAAGGGAATCCATAGACGCTGTACAGTAGGTTACCATGGCAGCTCAGCAGGTTGAGAGACCGTTGCTGAGATGTTATTTAGTAACTGGTTGTCAATCCAGACTCTTAACAATTCCTTATAAAAAAACAGTGCTATAAAATGTTTTCAGCCAGGGGATGGGCCGGGCTGGTCACTTGCTTATGTTCAGGCAGGGCAGAGGTGGGGACATTTCTGCCACTGTAGTAAAAATCAAAAGTTGGCACCCATGAACCCAGTTTAATTTCCTAATAACTGGGGTCAGCACAACACGCCTTTATTTATGATTAAGTAGTTTGACAAGCATATAACAGCTTTTATAAATATAACCTGTGATAAAATACAAAGGAGGGGCACAGAAGTTACAGGGTATGTGTGTGGTAGTCCGACAAAAAAAGAAACCTGTTTCAAAGAAAAGGAGTGAATGCAAGCTTAAGCACCATTTTTGAGTTTTAATTTTGTTTTTCTTTTTTCCTATGAAAATGTAAGCTGCACATTTGGAAAGCAATAGTGTGCCCACCATGTAGAAAGCCTGCGTATAACAGTGATGGCCCCCACCCCAGTGATAGTCATGGCCCATTGATTCCCGAGTCGTCCCTTTCAGGCCAGAAGAAAGAAACAGGCTAGGCAAATAGGACCTGTAAACCCTGGAGTGACGGCTGGGGAAACGACAGATCAGATTAGATCACTGAGCCCCCAGCTTCCCTTGGCGAACCTGGTGGCTCGCTAAAGCCTTGTCAGAGCTGAGGTAGACCGAGTCCGAAATCTGGGGAGGGGCCGGTGCTAGTCATACAGCAAGTGTCCCTACGATCACGGCTGCAATAGGTGTGAGTTGAAGTCAGTTTGCGCTTGGAGGCTGATGGCATTAGAGGAGTTCATTGGTGGCGATGGGATCATTATGACTGTGGTTGGGATGTAGTACTGGGAGGGGGTGGTGGGCATTGTCGTTGTAGTGGTCCTCTTGTGTGAATGATGCATTGAGGTGGTCTCTCGAGGCATGCTTGGGCAGCAGATTCTGCCTGCAGGACACTCGTGCAGGGCCACCTCTTAGAAACCTGCGAATGGCAGGAACCCGCCTCCTTCCCAGTTGTTATGTATCTGATTTATATCATTACAGTCACCATGTTTCTATTAAATAATGCCAGGAGACAACCTTCATGTCTCAACTCCTTTTATTCCATTTCTTAACTGCCTGCTCTTCAATCCTTTTCCTGGCATACCCATTCTAGTTCTATTCTCTCTTCATTCCACAAGCCACAACACCCCCCCTTGCTTATATAGGTTCATTCCCCATCTGTCCAGCAAGATCACCTCTACATCTGCTCAAGCCACAACACCAGTCTTCTCCCGCCCACCCCCCACCCCCCACCTCTTCCACATTCAGTCCGAGAGGAGCCAGAAGGCTCCTTCCATGTGTGGTCATCCCGGCGAGTGACTGCCCTGTGGCTGGGAGGACCTTAGGGGGTGAGGGGGGAGGGGATTTCCAGGTATTTTAGGTCCCCCAGGAAGCAGTTTTGCCATCCCAGTGTACTACACCCCATGTAAGGCCTGACGCCTGAAGTTTTCAGAGAATTGTGGATAGTGTGTTAGGGCGAGAAGCTCAGGTGATTGAATGCACTGTGTAAACTCTAGTGCTGATGTTGGTGAGCGACGCTCCTGGTCAGAGCCAATCCGATCCTGCATCAGGGCTCGTGGCTTTGGAAGAGAATAAGGAGTTAGCAGAGGCTGCAGCGTGCGGCTCTCCATGTTTCATCATTAACTATGGAAGCAAGGGCTGATGGGAGTTGTAGTTCAACACATCTGGTGAGCTAATGTTTCAGACCCTTGGTCCAGTGACTCGAATTTTGACTTCAGAACTGTAAATCTATACCTCTTGGCACTCGTTGAATCCTCCTTCTAGCTCGCCTCTGGTATTTCAGTCCCATACTTCTGAAACCAACGTTGCCCAAGTAACGTTTATTCCTCCGAGCATTTTACGCTCAAAGTGGCATTTTATCAACTTGTAAACTTTTATTTTGGAGCATCTCGGGAGCTTGATGTGCTTACAACAGTCGAACATCACCATTTTATAAGTACCTCAACATGGGCTTCCATGCCTTTTCAATATGCAGCCCGGCTCCCATTATACACGAGGTCGTTGGATCGCTGTCTTTCCCACATGTTGTCGGTCTCTGCCGGCCAGTCGGGACATGACAAACCTGGGGTGAGGGTGGCAGCTGAAGAATCCTTCTTGGAACCCTTTTCTCCCTTCGGGGGAGGGGAGTAAGTGGTGCTATGCCCTAGCAAAAAACTAGCGGTGTCATTTTCTATTTTTCCAGTGCTCCAATTAAAAAATCCCACAACTAAGATGACAGTTCAGAAGCCCAGTGAGTGAAAGATTTGAAGCCCAGTGAGTGAAAGATTTGGCGCAAGCGGACAATCCAATTAGCTGCTCTCCCTAATCCAAGTGATTGTAAACAGAGCGGGAAATTGGCGCGAACCCAGTGCAGGATTATTCCGTGGCCGCCTGAGATGCGGAAGCCATGCCTAATAGTTCCAGGAAAAGGCTCCTTCATGGGCCCAAATATGCATAGAGGGTGGCCGGCGGCCATTGCATACATCTGCTATGAATATGCAGAATAGCCTGACGCGTCGCTCGTTCTGGTGATAAAGCAGAGAAATGGGAAGCAAATGAAGAGCTGGAGATTTGTGTCCATTGAATAACTGACATGATGTACGGGATTCAGGCAGGTCATGTTATTTCTGTATTTTGGAATAGTCGTACGCCCGACCGGGCGACTTTCGGTCCTTGCTCCATCCCATTCCACTCAGACCGGTACAATAACCAATCATTGCCCTAGGTCATGGGGGCCCAGACCACCGGACCCTTCAAGGTATGAATGGTGGGTTGCTCCATCATGCCTCCGTCCCATTCCACTCAGACCGGTACAATAACCAATAATTGCCCTAGGTCATGGGGGCCCAGACCACCGGACCCTCCAAGGTATGAATGGTGGGTTGCTCCGTCATGCCTCCGTCCCATTCCACTCAGACCGGTACAATAACCAATCATTGCCCTAGGTCATGGGGGCCCAGACCACCGGACCTTTCAAGGTATGAATGGTGGGGTTCGTAGCACTAGATGACGTTTTGAGCAGGGATTGTTCTGCTCCCCCCCACCCCGCTCCTATTTGGATGAAATGCTGCATTGGGTAAAATCACACACGTAAGGGTCATATGTTAAGGTGGTGTTAATCTAGCTCCGAGCCTCTGGGTTGGCTGGTGTGAGGAGCGACGCCAGCCAATCCAGAGGCCACAAATGCGTCCGTCTATATGAGTAAGCCTGGATGCCATCCCTTCCTCCTGCACCAGTTTCCCCCGTGCCACCATCTTTCCTCCGGCGTTGCACCAGGCCCTACGTTCCTCTTTTCTCGCTACCCTCCTTGCTATAGTCCCATGCCACCCTGCTCCTCACCCACTCGCCTGACCTACCTGTCATTGCTTGCTTACCGTAGTAAGCAAGCAATGACAATAGAAATAGAAAAGGGACGTCTGCCCTTTAACTGCCTTTTGTAACGGGCCATTTATTTTGTTTTATTCAATTGTTTTTTTATAACCCACCTAATTCCATACCTGAGTTTGGTTTCTAAGTGCGGATCCGGGATTCAAACCTCTGTTGCTCTAGTCGTTTTGCTTCCAAGACCAGCGCGTTGCCCCTGTGCTATCCTCTGTTCACCTTTCAATGTCCATTTACCTAAAAATACAGTGTTTTCAATGTCCTTTATTTTTTTGTTTTAAATTAACAAACATGGCTTCCCTGACAAAGATGCTTGGGTGCTAATTGTGGTAATGGCAACCCAAGAGGGCTGCCCTGCCTGGTAGTTTCCCACCACCCCAGCTAAGGACCTCGCTTTGCTTGGGACATTAACAGGTGAACCTGCTCGCCTGGACTGCCATTTGCGATTCAACCGTGGCTACCGTAGCCGTCGAACATTTTGCGGAAAAATTGAAATCTTATAGCATATTAGAATTTTGGCTGTATTAACACTTTGGAAAAGCCAAACAATTATGTCATACATTCCCATCACAGCGAACAGGTGGAGCGGAGATTGCAGGGGTGTCTGCCGCACCCTTGTTTTTCATTATGGGGTTGGGGCCTTTCAGGGGGGGGGGGGTATTTTATGGAAAGCAAGGATCTAAATAAATTCCTTTTTTTAAAAAAGAAAGGACCCTGCAGCGCTGGCTCATCACAGGGTGAGAGGGAGTCTGTGGCACACAACCAAGGGTAAGGGGGGGGGCTGGTGGGGAGCAGTTTATGCTATGTATTGACAGATTGTCATTTTGCTGCCCTTTAAGTATGAGTTTAAATATACTTGTTTTTCTGGCCCTGAAATGTTTCCGCTCTACATTTTCACGTCTATCCAGTGGCTACAACAGTATTGACGTTTTTATTTTTTATGTTCTGGAAGCGTCACGAGTGCCCAGCTTTTCAGTTTCTTCTTCTGAACGGTCCGACAATTCGTAGACATTTATGGTAGTGTGGGTTTGTAGAGCCTTGGAAAAGGCCGCTGTAGGGCCACACTAGTGTGGCTACACGCACAAAGTGAATAATGGCTTTGCACGGGTGCACACTGCTACTGATTTCGAGTACACGTGCCCTGGCGTGGGGGATGCCTTCTGCTAAACCAAGAGACTTGCCTCCTCATCGATCAGTGTGGCCCATCAAAGGGAGGGCCAACATTTGGGACGTTTGGAAATTAAATTAACCTACATGTCAAACTGTATACTGTTTAAAAAATAAAACAAAAAAGCAGCCTTTTGTTTCTGCCTAGTGCAGGTGTTAGTGGCACTGTTGTCTGAACAATCCCTCATTAGGAAAGCAAACCCAAATGGGGACCCAACTGGAAAGGAGTGAGGGCCAGAGTGAGCCTGGCGCCATTGCAGTTTGTGATCAGCCTGATTCGTGGGCAGGGGGAATCCCACGGTTCAGCGGTGCCCTGGGAATTAGGTGGGTGCACTTTGCTCTTGATTTAGTTCATTGTCCGTGTACCTCCACACGGGCCATGCACCCTGTGTATATGAGTGTGGCTACCTACTTGCTCACGCCGCTGCGTCTGTGGCCACTCGCGATACAGGGGGCTACAGGCTGGAGACCACTGTCCTGTAGCCGTAGCCTGACAGTCATTCTACAAGCTAGACTCATTCTCCCCTAGTTCAGGCCTACGACCCTTCTTATTTGTTGGGAGGTTTTGAAGGAGACCAATTTATGCGGTAGACCGCCCTGCAGAGCAGAACCCCACTCCTTCTGAGAATACAGCTGAACAACGTGCCGTTCGTTCCTCACTCCAAGGCTACTGCTGTCGAGCCGTGAGGGTGGGGTCACCACAGCCCACCAATCTCTCATAGAAGGTTTTTGTTTTCTATCAATTTAAGGTTAAAGGTTTTTATACCGTGCACAGGTGCTATTTGCTTACGTGGTCTGTGTTCTACTGGTTCTGTGTGTGTGGGGGGGGGAGAGGGTTGGGTAGGTTAGTCAGAGGAGCAGGAGAAAGAGCAAGGGAGCTGTGATGTGGTGTTGCCACCTTCAGTTTCGGATGTACCGTTCAGAGTTTGGGTGCCAGTTTTGGGAGGTTGACGTCATGTGGTGTTGTGCAAGGTTGTGTGTGTGCGCTATGTCTTGTAGTTTTGGTGTTGTGAAGTGTGTATGGTTTGCTGTGCTGAGGAGTTCTGGTTGTTTATGTGGAGGATGTGAGAGGTGTATGTGGAGGGTTGATTGTTAGTAACAGTTGGGGCTGTTAGTGGCTGTGGCTTATCTTCGGTTTTTCCAGTTTATTAGTTGAATCTTTGCTTCTTCACTGTGCCCTTTCTAGTTGTATCAGTAGGTGAATGGTTTTTTGCGCTACTTTGCTGCTCTGCTTGTTGCCTGAATTCTGAGTGCAGTTGCTATTTCTGATTCGATGGCTGTTCCTAGCCCAGACACTGATCAGTGGGATGGGGGGGGGGTGGTGTGTGTGTGTGTGTGTGGTTGGTTCTACTAGGGGTGTAGTTGGTGATCGGTCAATTTCCCTCTTGTTGCCCTTACTCATGGCATGCTTCGGGGTGACATTGAGTTTTCCTTGCCCTACTTACCTGACCCTAGCGTTTCTGGCTTGTCCCCCTCTTTTCCAGAGCTCTGTTGCATGGGGAGGTGGGTGGGTGCAGGGTGGGGTGCTTCCCTTTCCAGTCCTATCCCTCATTCGTGTTTTTCCTGGTTACTTCTCTTTTTTTCCCCCATGCTTGGTTGATCGGGTGGTGTGCGTATGTCGTTAAGTCGGCTTTGTTGTTTTCAGAGTTGAAGAGCCAGGTTTTCAGCCCTTTACTGAATTTTGTATGGTCCTCCCCAGTTAGAATTTCCCTCGGAATGGAGTTTCATAGGTACGCGGCTAAGCAAGAGAATGCTGAGCCACCCAGTTTTTTTTAAATGTATTTCTTTTTTTCTCTTTTGGTACTATTTGGGTTCGAGGCGGATGTCGTTGCAGGATCTCTGGGTTCTAGCTGGTTTGTAGATGAGAATTTCTTCTGGATAAAGTCTACTCCCTGGCTGTGTAGTGCTCAGTGCGTTATGCACAGGGCGTTGAAGGATATTCTCTTTTTGACCGGGAGCCAATGTAGCATCCTGAACATTAGTGTGATCTCTTGTCCTGAGTTTGAGGAAGTGTCAGGCTGCTGCTTTTTGTATTGGTTTTAGTTTCCTCATTCGCTATTCAGAGGTGTAGGCTGTTGGCATAATCAATCCTGGACATGAGGGATATGATGACCAGTGTTTTGTGCGTGAAGGAGAGGAATGATAGGCTATTTCTAATCATTTGTAGGAGGAAGAAGCATTTCCGGATTATTGCATTCACTTGGGGTTCAAGTGTTAAATTGTTGTCCATGTGGATTCCAAGGTTTTTTAATAGCTTTGGGTGCATCGGTTGGTTTTCCTGCTCTATTGGCCATGGTATGTGCTGGTTGTTCCCTCTTTCTTCCGATGTATCATGATTTCAGGTTTGTAAAGGATTGATTTTGAGTTAATTCATGTTCATCCATTGGTAAAGCTCCCTGAGACACTCTCCTAAGGGTGCATTCTCCTCTTGTATGTCCCTGAATTTGAAGATGATTTGTGCATCGTCTGCATAGTTGTAGCATGTTTGCCTGTGCCTTTTTGATGCGGTTGATTAGCGGGGTCAGTTCCATGTCATTTCTTTGCGGGATTTTTTTTTTTTTTAGCACTTTTTTTTTTTTTAAATGAGAAAACCCATCTAATTGTTTTCTTTATTTTTCAGGGGGGTCCCTCAACCCATTACCTTTCCGTTTTCATCTATTCCCAAACAGCCACATATATATATATATATTTTTTTTTTTTTCTCTTCCCCCACCCCCCTGAAAAAAATCTATTTTTTTCATTAAACAATTTGCGGTAATAAACCCTGCGAAAAAACGTTCCACGAGGAAACTACGTTGTACCGCGGCGGTCATGAAGATGTTGAAAGGAAGCAGGGATAGTGAGGAGCATTGTGGAATTCCACAGAAGGAATCCCGTGGTGTGGATGTGACGGGTTTTAACCAGATCGTTTCTGTCCTTACCACGGGGAACAATATGATCCAGGGCAGTGCTGTGTCAGTGAGCCCTATATCTTCCATTCTTTTTCTTAGGATGTTGTGGATGACTGTGTCAAAGGCAGCTGAGAGATCTAGTAATATCAGTGCTGATTTGATGTTGGAGTCTGCCTTCATCTTTAGGTCCTCCCAGATTGAGACTGGTGCTGTTTCAGTTCCTCTCGGGGGTCTGATGGAAGAATGTTAAACTGTGTTCATACTCATCTGCTCCTCCAAAATGTTTGTTCCAGGAAGCGACTACACAAGCACTCTATTTAATTTTACATTTGAGACATCCAGGTGCTATGATCATTGTAAGTAAACAGAATAGTTATATTTTATGACCGTTTCAGATAAACAGAGTTACAGAAGAGACAAGCTGTGGTGAATAATAGGTGGGCCTAGGTCAGGTGGTGATCGGATTGAAGAGGAATGTTTTTAGACGCTTCCTGAAAGACCGGTAGGACTGGTCCGATGTTAGTTCGAGTGGTTGTGCGTTCCAATTTTTTTGCAGCAATCGCTAGGAAGCTCTGATCTCCAGATCGTTCTGAAATTGGGTTTGGCGAGGTGAAAGACATAGGGCGAGCCTTTGTGAAAGGGACCTGGGGGCTGTTATGAGCATTTGTTTGTAATGGCCATTGTCTTGAAGAGGATTCTTTCTTGAATTGGCAACCAGTGTGGCGCCTTCCTGGTCGCAGAGATGTGGTCTCTCCTGGGGAATTTTGAATGCCACTTGGAGGGCATTGTTTTGGATGACTTGTAGTTTATTGATTAGTGCTGGTGACCTAGCAAATGGGACATTTCAATAATCCTGTCTGGAGCATATCGGTGCCTGGGCTAGTGTCGGGCAGCTGTCGGGAGAGGAAAGGTTTGCAGCCAATGATCAACTTGGAGGTGTCTGCTGCAGATGATGTAACAGCATGGACTTGTCTGGTAAGGGCTAGGGTTGCGTCTAGGTAGACTCCTAGGGTTGTGAAAGATTTGGAAACGGGGATGTCGATGCCCGCGATGCAAGAGGATTCATAGGCCTGGCAAGGTTTGTGGGCTTGGTGTGAGCTGATGAGGACTTCCGTCTTCTCGTCATTTAGGCAGAGGCGATGTGAAGCCATCCAAATTTGTATCTCGAGGAAGACTGATTGTAGCAGTTTGATGGGTAGGTGTCAGTGAGGGGGATACGGATCCAGGGTTTGAAATTCAGATTCATTGAGGAGGTGCTAAAACCATCAACCTGGCGTTGGGCGTCATCCTGTAGGCAGGAGCTACCACAGTGGAACCAGGAGCCACCAGAGATGCTTTTTGTCCATTTTGTATGAAGCATTGTGTTTTAATGTCTATTAAATGTGTTCTAAGTCTTTTAACATTCACAAATAATCAGTTAATGTCACATTTACATGTTTAAAAGGCATCAGTTGGCCCTGGGCGCCAAACGTAGCTCCTGGTATCTGTTGGTTCCAAGCTAACCAGGCTCTACTTTGCTGGAGGCAGGAGCTAAATAGCTCCCAGCTCCCCTCCACGTTGAACCCAGAGGATCTGTGTTATCGTCTGCATAGCTGGTGTAGAATTCGGTGTAATCTAGCAGATTAATAGCAGCTTTGTAAAAATGTTGTAAAGGGTGGGTGATGGACAAGATCCCTGGGTGACGCCACTTGTGACTTGGACCGGGGGTGTTCAGGCAGTAGCTGAGAAGACCCTCATATACCTGTTCCACAGGAAGGAGGAAATCTAAAATATGGCCTCTGGGGAGAAGTGGGCAGCTGAGGACAGATGCTGACATAACATTTGGTGATCCACCAGGTCGAAGTCAGCAGACCGGTGGAGTAATAAGAGAAGGGCAACTTTTTCCCTCCTCTTTGATTTCATCCACTTGATTTATTTTAAGTCAAGAAGGGCAGTTACTGTACTGTGGCTCGGCCGAAAGCTCAAATGTCATCGCCCTAATTGGTTGTTGGCTTCCAGGAATGCTTGGATCTGGATATATGCTGTTCGGTCTAGGAGTTTCAGGAGGAAAGGGACTGTGGTAATGGGTCTGCAGTTAGTGGGGATATCTGGGTCTAGCATTGGTTTTCTCAGCAGAGGGAGGACTCGAGCACTAACGCAGCCGAGAAGGAGGCATTAATGAGCATAGTGAGAAATGGGGTGAGTTGTTCAGCCCATTCTTTAATGATTGAGGCTGGGCAAATGTTTCCTTGGCTTTTAATGACCGGGAGGACTTAATCTTCCAAAGCTGGGTTGAAATGAGAGGGTGGCAGTTTGGTTCGCGGTTGTGGCTTCTTTTGTTAAATGATGCTAGGCTGTCCTTTTCTGTTGGGTTTAGTTTGGCTAAGGTTTTCTTTTGGAGCATTTCTATTTTCCCCAATGGGGCATTTTGGATGTTGGAACACCAGGCTCTATCCTTAGAGCAGGTAGTTGAAGGAGAGGTAGGTGTTTCTAGATCATGTAAGATTGTGAATAGCTCGCATGAGTTTGATTTAGCATTGTTGATGTAGTGCTTTTAGTTAGTTTTTTTTTTTTCTTTTTTTTTTATTGGCATTGGCAGCAGTCGTGAAGCTGTTTTTTGTTACTAGTAGGTAGATTATTTAGCCATTTGGATTCTGCATTACTTTTTAGTATTCTAAGGGCTTTTAGTTCCACAGAGAACCACGTGTTGAAGTAGGAGGCAGGTTTGGGCTTCCGTAGTGTCAACAAGGCTACTTTGTCAATGGCAGGTGACCGAGTTTGGTTGTAAAGATCTACCAGTAGGTTAGAATCTTTTTTCGGGAAGTGTGGAGAAATTATATTGTATCGAAATGGTAGTGGAGAGGCTTTTGATAACTTGCATGTACTTCGGGTGGGTAGAGCAGGCAGTAGGACCCTATGGGGTTTGAGTGGGTGTACGGTAGGCCCCTGGTATGCAGAATTGATGATGTTATGGTGGGTTCAAGGCGATGGGTGTATTCGAGGAGACAGTGGTGCAGCAGTTAGATCTACAAGCCAATCAAGAATACAGCCTTTACTCTGTGTGGGGGTCAGCCACAGGCTAGTGAGTCAGCATCATCTGTGTTCTCCTATAGGCCTGGGCGAAGATCTCCTAGGAGAATTATGTTTGTTGAAGGTTTGGCGGCAGAGAGAAAATGGAGGATATCTTCTTTAAAGGGCGCGATGGGCCAGATGTAAGATGATAGTAGTGGTACCGGAGATGTTGAGCTTGATGCGAGTATTTCTCCAGTAATGTTGAGTATTAGAGATTACTCGGATGGATAGTGAGTCTTTAGTTATGAATGCAACCCCGCCACCTTTTGCAGGTGATCTATTCTTGCGGAAGATGGTGTAGTTGTGGGGGTCGGGGGGTGGGGCTAGGGGGGGGGGGTTCTGGGGAGATGGTGAGTGAGAGCTTTGGGCCAGAGGCTGGGTGTAACCAAGTTTCGGTTACCGCAAGCAGGTCCAGGTTGTTGGTGGTTATTGGATCCGCAATATCCAGGGTGTGAGCTGTGATTTGATCTGGCGTTCAGTAAGGCTCCTTTTAGAGGTCCTTGGGTAGGCTTAAGGTGGTTGGGTAAGGCAGAAGGGATGTTGTGGATTTTTTGGGGCATTTTGTTTATTAGGATTTGGTGATTTTTGGGTTGGGCAGATGCGAATGATGGCATGGCGATGCGTGCAGAGATCATGTTGGCTTTCGCAGGCAGCGCGGGTGCAACTGATTTAGCTATGGCAGTCCTGGTGGACAAAGGGCTGGCAGCAAAGGGTGACCTAAACGTTGTATTTGATGAGGCTAGGTTAGTGGATGGGTAGAGTGAGGCAGCCTTCGGTGAGGGCAGCTTTAGAGTAGGTCTCAAGATGCATGTGTGGCTTGCTGTGATGACACTTGGGGTAGGGACAAACTTGACATTGGCGGGCTGAGTAAGCCCTGTTGCTTGTCTGGCATTGTCAATAGAGCTGTTGCGCTGAACCCATGTGCAGGCGGAGTCTGGAGGGATGATTTGGCTGGTTGGGGGGGGGGGCACACTACAGTGCTTGATCTGCTACAAGGAGCTGTTCTGGTGAGTGGTAGAGGTGCCGCTCATACTGGGCAGTTTAGAGTGTAAGCAGGATCTCTGCTTTACAACATGCCAGTCGGGTATAGTGGTGTTGCTTGAGGGTGGTAAAGTCACGCTGGGCAGCCGAGTATCGACACGCTCCCCCTTGTGTTGGGCATGTTAGTGTTTTGCATGGCTTGACAGGGCACGTATTCTGCCGGCTGCTGGGTCCAACCATGTGAGCGGAGGGTTGATAAGTTTGGAGGGGTTAACAAATGCTGCGTCGATGTCTAAGGGGCAGACCATTGATGGCAGAGGGAGAGTCTAGCCTCTCCTGTCCTCTGCAGGGTGACCACTGTTTGACAACGGGATTCTGGTTGCGTGGAGGGCTTTCGAGGGGCCGTGCAGATAGGGCTGGGATGGAGATGGGAAATATACACGCGGTAGGAACGAGGTGGGTGCAGTAGAGTAGGATGACGACGGCTGATGAGTTGGGCATACTTGTTGCATAGGGATGTCACACTAAAACCAAAAAAGTGATGGCTGGAAGGTTTCAAATGAATTTAAAGCACTGGTATTGCTTTGGGCAACCCTCCACACCCTTGTTTTTTTCAGCCCGTCTGCACCATTGCAAAAGAGGTCCAACTATACGCAAATCAGTTGGGTACTGCCACCAATGGGAGCAGCCCTGCCCGAACTGCTGGGCCAGGTCCGCTCTGCACGGAAACGCAAGCAACCCCAGAAATGTTTCGCCTTGTATCCTCCTCAGTGTGGTGGAGCTTGGTTCCCTATGATGGAGCGAGCAAGGAACTCAGAGGACCGTGGGTGTCATGGGCAAGCCCCTGGGTCTGGGGACATAGCAGTGCTCTGGCAGCACTCTTGCTGGAGCGCCGTCTTGCTCCAGCCCATTTCCTGCGCTCTTCTTGGGATGTTTCTGTGCTGCCGAGCATGGTTTGCCCGACACTTGGCACAGTTTAGGGCTTTGTACCGGGACAGTGGGGGATTTGTCAGTGACAGTAAGTTGAAGGTGGGAGGAGGATGGCCTGTAATTCGATGGCGGAAACTTCTGTAACTTTTTCCGCCCACTCAATGAAGCACTCTGTGAAATGGATGCTTTAAATCTTTCAGTGAATTAATTCTTTCCATATAAATCACGTGACTGGAATGTTGGCTGGGAATCATGGTCCAACTATGAACATTAATGAAAGCGCCGCGAGGGGAGCTCTTGGAAACGAGACAACATTGAGCCACACACACACACACACACACACACACACACACACACACACACACACACACACACTCACACTCACACTCACACTCACACTCACACTCACACTCACACTCACACTTGGAAGGCTGTTTTTTTCAAGTACAAAAGCAACTACTCAAAGACTAAATGCACAGGTAAGCTCTTTCTACCATAACCTACACTACATTGGTTGTTAGCCATTGCACAGCATCCCCAATACTATGAACTACTGCCATCTTGCGAACTTTGCTTGGGCGGTGGGTGAGCAGGTGCCATTTTCTTTTAATTGTATGCCTGTTTCTGCTGAATTGCTTTGTGGTCGGCAGTTTGTTCGCTCGTAGATGTGTGCTATGCCATCACCAGTATGTTGCATCTGCTGTGCAAAGGAGTAGGCAAGTCCTTTACCACGACGTGCCCCAGGGCCACCCTGCAGTGGTTGCAAGCAAATCCTGGTTCTGACCAGAACTGCCTAAAATCCTCTACCCTGAAGTTATGCTAGCGATGGAGAGCCAACCCTTCTCTATGCGCGTTGGAGGCCTATAAAGGTTTATACATTGGCAATTATGGATGCCAAGAAAAACTCCTTAAATTCAAGAATCTGGAATTATCAATTAGAGGTCAAGGAACTTTTCAAGATACTCGAGGAACAAGAAACCCTTACGCTAGTCAATTGGGGAAGGATGCTGCTTGGTGTCAGGAAAGCCAGGAAGCTATGTTAAACAAACTGAATGGTATTGGAGCAGATATAGGGGGCGTAGAAAAGACAACCTTCTTAGACTCTAGTGACGTTAGAAAGGAGAAGTTTAAAAGATGTTCCTCCATTCCCCAGTTAAATTTCTCCACGATTGCGGTAGATGAGCTGTCGGATTTGGTGAAAAAACTAAAAATCACCAGATGTAAAGGTGACCCTTGCTCGGCCATGATAATCAAAACATGTCCACCGACCTTTTTGGCAGCTATTTGTAAGTTTGTGAATGCTTCACTTACAGAAAGACATGTGCCGGCAGATTTGAGACAAGCATGGGTTACCCCCATTCCCAAACAACCCGGCTTACCAACGGAGGTACCACTCAACTATAGGCCCATCACCAACACGCCTTTTGGACCGTGTTACGTATGGGCAGATTGACGACAGTTTGGAAGTTGTTCAGATGTTGCACAATCAGGATGTAGAGTGGGATATGAGACTGCTCTAAGGGAATTGAAGTCCAGGCTCCTGGATCGTGTGGACAAGGGTCTAATCTACGTTGATGCTTCTGGATTTATCGTTCGCCTTCGACCTGGTCGACCACTCAATTTTGGTCAGCAGGTTGGAGGCAGTGGCCAATTTCTCCCCAGCAGCGGTACGCTGGATTGCCTCATTGCTGAACAGTGGAGAAAGCAGAGCCTCTCTTGAGGATGCAGCCGCCCAACCGGTTTGTTGAATTTGGTGTCCCGTAGTGTGCTAGCAATTCTCCCTGCCTATATAATATATTCATTGCACGTTTCTTCGCCCTGCTGTTAGTGATTACATTTAAATGTAGACTGGGCATTATGACCAGTTATTTGCAGGATCTCATTGTGGAAAAAGTTCACAGTAGATCCCTCGGATCTAGCAACCAGAAAGGTTTAATGCTCCCCAGGTGCAGAACCATGAAGGCAGAAAAGGGAGCTTTCTTAATTGCTGCGCCTAAAGCCTGGAACAACCTTCCACTGAATCTTGGATGTCAGATAAATATAGATTCCTTCAAGAGGAAGTGGAAAGAGTGGATGTTTGTATGATCTCCCCTCCTGGTCTACTGCAAATGAGCTTCCTCGCCTGTCTTTGCTAGTGTTTTTGCTTTTTCGTTTGTCAGCACCCTAATGCCTACGTGTCCAAGGTTTGCGCTTTATAAATGTTTTAGTAAAGCGGTCCTCCCTGGAAATTCACCCCTGGTTCGGTGCAGTGTATCGTGGGTGCACAAATTGGTCTAAAAGCCTGTTTTTGCAGCGGAATTTTTTGTTTTGTTCTACTGTAGGGTAGTTTTACATTCATCTTTGTGAACCCAAGAAACCTCATTTCCCAGCTCAAAACACTGCTCTCAAGAATGCAGTCCATCCCATGAGCATTTCACCCTCACTGAGGGGGAGTGCAATATAATCGGCATCCTTGCGATGAGGGTGTGTTTACAATGCCCATCAATGTTGAAAGCTCTTCCTCCTGAACGGTTGAGTATCATAGGTCATTTCAGCTAAGCCACCCAGCCACCCAACATTCCTGGAGGCTCCGTCACACGGTGACGCATTGATGGTATGCACATTGGCTGGACAGCCGGAGTTTGGTCCGAACATTGTTTTTATGAATGGGGCAGTGCTAAATTAAATGTAGCTTCATCCACCTAAGCCAAACTAGAGGTGATGGCTGGAAGGTTTAGAATGAATCCTAACCTCTGGCATTGCTCTGGGCGACCCTCCAGACCATCGTTCTTCACCTGCCAAGCCACTACAGAAGGGAAAAGACCATATGCAAATCAAGCTTGGTGCCACCCCAGAAGGGGCAGTACAGCCCGAACTGCTAGGCCACATACTTTCTGCATAAGGCCACAAGCATCCCCAAGACACGTTTCAGCCTCATCAGTGAGGATTGGCTTGGGTCTCTAGGCCCAGGTGCCACAGGACCCAGGCTTGGACATTCCTGTCCCCCTCTGGAGGGTGGGGGAAGGGCTAGGGGGCACAGGAGGAGACTACAGCAAAACAAAAGGTGATTAGAATTAATCATAACCCCCGGCATTGCTCTGGGCCACCCTCCAAACTATTCTTCGCCTGCCAAGCCATTGCAAAAGGAGAATGACATATGCAAATCGGGCTTGGCCCCTCCCCAAGTCTGGTTTTACTTCGTCAACCGAAGATGGACGGCTCAAGGATGCAGACACCCACATGACGTTTCACCCTCGCTGGGGGATCATTGGTGTGCTATGATCTTTGCAGGGTAGTTCTCAATACTTGAGTTGAGGTCTGTGATGAGTTTGACCTTTGGGATGGATTGCACTGAGTGTCTTGTAGTGAAACACAACTTTACTTGGTTCACAGTTACTTTTAAGACAGCAGGTAAAGTACATAAGGGAAACGGGTACGTTCATATGTAAGTTAAGATCATGTGTGGGGAGACATTCACTGGTCCCCTCCCCCCCCACTCTGTCAAGCTCCAGGTCCCAACTGACACCGTGTGGAATTTCCAGGGACCTTGAGTCATAACCTTCCAAACTAAGATTCTCACCTAAAGCCTTCTCACAAAGCTACCGGAAGCGAGGAATAAAACCTAAATCTGCCAGGTGGCGGATGCCGTCTTCTAATTTGAAGTTGAAGTTGGAGAGGAGAGGAGAGGAGTAACCCCCGAGCCTCGATACCGGTTCAGTGCTCCCTGAAATCGCAGTGAGTGGAAGGGCTGCTATTTCCACAGCGAGGAACGGAAGGGCCCCCCCCCCACCCCCGCTTGACAGCAGTACCGCCCTGTCGACGGGGATGCCATGAATAGCGCTTTTAATAATGCCCGCGGCTGTCCCCCTGCCAGGCGCCTGAAGTCCCTGGAAGACGGCATGCTGTCACAGGCTGCATCCATGACACACGGAGCGCCACTGTAATTACACGGCCGTGTTTGGCGCCGAGTCATGCGCTCATTCACAAGCTTGCTGCCTCGCAGTGGCCCAGTGCCTCTCATTGCCTCCTGGTCTTTAATAACTGGTGGGTTGGATGTGTCCTGGCTTGTGCACGGCAAGGTGCGTTCTTGGACCGTCGGCCACGACTATCTGGCATTTACTTCGAGGGAACCCTGGACCCTGAGGTCCTTGTCCTAGCATGTTCTGGTCTGCTGCTGGTGGGTGGGTGCCCCCAGAAGAGTCCCGCAGAGGAGCAACCTCAACTGGTTACCATCGGGTGAGGCCATGCGGGGGTCGATGCATGCTCTGGCAGTCTGGGCCTCCAGCTCCCAGTTACTACCTGGAGCAGCCCACTTTAGCAAGGCACTATTCAAACTCTTTTATACTGAGCCCCCTCTTTAGTACAAATATTGTTTCCGGCCCCTCTCCCCATCCATTTTTTTTAAAGGTCCGTGCACCCTGTGACATCCTTAAAGCCCCCGACCCTCCTTCCGGGAGCGAGAGCCCAGTTTGAAGGCCTTTGGTATAGGGCGATGGGACGGTCTGTGCCATACAAGGGTATTTTTATTTTATTTTATTTTTATGTACTTGATTAAATCACATTAGCGATTTTTACAAGGGTAGAGTAATGTCCCCATTATTACAGGTGAAATGAGCGGCTTCCAGATGCGAAATGCGCCAATGTACAAAGCGCTTAAAAGGGGCTGAGATGCTCGCTTCTTGAAGGGCGTGCGCACTCTCGCGATTTCAAGAAGCTCAACTCGCCCCTTTTAACAGGGTTCACGATTGCGGGGAGCTGAGGGCTATCCAGCTCCTATCCCAAGAGAGCCTGGTTTGCTGAAACGAACAGCTTCCATGAACTACGTTTGGCTCCCAGGCCATTTGACGTCACACGGACCTAATTCTGTGAGATCAAGGCAGTGTTTGGGAATGTGGTGAAGGGAGCATTACAACACGCGTGGAAGACTGTAAAGCACAATGGCTGCTATATAATGGAAAAAAGGCCATACAGTGCTTCTCACGTGCAATATAGGATTGACTTTTGGACCCTAGGTCCTCCGAGGGTAGCGTCCGTTTCCTGGCTGAGGCCTGGTAACCAGGAGTGGCTTGAGCTGCTGCTTAGCCAATCCTCATTTCCTTCTCCTTGTAACATCTCCCAGTGTGGGCGGCTGGGTTTTGGATACTTTGCTTATGAACTCCTTTTCAAGCCCAGATCTCCCTTTTGCTTTAGGCTCTGTGTCCTTATGGATTCCCGGCTGTTGCATTGTGCTCATGATTAAAGCAGTTTTGCTGTTCCGCGGGCGGCCGCGCCCCGCCATGCGCAGCTTAGTGCCGCCGCTCCACCGAGCACATTTCCTGTTTTGATTCTTTATCACTTGTATTTAACAATCCTCCTCTGATCTCCTTATTCAGTACTGCCCCCCCCCCCCCCTCCGGGTGCTCTTTTCATGCTTTAATGCCGCTTAAGTTACTCACCGCCTGGCCTTTCCTTCCCATCTGTTCACTCACTGCTGCTCCCGCCTTGCTTGCCCGGCCTTGCTTTCCTTCCCGCCAAGGAGTGCATTTGTAGCGGGTCCCGGCCCTCCCCCTGCAGCCCTGCAGTCCTCCTAAACGCTTTAGAACCCCTTCACATTTTAAGAGATGTGAGGACTGTTGCTCTGCGCCCATCCTCCAGAACCGCCCTATGTTATCTGTCCATCTTTGACTGCAAAATGGCGGAAGTGGGGTTTGCTCACATCAGCAAACCAAGATTGGGTTTCCTTTCTGCTAGGACCTACTGACATTCATTACTGTTCTTTCGGATGACTCCACGAACGTGATGGATTGGTTTTAAAAAAAATAATCATTTTGACTTGCCCAGGAGTACTTTTATTTCAGAATAATTCCATTTTGACGTGAGACCATGCTGTGCATGCGTGACTATATTACCAATTCTGAGTACGCAGAAGGAAACCGCTTGCATTTTGAGGGGAGTGGAACACTGCATAACAGGCTCGAAGCTTCAAGGAATGGTGCCAACAAGCCCGCACACGCATGTCTTATAAAAGCAGAACACGTGACACTGGTGTTACTGAAGCAGATAAAACCTGTCGGCCTAAATGTGGGTGACGCCCATCCTAGATGTTGGTGGGGCTAGGCGCCCTGTCACCTTAGATGTGGGTGGGGCTAGGCGCCCTGTTGGCTTAGATGTGGGTGGGGGGGCCAGGCGCCATGTCAGCCTAGATGTGGGTTGTGCCAGGTGCCAAGTCAGCCTAGATGTGGGTAGGGGTCAGGCGCCATGTCAGCCTTGATGTGGGTGACGCCCATCCTAGATGTGGGTGGGACTAGGGGCCGTGTCAGCCTAGAGGTGGGGGGGGCAGGCGCCGTGTCAGCCCAGAGGTGGGGGGGGGGCAGGCGCCGTGTCCGCCTAGAGGTGGGGGGGGGGGGGCAGGCGCTGTGTCAGCCTAGAGGTGGGGGGGGCAGGCGCCGTGTCAGCCTAGATGTGGGTGGGGCAGGCGCCGTGTCAGCCTAGATGTGGGTGGGGGCAGGCGCCATGTCAGCCTAGATGTGGGTGGGGCCAGGCGCCATGTCAGCCTAGATGTGGGCGGGGCCAGGCGCCATGTCAGCCTAGATGTGGGCGGGGCCAGGCGCCATGCGAGCCTAGATGTGGGCGGGGCCAGGCGCCATGCGAGCCTAGATGTGGGCGGGGCCAGGCGCCATGCGAGCCTAGATGTGGGCGGGGCCAGGCGCCATGCGAGCCTAGATGTGGGTGGGGGCAGGCGCCATGCGAGCCTAGATGTGGGCTGGGCCAGGCGCCGTGTCAGCATAGATGTGGTGTGGGCCAGGTGCCGTGTCAGCCTAGATGTGGGTGACGCCCGGTGCCGTGTCAGCCTAGATGTGGGTGGCGCCCGGGGCCGTGTCAGCCTAGATGTGGGTGGCGCCCAGCGCCGTGTCAGCCTCGATGTGTGTGGGGCCAGGCGCCGTGTCAGCCTCGATGTGGGTGGGGTCAGGCGCCATGTCAGCCTCGATGTGGGTGGGGTCAGGCGCCATGTCAGCCTCGATGTGGGTGGGGCCAGGCACCATGCGAGCCTAGATGTGGGCTGGGCCAGGCGCCATGCGAGCCTAGATGTGGGCTGGGCCAGGCGCCATGCGAGCCTAGATGTGGGCTGGGCCAGGCGCCATGCGAGCCTAGATGTGGGCTGGGCCAGGCGCCATGCGAGCCTAGATGTGGGCTGGGCCAGGCGCCATGCGAGCCTAGATGTGGGGGGGGCCAGGCGCCATGTCAGCCTAGATGTGGGCTGGGCCAGGCGCCGTGTCAGCATAGATGTGGTGTGGGCCAGGTGCCGTGTTAGCCTAGATGTGGGTGACGCCCGGGGCCGTGTCAGCCTAGATGTGGGTGGCGCCCGGGGCCGTGTCAGCCTAGATGTGGGTGGCGCCCGGGGCCGTGTCAGCCTAGATGTGGGTGGCGCCCAGCGCCGTGTCAGCCTCGATGTGGGTGGGGCCAGGCACCATGCGAGCCTAGATGTGGGCTGGGCCAGGCGCCATGCGAGCCTAGATGTGGGCTGGGCCAGGCGCCATGCGAGCCTAGATGTGGGCTGGGCCAGGCGCCATGCGAGCCTAGATGTGGGCTGGGCCAGGCTCCATGCGAGCCTAGATGTGGGTGGGGCCAGGCGCCATGTCAGCCTAGATGTGGGTGGGGCCAGGCGCCATGTCAGCCTAGATGTGGATGGGGCCAGGTGCCATGTCAGCCTAGATGTGGGTGGGGCCAGGCGGCATGCGAGCCTAGATGTGGGCTGGGCCAGGCGCTGTGTCAGCATAATGTGGTGTGGGCCAGGTGCCATGCGAGCCTAGATGTGGGCTGGGCCAGGCGCCATGCGAGCCTAGATGTGGGCTGGGCCAGGCGCCATGTCAGCCTAGATGTGGGTGGGGCCAGGTGCCATGTCAGCCTCGATGTGGGTGGGGCCAGGCACCATGCGAGCCTAGATGTGGGCGGGGCCAGGCGCCATGCCAGCCTGGATGTGGGCGGGGCCAGGCGCCATGCGAGCCTGGATGTGGGCGGGGCCAGGCGCCATGCAAGACTCTATGTGGGCGGGGCCAGGCGCCATGTCAGCCTAGATGTGGGTGGGGCCCGGCGCCATGTCAGCCTAGATGTGGGCGGGGCCCGGCGCCATGTCAGCCTAGATGTGGGCGGGGCCCAGCCTAGATGTGGGTGCGGCCAGGCACCATGCAAGCCTGGATCTGGGCTGGGCCAGGCACCATGTCAGCCTAGATGTGGGTGGGGCCCAGCCTAGATGTGGGTGGGGCCAGGTGCCATGCGAGCCTAGATGTGGGCTGGGCCAGGCGCCATGTCAGCCTAGATGTGGGTGGGGCCAGGTGCCATGTCAGCCTAGATGTGGATGGGGCCCAGCCTAGATGTGGGTGCGGCCAGGCACCATGCGAGCCTAGATGTGGGTGCGGCCAGGCACCATGCGAGCCTAGATGTGGGTGGGGCCAGGTGCCATGTCAGCCTAGATGTGGGTGGGGCCAGGTGCCATGTCAGCCTAGATGTGGGTGGGGCCCAGCCTAGATGTGGGTGTGGCCAGGCGCCATGCGAGCCTAGATGTGGGTGGGGCCAGGTGCCATCTCAGCCTGGATGTGGGTGGGGCCAGGTGCCATGTCAGCCTAGATGTGGGTGGGGCCCAGCCTAGATGTGGGTGTGGCCAGGCGCCATGCGAGCCTAGATGTGGGTGGGGCCAGGTGCCATGTCAGCCTGGATGTGGGTGGGGCCAGGTGCCATGTCAGCCTAGATGTGGGTGGGGCCAGGTGCCATGTCAGCCTAGATGTGGGTGGGGCCAGGCGCCATGTCAGCCTAGATGTGGGTGGGGCCAGGCGCCATGTCAGCCTAGATGTGGGTGGGGCCAGGTGCCATGTCAGCCTAGATGTGGGTGGGGCCCAGCCTAGATGTGGGTGGGGCCAGGTGCCATGTCAGCCTGGATGTGGGTGGGGCCAGGTGCCATGTCAGCCTAGATGTGGGTGGGGCCAGGTGCCATGTCAGCCTAGATGTGGGTGGGGCCCAGCCTAGATGTGGGTGGGGTCAGGCGCCATGCGAGCCTAGATGTGGGTGGGGCCAGGTGCCATGTCAGCCTAGATGTGGGTGGGGCCCAGCCTAGATGTGGGTGCGGCCAGGCACCATGCGAGCCTAGATCTGGGCCAGGTGCCATGTCAGCCTAGATGTGGGTGGGGCCAGGCGCCATGTCAGCCTAGATGTGGGTGGGGCCAGGCGCCATGTGAGCCTAGATGTGGGTGGGGCCAGGCACCATGTGAGCCTAGATGTGGGTGGGGCCCAGCCTAGATGTGGGTGGAGCCAGGCACCATGTGAGCCTAGATGTGGGCTGGGCCAGGTGCCATGTCAGCCTAGATGTGGGTGGGGCCAGGTGGCATGTCAGCCTAGATGTGGGTGGGGCCCAGCCTAGATGTGGGCGGGGCCAGGCACCATGTGAGCCTAGATGTGGGCGGGGCCAGGCACCATGTGAGCCTAGATGTGGGCGGGGCCAGGCGCCATGTGAGCCTAGATGTGGGCGGGGCCAGGTGCCATGTCAGCCTAGATGTGGGCTGGGCCAGGTGCCATGTCAGCCTAGATGTGGGCTGGGCCAGGTGCCATTGAAGTGGGTGGTTCAAGCCACTGCTTGGGCAAAACCCATGTCGATCCCCACTTGCCCGTTACACCTGCAGATGAAGCCCATGTCACGGATGACCCTTCATGCCAGTCCTAGCCCTCTTCTCCCACGGCGCCATGTTTCAATGGCTCCTTGTACCTGCGGGCTCCATTGCGGCATCTGCTGGCCCCACCCATTGTGTTGGCCCCAACTCAAATATCCTCCATTCTCAAAAAAAAACTACAAAAACATCCCACTCACCCCCTCTACATACCCCAGTTTCAAAGCTGCTGGTGTCAACTTGGCCACGCTTCTAAATCCTTGGAGGGGCAGGTGGCCACCTTCGTAATCTCCAGTCCCTTCAAAATGTAGTCGGCACTCCTGTCCCCCTCCCCAGAGAGGGATGGAAGTATGGGGGCAGAGTAAGCACAGAGCTGCAGGGGTCAGGAAGCTTTGGCTAATCTAACCTCTTTGGGGTTTGTTTCTGTGTATCCTCCAATCTTGAGACCAGTTGCAAAACCCAGAGGATATTTTATGTTCTTCAATTATGCTTTCTGGGACTTGTAGTCCCCCATTCTGGTTGAGTAAAAGAAGCTAGTCCTGTTTTGTTTCCAATGTTTTTGTATGGAATTGTATATTTGTCAGATTGGTTTTAAAAGCAATTTCCATAATTTTCAAATCCTTTTTATAAAAAAATATTTTAAACGCATTTGGATCATCTAACCGAGCAGAAGTGTGTTTAGTCGTGTAAGTAAAAAATCCTGACCTCGCCTAGTCACTGAATTCTGTGATTCTACTCAAAATGTTTTCACTGTGCCATATCGGGCAAACTTTGGATGCTAGGTACATGTCTTGTGGTGTTGGGAGGTAGGACACCTGGTGTGGGTCCTGTGGTGTCGGGGAGGCTGGATGCCTGGTAAGGGTCCTGCAGTGTTTGGGAGGGAGGCTGGATGCCTGGTGTGGGTTCTGTGGTATCGAGGAGGCTAGATGTCGGGTACAGGTCCTGTGGTGTCGGGGAGGCTGGATGCCTGGTAAGGGTCCTGCAGTGTTTGGGAGGGAGGCTGGATGCCTGGTGTGGGTCCTGTGGTGTCGAGGAGGCTAGATGTCGGGTACAGGTCCTGTGGTGTCGGGGAGGCTGGATGCCTGGTAAGGGTCCTGCAGTGTTTGGGAGGGAGGCTGGATGCCTGGTGTGGGTCCTGTGGTGTCGAGGAGGCTAGATGTCGGGTACAGGTCCTGCAGTGTTGGGGAGGCTGGATGCCTGGTATGGGTCCTGCGGTGTTGGGAAGGCTGTATGCCTGGTATGGGTCCTGCAGTGGTGGGAAGGCTGGATGCCTGGTACAGGTCCTGTGGTGTTGCGGAGGCTGGATGCCTGTTGGGGAGGCTGGATGCCTGGTATGGGTCCTGCAGTGTTGGAAAGGCTGGATGCCTGGTACAGGTCCCTGTGGTGTTGTGCAGGCTGGATGCCTGGTACGGGTCCTGCAGTGTTGGAAAGACTGGATGCCTGGTACAGGTCCTGCAGTGTTGGGCAGGCTGGATGCCTGGTACGGGTCCTGCGGTGTTGGGCAGGCTGGATGCCTGGTACGGGTCCTGCGGTGTTGGGCAGGCTGGATGCCTGGTACGGGTCCTGCGGTGTTGGGCAGGCTAGATGTCGGGTACAGGTCCTGCAGTGTTGGGGAGGCTGGATGCCTGGTATGGGTCCTGCGGTGTTGGGAAGGCTGGATGCATGGTATGGGTCCTGTGGTGTTGGGAAGGCTGGATGCATGGTATGGGTCCTGTGGTGTTGGGAAGGCTGGATGCATGGCATGGGTCCTGCGGTGTTGGGAAGGCTGGATGCATGGTATGGTTCCTGCGGTGTTGGGAAGGCTGGATGAATGGTACTGGTCCTGCGGTGTTGGGAAGGCTGGATGCATGGTATGGGTCCTGCGGTGTTGGGAAGGCTGGATGCATGGTATGGGTCCTGCGGTGTTGGGAAGGCTGGATGCATGGTATGGGTCCTACAGTGTTGGGAAGGCTGGATGCATGGTATGGGTCCTGCGGTGTTGGGAAGGCTGGATGCATGGCATGGGTCCTGCAGTGTTGGGGAGGCTGGATGCATGGTATGGTTCCTGTGGTGTTGGGAAGGCTGGATGCATGGCATGGGTCCTGCGGTGTTGGGAAGGCTGGATGCATGGTACGGGTCCTGCGGTGTTGGGAAGGCTGGATGCATGGTATGGGTCCTGCGGTGTTGGGAAGGGTTGATGCATGGTATGGGTCCTGTGGTGTTGGGAAGGCTGGATGCATGGCATGGGTCCTGCGGTGTTGGGAAGGCTGGATGCATGGTATGGTTCCTGCGGTGTTGGGAAGGCTGGATGCATGGTACGGGTCCTGCGGTGTTGGGAAGGCTGGATGCATGGTATGGGTCCTGCGGTGTTGGGAAGGCTGGATGCATGGTATGGGTCCTGCGGTGTTGGGAAGGCTGGATGCATGGCATGGGTCCTGCAGTGTTGGGGAGGCTGGATGCATGGTATGGTTCCTGTGGTGTTGGGAAGGCTGGATGCATGGCATGGGTCCTGCAGTGTTGGGGAGGCTGGATGCATGGTATGGTTCCTGTGGTGTTGGGAAGGCTGGATGCATGGTATGGGTCCTGCAGTGTTGGGAAGGCTGGATGCATGGTATGGGTCCTGCAGTGTTGGGAAGGCTGGATGCATGGTATGGGTCCTGCAGTGTTGGGAAGGCTGGATGCATGGTATGGGTCCTGCACGTTTGGGAAGGCTGGATGCATGGTATGGTTCCTGCGGTGTTGGGAAGGCTGGATGTATGGCATGGGTCCTGCGGTGTTGGGAAGGCTGGATGCATGGCATGGGTCCTGCGGTGTTGGGAAGGCTGGATGCATGGCATGGGTCCTGCGGTGTTGGGAAGGCTGGATGCATGGCATGGGTCCTGCGGTGTTGGGAAGGCTGGATGCATGGCATGGGTCCTGCGGTGTTGGGAAGGCTGGATCCATGGCATGGGTCATGTGGTGTTGGGAAGGCTGGATGCATGGCATGGGTCCTGCAGTGTTGGGCAGGCTGGATGCATGGTATGGGTCATGCGGTGTTGGGCAGGCTGGATGCCTGGTACGGGTCCTGCGGTGTTGGGAAGGCTGGATGCATGGTATGGGTCCTGCGGTGTTGGGAAGGCTGGATGCATGGTATGGTTCCTGCGGTGTTGGGAAGGCTGGATGCATGGTATGGGTCCTGCGGTGTTGGGAAGGCTGGATGCATGGCATGGGTCCTGCGGTGTTGGGAAGGCTGGATGCATGGTATGGGTCCTGCGGTGTTGGGAAGGCTGGATGCATGGTATGGTTCCTGCGGTGTTGGGAAGGCTGGATGCATGGTATGGTTCCTGCGGTGTTGGGAAGGCTGGATGCATGGTATGGTTCCTGCGGTGTTGGGAACGCTGGATGCATGGTATGGGTCCTGCGGTGTTGGGAAGGCTGGATGCATGGCATGGGTCCTGCAGTGTTGGTAAGGCTGGATGCATGGTATGGGTCCTGCAGTGTTGGGAAGGCTGGATGCATGGTATGGGTCCTGCAGTGTTGGGAAGGCTGGATGCATGGTATGGTTCCTGTGGTGTTGGGAAGGCTGGATGCATGCATGAGTCCTGCGGTGTTGGGAAGGCTGGATGCATGGCATGGGTCCTGCGGTGTTGGGAAGGCTGGATGCATGGCATGGGTCCTGCGGTGTTGGGAAGGCTGGATGCATGGCATGGGTCCTGCGGTGTTGGGAAGGCTGGATACTTAGTATGGGTCCTGTGGTGTCGCAGAGGCTGTATGCCTGGTATAGGTTCACGTTTGGCTCTTCCAGCCAAGCGAGACATCCTCTAGACTTTAGTTCCCACACTTGTGAGTCTGACAAGGCAACAACACTTTTCCGATCGGCTCTCCAACACTTAATGCGTGGATAAAAGGCAGGGAGAGGCTATAGGTTGGGTGGATGTGAGTGAAAGGCATCGGAGCTGTAGAAGGAATTGTCCTATTAGCGATGAAAGTAAATAATAATATACTGTAAAGTTATGGAAGAATTTTTAAGGGGCTGTTGCGATTGAGATTTGTGTGCTCGTGTGATCCTCGGTGTGGAGTGGTGGTCTGTCGAGGTGAACCGGTAAGGTGGATTACAAAGTTGAAATGTGGCGAGGACTCGCTTGGGTATCTGATCTCCTGCAGAACCTGGTCTCAACATCAGCATTCGTTGAGTTGCCCCACGACGGCTGAACCGGTCTCCTTGAGGTCGTCTAGCCTGGCCCTCTGTCTACTCTGAGGGTACTTGGGCATTTCCATCCTGGGAGGAGTGAAGATCCACTACGAGAACACTTGGTCAAGGTGTGGACGAATTGTGCACATTTGTGTTGGCGGCCCCGTGGAACTGTTTTGCATCTTTCAGAATCACTAATCAGTAACTGGCAACAGAATCATTCAGTAAAGCTTGTTTTTAAGTGTTGATGCCGTGTCCCTAGTGAGGGGAGGAAACCCACAGTGGGGTGTTACGATGTTCCTTGGCGACCCCATCGCTGTGGCTTCCACTAGCAGGAGGCCGGCGTGTGCTCCAACAGCTGATTTTGACTCTTCCTGGAGTTTCTACAACGAAAGAGCTCGGGAAACCTTGCAAGCGGGTGGTATTTATCCAGTGTGGGGAAGTGTAGATGTACGTCTGTTGGGTCTGCATCCTCACTGGAGCTCTGGCTGTACTGAAGACCAAAGGTGGTGGGGGAGGAACCTTGTGGCACGCCATACCATGTCCTTGGGACCCACAAAAGAAAGGGAGTCCTTCTGATCCCTTGACTTCTGTCTGAGAGAAGCCACTTCCGCTAGTCTAGGACTTTAGTGAGGACCCACATGTTCTGCTGGTCTAAGACTTTAGAGGAGACACAGATGTTCTGTCTGCACCAGGGGTGTTGCTAAGTCTGGCAAAGATCCAGGGCTACGCTCATGTCAGTGCTGTCAGGACTCGGGGCTGGCTAGCCTTTTGGTTTTAGCCCCTGCCATTCTACCCGGGGCTACAACCGAAAGACCCAGGACTATAGCCCCCTTAGCTTCCCCCACCCCTCCAGCGACGCCTCTGGTCTGCACATGAGTAAGTAGCCTTTGGTGACTGATCCCTTGTCATGGAGTTTCTGTCAGTGCACCTGTACTGAGCACGAGTGGCTGCCACTCGGTGCACGAGTGGCTGCCACTCAGTGCTTCTGTACTGAGCACGAGTGTCTGCCGCTCGGTGCACCTGTACTGAGCACGAGTGGCTGCCGCTCGGTGCACCTGTACTGAGCACGAGTGGCTGCCGCTCGGTGCACCTGTACTGAGCACGAGTGGCTAGAACGCCAGCTTGCACTGGCAATTGTAGTAGGACTATTGTGGGATGTGCGTCCTAGGAAAGGAGTATTGCATTAGGGCCGATCCGTGAGGGCATTTCGTAGTCCAAGTGGTGTGTGGTTGTGCGTTGGGCTTGCGGTGCGCTGGCCCTGACCCCTGGAACGTTTAGGGTCATTTGCTTGGGACCGCTGTTAGCTGCGCAGGCAGCATGTCCGGAGTACTTGGGCAGGATGAGCAGAGTATCTTGTCTGCTCGGTGTGCCGCGGTTACCCGCCGGCATGTGGCATGAATGAGCAAATGGTCTATGTTACAGGAGATGCCAACTTCCAAACCCACCCTGGCTTATCTAGTTGCCTTGGTAGTGCACGAAAGCTCGCGAGTGCCCCCGAGTATCATAGCGGTCAAATTCTACTAGTAGCGTGAACCCAAATATGGTTCTGTGTGAAATGGTCCCCGAGCAGAAGTTAATGGGATTTATTCGGGGTATCGGGTCCACGTGACCCCCACAGGTCTGTGTCGGGTGCAGGTCACCCCATGACCAGCCAAGATGCCGCCAGTGGCACGCACGAGGCCCGAAGGTGAAGAAAGGACGCCCGTGGTTTAGTTGCAACCCACGGTCTATAGCGGAAGAGGTCCGAGGACATCTCTGCCATGGTACCTGTGCCGGCTGGAAGCTGCCGGATACCCAGAGCTGCCCTTCAAGCCGGCCTTCTTACCTGGCATTGCTTTGGTCTAGTGCGCTTGGCCATGCCGCAACACGAGTTGGGCCAGGGATGAGGATGAGGATGAGAAGGGTCGGGGTTTTGTCCACATGCCTTGATGCCTGAGAGGACGGGTGTATGGCATTAAAGTGATGTAAGTGGTCATGACCAGTATTGGGCTGGTTTCAAAATGGCGAACACGGGTCACGATGCTGGAAAGGGGTGGGGAGCAATGTCCAACTCAACATCTAAAGAATGTTTGGGGATTAAGTGTTTCTTTTCGGGGAAAGCTTCGTGTTTGTGTTGGTGTGGGATTTGATATGAAGTACAGCAACTCATTACGTGGCTCGCCCGCTCCTGCCTTTTTATGTTGCAAGTGTCAAAGTTTGGGCCTGCCCCTTAGCCCCTCCTCCCTCAGTCCACTGGGGAAGACTGGCTACATCCTTCCCTGCTAGAAGCCCGGTTGCTACACGCCACGAGTGGAAGAGGTGCCGCGAGGCCCTCCAATGGACAGGCCTTGTGCTAGATAAGACCACTCGACATTAAGGAGCTTGGCACTGCTTGGCCGGTACTGGACTTGGCTGTCACTCACCTTTAGCACCTCCCAGGATTATATGCTGGGTTGTTTCTGCCTCCAAACGCTGCGATAGAAAGGTACTGGCCTCATTGATGACCGAATGATGACACTTTTCAGGGATTGTAATGAAGATTGTATAAGTAGGAGCTACAAGTAGCTCCTGGTAGCTTCCGTTGATGTCGAGATAACCAGGCGCTTCCAGGCTACACGCACGAGCTAATTTGCGCCCAGCCCCCCTCCATTTCAAACCATGCCTTTTGAAATTCGAGCCGGTCATTGCTGGCTGTTTGCAGAATCAAATACTTAAATATCTCGTGTTTTGCCAGCAACCCCCATTGCCCCCACCTGCAATAGTCAATGCAGCACTATTGGCACGTGCTTTAGTATTCCACCTCTCTCCAGGGCTGGACTGGCCTATAGGGAACTCTGGAGTTTTCCCGGTAGGCCTCTGCCTCCTGGGCATCTTGAGTGATATTTCCAAATGTTCCCATAGGAAAAGGGTTGGTCTTGCTGAAAATATGTAATATGGGGCCACTTATTTCCAGGGCCTCTTTTGTTTCCCAGTTCACCCCTGCCTCCTCCCCCCTCGCCCCCCTCTGAAGAGTATTACTCCAGCCCACCCTCGCTTTGCAGTCCCTCTGCCACATCCCTGCGTGGGTGCAAGGTGCTAGCGTTGGCTATTGGCGCCATCTGTTTGCCAAAACGATTGCATTAGAGTACAGATGGTGAGAAATGGCGCATGCGGAGGGGCACGAAGCTTGTAGGTGTTTAGTTACTTGCCCACCCACTGACTGTCCATGGCCGTGCTGATACCTGTGGCAATTCCCACCCAGTGTTTGCCCCTCCCTGCCCAAAACCCTTCCTTCCTCACAGGAACTCTTTGAACTCGTATTCAAGCCTTAACATCAAACGTTGCACTTTAGGTGCCTGCAAGTGTTGTTTTAAAGCAGTCTTCTGAGAGGTAATGACTGAATTGAATTGGAGCTGTAAACGTTTTACTGTTGTAATAAAACTGTCTTAACCAGGTCTGCCTTCAGCCACTCTACTCCTAAGCCCTAAGCACACCCTCCATTGAAGTATTGTTAAAAACAAGTGGTAAGCCAACAGAATTGGCTTGGTAGGAGTAGTAGGCCGTTACTGTTAGGTGCCCAAGTACTCACACCATTTTGCACCTGCCACCATCAATAGCCAGTTAATAACACTACGGCAGTGCCTTTGCCATGCCTACACAAAGGCCCAAACGGTTGGCATTCCCAGTGTTTGTTTTTTGGTGGCAGTGACTTTCACTAGCATTACTGACACTGCAAATGAGCAAAGTGTTGTGATACCATCGCTTGTATATGGCGCTTTCAACAGCAGCTTTTGCTATTCCATAGCGCACTTAATCTTTGTTTATATTTTGGGATTTGTACAGGTTGAGGGTGTGGGGCTTTTTGGGTACCCTTCAATACTCAAGTCGCAGGTAGGGGTAGTGTGCCCGTTGCTTTCTCCAGGTGCGCAAAGTAGGCCATAGACACGGGGAGCTCTGTCGGAGCCGGATTATTGGTACTAAACCGTAATGTCAAAAAAGTTGACACTGCTTTGAGCGTGCCATTATGTCAGTAGCCAGCATTTTAGTTACGCGCCTCACCCGCGTGTGGTCTAGGTTCGCATCACGTGGTGCGTGGGCTAGCATCAGTTTTGAAATGTTTAAATAAATGGATGATGGTAAACCTGCCTCAGGACAATGTGTGTGTGGTTAATCCACACACATTTTCCTATGCTCACACCACAAGAAGCTCATATCTGGTCTGGACACAGCCTACAGGCAAAGTTCGCCCTGTCCTATTTAGTTGGAATATGAAAGCAGAGGAGGGCATGATGTCATCACAAGGAGGGTAAGGACAAATGTCCCCCCTGCCATGGACGGCCTGATTAAGTGACAAAGGTTCCCTGTATCTGCCATGCTCTTTTGTTAGGCCTTGCAGCTGGTGGCAGTGATTAACATACTAACATGGGAACTTCAATCGGGCCCACATGGGGTCTAGTGGCACAGAATAACAAATGAGAGGGGAAAAATGACAAGCTTTCATATGCAACTGTTGACCTGAAGCCAGCTACCACCTCTCAGTATCAATGAAAATGAACTGACATGTCTGAGTCTATTGTTGAAGTAGGCCACCCCTGCTAGGTGGACCCCCAATCATATGGTACAAGAATGTGGATTGCAGCAGCCAGAGAGTCTGGTCTCTGACCATCTACAAGTGAGATCTGCCTCTTGAATTCGCAACCATTAACCAGAGCGAACCTTTGGTCACAGCAGACAAGAAGATGGATGGGACCTAGTTGCGCGAGGGAGGGAGGGAGCCCAGAGCTCCTTCTGTTGAAAGAAGGGTTTGCCATAGTAGTTCTTGGGCACCCATTCTTCCTGTTTCACCCCTTTACCTTTTCCTTTTGTAAAGCACTCTGGTTATGACCTCACTCATGCAGCATATTGCTGCTAGTGACCCCAAGATTGGTTCTCTAAGCTAGTCTCAGCCTTCACCAATCACTGTGGCCCACTTGGCGCATTAAAAGAGGGTTGAGGCCCCTTCTTTAAGGAGATCTGAAGATTTCACTTGATGCATGAAGAACTCATCCTTGGACCCTGGCTTTCGGTACAGTCTGCCTTACAGCTTCCGCCGGTGAAGGAAGGCCAGGATCTCCAAGAGGGAAGCAAGATCCCTCCCCTAAACATCTCCCAGGGAACAGATGGAGAAAAGACCCTCCAACCGCTTTAGAAAGAGTACCCAGCCAGCACGCACCATGCCCTGCAAGGCTCTGCAGCAAGCTCCCTGGACAGGGATTGCCAGAAATTCTCTGAGCCTGTCACCTAGGACAATGCAGCTGCCTGCAATACTCTTTAGCGTTGGGCCCACCGCCTTGAAGGACGGCAAGCCCCTTAAAGTTGGAAGAAGTACCCTTACCACTGCCATCTGCCTTTAAAGGACATTTTTGAGCCAGTCGTGTTCCTCGATCCACAATCGCCTGCAACGCTGACCGCTGTCAAGCCTCGTGCTACTGCCTTTAAGCCGCCGGTGCTAAAAAAAGAAACATCTCTACCAGTACTTCAGAATTGCTGAGCAGCAGTGGGACGATTCCTGACTCGCCATGAAGGCCAGTCAGCAAGCCATTCATCACGCTTCACTCGCTCTACCGTCTTGTCGCCTGATTCCCGCCACTAACTCATGTCTCAAACTGTGTCACTGAAACCTGAAAAGCTCCCTAAAGCTGACTCTACCCTGTCGAGCGCTAAGAACACCAACAGCAAAAGGTACATTGTGGTTCTGTGCCCCTGGTCCTTCTCCGAATGCTCCTAGAGAAATTTTAGGACCCATTGTTCCCATTGTGCTGAAGCCAAAAAGTCATAACAAATTGTGGTGATTAGCCCTACAACTACCCTCCTGTCAGTCTTCAGAGAGCATCCTTTTCCTTCTTACAAACTGTCTGTCCTCTACATTACTTACAGGGGGGGGTTGTATTTAGTAATGTGACTAGACTGTTTGTGATAATAAAGTAGATATGTTTATACAACCTAGACTAGGGTGCCCAGATATTTCAAAAAAATAACCCGGACATACCATAGAAGTAGGACTAACATAAATAAAAGTACAAATGTCCTACTTCTATGTCGTTGTCCTGTTGCAGAGGACGCGGAGGGGGTGTGCTCACATGCACACCCCTCTCATTGGAGGAGAGTGGCTGGGGTGGAGAAGGGGGAGGAAATGGGGGCGTGAAATTCTTTTCACGCCCCCATTCGCGCAGTTAGAGTTGCGCCGGAACCCGAATTCGTATCTGGTCCCGGCAAAAACAGAGACCTTAGGCACCCACTATTGCAAGCCCCGGACATGGTTTGCAAAATGAGAAAACTCCCGGACGGATGGCGATTTTCCCCGGACTGCCTCGGGAAAACCAGGACGTCTGGTTACCCTGACCTTGACTGGACAGTCCCTTTTATCATTGGGTAATAATTGTATTTTCGCTGTGTTGCAACTAACCAACGATCCATGACCTTGCGAAGATAAGCCTGCTGTTCAGTCTTCGTTACCAACATTGGACAAGGAGGTTTATAATTTACTTGTATTCCAATCTGTTCGGATCCCTCCTGGTGTACTAGCGGTGTGGGGCTGATTGATGGTTTAGAAACCAATATTCAGCCCCCGACCACTGGGGCCCCGGAAGTTGATTCGTCGCAGCATTGCATGCACATCTGGGGAGGCTGCAGAGGTTAACTTAAACCCCCCCCCTCCCCCGCCCCCTTTAAAATGGGTAACCTGTTGCTTGGGGAACGTTCCACTTCATTTCAATCTGCCATTGAAGGTCACTGCAGTACTAAAGGAAACTGTCGTAGTGCCTACATTTAAAATTCGACTGGGGCCCAGCTAAAGACCCAGAGCCCGTCCAGGAAATGTATTTTACCTTCGTTCCCCTTTTTGTGACCTCATTGGTAATAAGTTGGTAACGTTTGAAAACCTGTGGTGTTTTGAATACCTCTTGTTTAATACCACCTCATTGGGGGTTGGAATTGCAATATATATACTCCTTGCTTGGGGTGCATGGAACATTCTCCATTGGGGTAAGTAACACCTTTACTCGACTCCTCCTCCCTGGCTTCACCATAGGATCTGGGAGCCAGTACATACACATCTCGAGGTAATGCCTGTCTGTGAGGTAATTGACCCCTTAAATCCTCCATGACTGCCCTGCTCCTCCACTTTCCTGGCCCTTTCCTCGGGCCAGTTTGTTTCAGCACTGGCTAAGGCCCACCCAGGCCAATACCATCTGAACCAGTGTACAAATCTGGCCGTACCCCGAAAATATAAGGTGCCAAATAAAATGTATTTGTTCCTGAAAGTCTTGCCTCGAAATGTGGTGATTGTTGTGTCTTGCAGAAGTGGGCCATGTTCGGTAATCGTGCCGGCCCAGAATTCACGATGGCCCGGGAGAGTGGGGCGGGAGTGGTGCACACGTGCTGTGTTACAGGAAGTCTTGCACGAGAAGTGAGTGAATAGTGCCGAAGCGGAGCGACCCCCGCGATGGTCTCAAGATCTGCAGATGGTTGGACTGGGCCAGGTCTTGGTGGGCAGCGTGATTTGCTGCCCGCTTGACCTGCTGGGCCCCTGTCTGCATCCTGCATAGGAATGCTGTAGACTATATTGCCTTGGGGAGTAAGTTGCCGCCAACTCCATGCTGGGCCAAGTTGGAGCAATGTGAATTCAGGCAGCTTGTCATGCAGACCAAGGGGAGGGGGTGATTCGGAAGGGGCGAAGAGGGTGTGGGGGGGGGTTTAGAGAGGAGAGGTAGGAACCCGGAAAGGGCACCAGGGCCTGTAATGTTTTAGGAGCAAAATGGTCCTCTGGGGAACATGATGGATTGACTTTCTGTAGAACTAACGGGTGAGGTGGGGAGGAGAAGTTGCAAAATAGAGGTGCAGTGGAAGGCGAGTGGCAAGGTGGGAGGAGGCACAAGTAGGAAAAGGAGGGGTTGATGGTGAATCTAATCCTGGGATGGGCAGCCTTCGGAAAGGGAGGGTGCCTAGGGTATCCCGAATCCTGGTGAGAAGCCTTCGGAAAGGGAGGGTGCCTAGGGTGTCCCGAGTCCTGGGTGAGCAGCCTTCAGAAAGGGAGGGTGCCTAGGGTGTCCCGAGTCCTGGGTGAGCAGCCTTCAGAAAGGGAGGGTGCCTAGGGTGTCCCGAATCCTGTGTGAGCAGCCTTCAGAAAGGGAGGGTGCCTAGGGTGTCCCGAATCCTGGGTGAGCAGCCTTCGGAAAGGGAGGGTGCCTAGGGTGTCCCGAGTCCTGGTGAGAAGCCTTCGGAAAGGGAGGGTGCCTACGGTGTCCCCAATCCTGGGTGAGAAGCCTTCGGAAAGGGAGGGCGCCTAGGGTGTCCCGAGTCCTGGTGAGAAGCCTTCAGAAAGGGAGGGTGCCTAGGATATCCCGAATCCTGGGAGAGCAGCCTTTGGAAAGGGAGGGTGCCTAGGGTGTCCCGAAGCCTTCGGAAAGGGAGGGTGCCTAGGGTGTCCCGAGTCCTGGTGAGAAGCCTTCAGAAAGGGAGGGTGCCTAGGATATCCCGAATCCTGGGTGAGCAGCCTTCAGAAAGGGAGGGTGCCTAGGGTGTCCCGAATCCTGGGTGAGCAGCCTTCGGAAAGGGAGGGTGCCTAGGGTGTCCCGAGTCCTGGTGAGAAGCCTTCGGAAAGGGAGGGTGCCTACGGTGTCCCCAATCCTGGGTGAGAAGCCTTCGGAAAGGGAGGGCGCCTAGGGTGTCCCGAGTCCTGGTGAGAAGCCTTCAGAAAGGGAGGGTGCCTAGGATATCCCGAATCCTGGGAGAGCAGCCTTTGGAAAGGGAGGGTGCCTAGGGTGTCCCGAAGCCTTCGGAAAGGGAGGGTGCCTAGGGTGTCCCGAGTCCTGGTGAGAAGCCTTCAGAAAGGGAGGGTGCCTAGGATATCCCGAATCCTGGGAGAGCAGCCTTTGGAAAGGGAGGGTGCCTAGGGTGTCCCGAAGCCTTCGGAAAGGGAGGGTGCCTAGGGTGTCCCGAGTCCTGGGTGAGCAGCCTTCGGAAAGGGAGGGTGCCTAGGGTGTCCCCAATCCTGGATGGAAACTCTTGGGAAGTCGTTAGCTGACGGTGGAGAACCTAGAGCACGGACAGGGATTGGGTGCCGCCATGGCTTGATGGGACGGTGTAGAATTTGCTGAGGTGGGATCGGAGTGAGGGAGTAGCTTTGTCGAAGGTGATCTGGTCCAATATGTAATTGGTGAAAACAAGGAAACTTAGTTCATCCCAGTAGCACCCCCTTCTAATCCACCCACTTGCCCCAAGATGGGTGGGTTTAGCTCAGCTGGGAGGTCCCTGAAGGTAGTGAGTGCTCGGCTAGTATTTTTCACGGCAGTGGTCACAATCCGAGTTAATCCCACCTGGCGTTGCGAGCCAATCCACGTCTGTGGAACCAGATTTAAAGAACAGGGCCACGAAAGGACCTTTTTATCGCTGTTGTGTTCGTCCTCGCCAGGAGAAAGTCTACCAGGGGACATATGTAGGAGTTGCTGAGCGGTCACCCCTGGCATTCTCGCTGTCTGCAAAACGAGCACTGCGTGCTGGCGTCAATGAAAGGAACGGCCACAATGACGTGGGATTTGCTTGTAGCGGAACAGGTTGTGTGCCTTCCTGCCCATTCTATGTTGGCCCACTTGCACCTGCCCTTTGTAATACATTGTAATTGTAACGGTTAAAGCTGCCACCTTCACTGTGGTCCTATAGTTATGGCTTGACATTAATGTGGGCGTTTGAGACTGCCTTGACGTTCAAACCGCGTTGGATTTGGTAGTACTTCTTTTGGTTTTGAAATGAAAAGCAGTCCTATTCGTTTTTCTATAGAATCATTTTTTTCCCTTCATTTTTCAGCTCCTATTTTCTGCAAAAAATGTAGATTGCAAATTGGGGTTGTGCAATATTGGTGGGAGCGGAGGGTCTTGTTGGGCCAAGGAGGGGTTGAGGGCACTCCCGCTTTCTACTAAATTAGACCAAAACAAACGAAATAACAGACATAGAATCGTGGAAATCGTGACCTGCAGAGTGCGGTCTTTCGCATTATTTCACGGTTTTCTGTCGTGAAGAGCAGAACGTGTATCGAAGCACCGCCGATTCACGCGTATTGCTGCGGAAATCTAATATGTCGCCACGCGGGTTTGCGGTTGCTGGCTTAGGTAGACACCCGGAAGGGATCCGGGAAATGAAACCTGATTTTAGGGAAAGTTAGTGGGGGAGGGGGGGTGGGGGGCCTCCATCGTGACAAGTACCGTGTACTCCACGGTATGGAGAGTTGCAGAGAGTGCACAAGCAGTTGGAAGACACTGCTGAACTGTGCCCATGTGGGCTTCTGTGCAAGGCATGGACACAGGAAGTTGTGGGGCTATGCTAGGTGAGCGTCTCCCAGACTAGACTGGGCGCAAAGTGACTTTGACAGCACCTGTGGACTGGGCAGAGGTAAGACTCGGACTGGAATCCATGGCAGGAGCTGCCTGGGACTTGCAGCAGGAAGATCAAAGGCAGGTAGACTTTATTGCAAGCATTCTGTAACGGATCTAGCCAATTGGATCAAGGAGCCACACGCCCATTGGGACAAAGCTGGCGATTAGTTCCGGCAGGTGCCGATATGCTGGGTGGAGTATTACTGACTAGCGCCCACGATGGAGAAACTGTAATTGAATGCGTGATTGGCATTTCGATCTCTTCTACCCTGAGACTTGGAGATATTCTCCAGCATGGGGTCTGGCATGGATTCACATGCTCATGAATATTCCCCGTCGTCAGGCCGGGAATCCTCTGTATAGAAAAAATCAGTATCAGTTTCGTTTCTGATCTGTCTTTCTCAGTATTAACCAATCACTGGTCTCTGGGTCATACTGCCCCCAGCCAATGACTGCCCTCTCCCTAAGCCCCGCCCCTGGCAGCCATCCTCAGATTTTTACCGCACGTTCAAGTGTTGGGAGTCCTCGTGCTTAGCTCTCGAGCTTTTGCTGCGTTTTTGCGCTTTTTCAGGAGAATTTCTCATTTTTTCGGTTAAAAGAGCATCAAGCTCCACAGTTTCCACTTCCGATCAACAGGGTTCCGTTTCGGAGTTTTCTACGCCCCTCAAGGGTGAAGATTTCGTCGAGGTGCGCTTTTGGAGGATTCCAGAAGTTCAGAGGCCTACACCGGACATGGCCCAGGAGAAAGGGAGCTCGACAACCGGGAAGCTTTTCAGGACCTACCCTGGATGCCAGCTTCAGAACGTTTTCAAGGAGGACGAGCATTCGTTATGCCTCTACTGTCTCCATGAGGACAAGACGCACAAGGAAAAGGAGTGCGCGTTTTGTGGAAATATGTCGGAGCGGACCATGAAGGATCGCCACCTCCGTCTCGCCAACTGGCTGGAAGTTAAGAGCCCGCCAGGCGAGAAGAAGTCCGAGCGGTCTTCTAAGTCCTGTGAGGGTGCTCCGGCGACGGGGGCCCAACAAAAGGCTAAGTTCCGCGGGCACCGGGAGCGCCGAACAGTCGGGCTCCTTGGCTGCCAGGCAGGGCGCACCCTCCCTGGCGCCATCGACCACGAGCCAATGCTCTGGCTCGGATAAGAGGAAGTCAGAGATCCCGACGAAGCTTCTGGAGAGGCCCCAGTCGATCTCGAAGATTCCGGCAGAGGGGGAGCGAGGCTCGGACCCTCCCCCGAAGGTGAAGGACCCAGGCGTACAGAAGGTGACGTTGGCCGTGATTCACCCTGCTAGGACCTCGATTGAGGATGTTGCCGTGGCCCTGGCTCGGCCTGTGGAGGCTACACCAGTGGAGGCGCCCTCAGGTACCAGAGTCTCCCTGCCACCGCGGAGGGAGGCATTTTTCAGGCCCATCGAGAAGACCCCCACGAAGTCCTCATTGGAAAAAGGGGGGGGAGGGGGTGGTGGCCGTCGTGGATACGGACACGACCTCTGAAGAGGAGCTCGTCCAAGTCGTGGAGGAGACCCAGCCCATCGGGAGGGATCCCGACGAGGGCGACGACGAGAGCGACGGTGACGCAGACAAGGCTCCTCAAGAGCCCTCATGCCTGTCGTTTCTGGCGCCGCAGGACACCTCAGCGGCCATTTTGTCAGCCGTCCAGTCCTTATGCTCGGAGATGAGGGCTAGGTTGCCCCTTCCCCCGACGGAGGAGCCTGAGCCAGACCCGACGGAGGATCCGGAGCCAGGACCTTCGGGGAGCCCACCGCCTAAGAGGAGGACGACGCATCCTAGGCCTCCTCTCCCACCTCTGCGGCCTTCTTTGCCTTCCCCCCCCGGTCCACTACCCACGGGGATGATACAGGCATGGACACGACTACGACGGGTACGGATGACGACGGAGGCGACGACGGGACGTGCCCCCCGTCACCCCCTGCCCGGGTGTCCTCGCCCGACGAGATTGGATCCTTCCATGCTATGATCTCCAGGGCATCCAAGCTCTTCCAGCTCTGCCCCGAGGAAAAGGAGGGGTTCCTCTATCAGCGGCGCGAGGCCAAAAGGAAGACGTTCCTCGCCGTACCGCTTCTAGATGACATTTGGGATGAGGGGCTTGCCCTCCTCAAGAACCCTGCCACGGCTCCTGCAAAGAGGGACCGGTACGAGAAGAAGTACCGGGTCCCCAACGCTGCCCCCTTGTGCCTTAGGGCACAACCAACCCCGGACTCGGTCGTTTCGGCGGCGGCCAAGAAGAAAGTGGGGGGGCATCGGCCTCGACTTCAACCTCCCCTCTGGACGGTGAGGGTAGGAAACTGGATGCGATGGGACGACGGGTCATCTCATCTGCAGCGACGACCATCAAGGCGGCCAATGCCCTTGCCATCGTAGCCCGCTACGACAGGGAGTTGTGGTTCAAGATAGCCCCTCTGTTGGACTTCCTTCCGGATGCCAAGAGGGCCGAGGCCCTGGAAATCTTGCAGGAAGGTGAGATTTCCTCGGACCACGCCATTACGGTGGCCCTGGACATCGCCGACACCGGTTTCCGTCAGTTGGGCAATGGCGTTTGCCTGAGACGACGAGGATGGCTCAGGGTGACGGATTTCCGCCAAGACGTTCAGAACAAGGTTTTGAACATGCCCTTCGATGGGAACAACCTTTTTGGCAAGGCGGTTAATGAATCCCTTCAAGCGATCAAGACTGACAGAGACGGCCCGTGCACTGGGTGTGCTCCAACAACGACGGCCGTCCTTTCGGAGTTCCGGAGGCAGACAGGGTGCCTCCAAGGGAGCCGGCAGCAGCGCCTCTACTTACCGTCGTCGCAGGAGGTCTATAGGGGACGCGGCAAGTCAGGAGGATCCCGCTGTCGTCGCCAAGGTGGTCAAGGAGGCAAAGCGGCCTCCAAGCAGGATTGAACCGTCCGTCGGGTCGGGCCCCCGCCGAAGCACCCCGGTGGGAGGCCGGCTGACGAAGTTCATCGGCGTGTGGGAGTCCATCTCCACCGACCGTTGGGTGCTGGACGCCCTGGCCCTGTGGCACGCCCTCGAGTTCCAGAAGAGGTGCCCCCGCATTCCTCCCGTGGCCAGGAAGGAAAATCACGTCCCTCAACTGCTGTTGGAAGTACGGGCGATGCTCGGGAAAGGTGCCATCGAGCTCGTCCCGAAGAGGCTTCTGGGCTCCGGAGTTTACTCAAGATACTTTCTCGTGAGGAAAAAGACGGGAGGATGGCGTCCCATCCTGGACCTGCGACGACTAAACAAATACATCAAGGCACAGAAGTTCCGGATGGTCACCCTCCAGCACGTGCTGGGACAGCTGGAGGAGGGCGATTTCCTGTCGTTGTTGGACTTGGAGGATGCGTACTTCCACATCCCCATTCTAAAAAGACACCGAAAGTTCTTCAGGTTCGTGGTCCAAGGGCGGCACTACCAGTTCAAGGCCCTCCCGTTCGGATTAAAATTAGCGCCCAGGGTGTTCACCAAGTGCCTAGCACTGGTGGCGGTGCGGCTGCACCTGCAGGGGATCCACGTCTATCCCTACCTGGACGACTGGCTCATACGTGCAAGGACAAGGGAGCTCGCCGTGGAGCACACTGTGAAGACCGTCCAGCTGCTCACAGACCTGGGGTTCTCCATCAACTTTCCAAAGTCCCACCTGGTCCCGTCGCAAGTCGCCCTGTTTCTGGGAGCACAGCTCGAGACAGTTGCACGGCGGGCCTCACCGTCGGAGAAATGTAAGGACCATCCTAGGAAAGGTGCAACGTCTACTGGCCACGGACGTGGCCAGAGTGAAGTCTATCAAGTCCCTCCTCCGAATGATGTCCTCCTGCATTTATCTGGTGCCCCATTGCAGACTTCGGATGCGGCCCTTACAAGAATTCCTCGACGCCCACTGGATCCAAACGACGGGCAGCTTCGAGGACCGGATCCCGCTCGATGAAACGTTCTGCCAGGCGATACGATGGTGGGGTGTCCGCACTCATCTGACAGCAGGAACAGGCTTCCTAGCCCCGGCCCACCAGGTGACGGTGACGACGGATGCCTCCCTGGAAGGTTGGGGAGCGCACACCGGGAGCCTCCACGCGAGAGGCCTTTGGTGCTCGGAGGAGAAGACTCTCCACATCAACATCTTGGAGCTTCACGCAGTGTTCTGGGCCCTCAGGTCCTTCCTTCCGTCCCTCAAGGGCAAGGTGGTGAGTATCTTCACCGACAACACCACCACGATGTGTTACATTCGGAAGCAGGGCGGAACCACAGCCCCTGCCCTGTCCAAGGATCTGTGGCATTGGGCCATCGCACAAGGGATGTTTCTGGTACCCTTTCATCTGGCAGGGATAAAAAACACCATTGCCGACTCACTCGGCAGGGAGCTGCGCTCGTGCCACGAGTGGGAAACTGCACCAGGATCAAGTGGACCGACTCTTCCGACGATGGGGTGAACCCCAGATCGATCTCTTCGCGACGGCGGTGAACTCCAAGTGCCGGAGGTTCGCCAGCAGGTTTCCCCAACCGAGGAGCATGGGCGATGCTTTCTCGTTCCCCTGGGACGGCCTGTTCCTTTATGCATTCCCGCCGTTGCCGTTGCTACTCCGGCTCATCAACCAGCTCAAGAGGTCCCGGTGCAGGATGATCCTCGTCGCACCGGCATGGCCGAGGCATATCTGGTTCCCGGACCTTCTGGACTTGTCAGCATCCACACCAGTCAAGCTACCGACGGACGCGGATCTTCTCTCCAGAGAAGGAGGCGCCATTCTTCACCACGAACCAGAGTCGCTGAACTTGCAGGCCTGGCTCCTGCAGCACTAGAGTTTGGAGGATACGACATCCCGGCCGATTGCAGAGAGGTTCTTGCAAAGGCCAGGGCTTCCTCAACTCAAGTGCTACGGACACAAATGGAAGAGGTTCTCTATCTGGTGCCGGGCACAGAAGATTAACCCTCTGCGGATTACGGCCCCTCAAGTATTGCCGTACCTACTGTCCTTGGCCAAGGCGGGCCTATCTCACGCTTCCATCAAGGTACATCTGGCTGCCGTCTCACGTTACACCAGAACTACAGGACGGGCGTCCTTGTGGTCTCATCGTCTGGTGAAGGAATTTATGAAAGGACTGTTCCGATCATTCCCGCCGGTGAAGGCCCCTGCCCCGGCGTGGGAGCTCAACGTGGTACTAACTAGGCTCATGGGGGGGGGGGGCATTCGAACCTATGCATTCAGTGCCGTTGAAGTTTCTGTCGTGGAAGACAGCATTCCTCGTGGCCATGACCTCTGCACGACGAGTGGGAGAGATCCAGGCCCTGTCTTGCAAGCCTCCATACTTGACTTTTCACGACACGAGGGTGGTGCTGAGGACGCACCCCTCCTTCATGCGCAAGGTGCTGTCGGACTTCCACCTCAACGAGCCCTTGGTGCTGCCAGTCTTCTTCCCGTCGCCTTCGTCGCCGGCTGAGATTACTCTGCACTCGCTAGATGTAGCTATAGCGCTGAAGTTCTACGTGGACTGCACGAATAGTTTCCGGAAGACATCACAGCTGTTTGTGAACTTTGGACCTGTGAATCAAGGGAAGGCTCTCTCGAAGTCTTCCATTTCCAGATGGCTCTCCGGCTGCATCATGCACTGTCACCGGTTGGCAAACCGAACGCTGCCCGGCCGTCCGAGAGCCCATTCGACCAGAGCGACCGCTGCTACTACGGCGTTCCTGTCTGGTGTGCCCCTGCTCGACATCTGCAGGGCTGCTACATGGAGGTCGATGCACACCTTCACGAGATTCTACTGCATCGACCGGGATTCCAGGGAGGAGTCCAGAGTCGGCCAGGCAGTGCTGCGCAACCTGTACGCCTAAGGTGAGCCTGGTGAGGAGGTAAGAGTTGCTTAATGTTGAGTTGTTGTATTGCTTGATATAGCGCCTTGTGCCACCTCCCGTGGTTGTGCATGTGTATACTGCTATGTATTCTTATATTCATGAGCATGTGAATCCATGCCAGACCCCATGCTGGAGAAGGAACAAGTTACTTACCTGTAACTGTTGTTCTCCAGCATGGGTCTGGCATGGATTCACATGCGAACCCTCCCGCCTACCCCTCTGCGGCTCTTCACTTGGTCATACTGACACTTCACGTGCTACCAAATCTGAGGATGGCTGCCAGGGGCGGGGCTTAGGGAGAGGGCAGTCATTGGCTGGGGGCAGTATGACCCAGAGACCAGTGATTGGTTACTACTGAGAAAGACAGATCAGAAATGAAACTGATACTGATTTTTTCTTTACCGAGGATTCCCGGCCTGACGACGGGGAATATTCATGAGCTTGTGAATCCATGCCAGACCCATGCTGGAGAACAACAGTTACTGGTAAGTAACTTGTTCCTTCGCCTCGTTTGCTCCTACAGAGTGAGTACATCTCTATTGTCAGAGTGGTACAGAGTCCTGTATGGCAGGTGCTTCTGGGACTCGCTGTCGCCCTTGATAAACGTAGTGCACTGAAACAGATACTAAACTGGTGAGGACCGTGACAATGTCCAAGCTGAGAGGGCTCTGAGGAACAGTCGGACTAAGACTCACTCAGGCCTGGGGCCAGGGAAACTGGACAAACTTTGGTGACAAGTGCAGGGTATGAAGAGAAAGTTAGAAGACAGAACACCCCCGCACTGGAACCGACATTAATTAAGATGGAGGGGTGGGGGGGCTACACTAGCATGAGGCCCGCTGCAGTGAATCCTAATGACAGCAATAACTAAGCTATCCTTGGCTTGAGGTAGAAGTAATCTAACCTACTAGACAGAGGGTTGGGGCCATTATCGACCAGTCCCAATTGATGGCCCTTGCTGGACCCAAAGCCCAAAAGTTCAGGAAGGGTCATTATCTGAAGTGATAATGACCCCTTCCTACTTCTGAGGCTATGGGTTTGGAGTTTTAGTGAAATACACACTTTAGTTCAATAGTAAGTAACCATATAGACTGAGGAAGTCACTTAAATGTAGTTTTATCTTGTGGTTGTTGGTGGTCTTCATAAGTTTTAACATTTTAATTGCGTACATTGAACTGGAAGGGGTTTTAATGTGAGCAGACATGAGGTGTACTAGAACAGTAAAGAATCGGATGGCAGCTGTCCAATCCTGCACTAATGAGGAGAAATTCTATCTATGTGAAATCCCTCATGAGGAGACTGCCCTATGGGGAGGAGCCAACAGCACATACAAGAGCCCAAAGGGTGCATATGTGCCTGTGTCGACAGTACGGGTGCCGCTGCCGACCAGTTGGGTCGGAGGTGATGAGAGGTGGGGTCGGAGACTGTACAAGAGCTGGGAAGGTATTGTAAAGTTGAAGAGCCGGTGGAGACCAAGCCTAAGCAAGAACATGTGTCTAAGAGGGGATCAGAAAAGGAGTTGGAAGGGAAGTCTGGGAGAGAGTGAATGATTAGGGGAGATGCAGAGGGCTGCACAGTGTGGGAGGGTGTTAGATCAATCAGTAGTTCATTGGGGTCAAAGAGCAAGGGTGGAAACCAATGTAACTGTGTGAAAGACAACCATCAACACAGGGAGTTCCTTCCCTCCCGACTCAAGTTGTCACGCAACAAACTATTTAAGAGATTCCTTTCTTCAGCCCTGCTTCAGACTTGTATCATGCCCCTTGGATCTCTCTCCCCTGCGCTAAAAATGAGCCAAGAACCAGGCAGGTGCACAGGAAATATATTGATATTTATTTAAATAAGTAATTAGCATGAAAATGTCAAACACCACTTCCATGGCACAACACAATCAACTTCTCTCAGCATTAATAAATCACAAAAGTGAGTTGAAAGTAACCCCATCACAATTCTGGACATTCTGCAAATTTCACTTCAAGAAATGATTACTGATCAAAAATGAGAGCAACTATGAGGTGTGCGATTTTTGCTTTTCCTGCAGACTTACAAGGCTAGCAGTAGGATTTCAAGATTGGGACAAATACCTATGGCAATTAGGATTTCTCCCACACTTTTGGTTTAAAATAAACATAGGGTGATTTATCGGTTTGTTTTTTAGCCCCCCCCCCGACTTTAGTCTTTGTTGGGGCATTTTGGATTTCAGACCCCCTTCCACTGAAAGGCCTCTGTTAGGGAAGCTGGATAAAAAGGTTGGACTGATTAATGACAAAGACACCCCTCTTCCTTGAAGTCAGGGTCAGCAGGACAAAAGGGATTACCCAATTAAATTATAGGCTATAGTTTTCAGTGTACACAGGGAAGTGAGCTTTGTTCATTTTAAATTTCAACGAAATTCACCCTGTGGTGTTCTGACAAATGGGAAATTAATGAAATAAATAATGTTTAGTTAAATAGGCTAAGGATTTACAGTTTTGCCTGCCCGCTATAAAGGAAAAGGATTCAAGGCAAGCAGCCCCCCCCCTCGCCCCCTCCACCATTTGGTTTCCTAGGTCTCAGTTCTACTTGCATACAAAACCTCTGTTTAAAGTTCAGGAAAACCAGCTGCATCTTGGGGCACTCTGGAAATATAGGGCAGGGGTCTGGTCACTCCACTCTCCACCATTTGAGGCTTTCCTGGAAATAGACAGCTCCACCCAGATGCACTATCAGCAGTCTCCTCTGGTGTTTCCTTACTGCTGCCAGATGGTAAGTTTCAGGAGCCTTCCTTACCTGGCTGTTCCTGTGTGTCCCCCCTCGCCTAGTGCCGTTTTCCTTATATAGCACCAATGACGCCACCAATTTTACAATCCTGGGGAAGTACCCTGCAATAATTCCCACAACTAGAATTGGACAGTTATCCTTCTCTCTCCTCCCAAACCCAGCCTCCAAGTCAGGATTTGGTTTAGGGGTCTGGAGCAACATATGGAAATTCCCATTTGTAATCCCCATTTTTTCTTTCACATTGTTGGCAAAACTAGTTATGTATCACAACTTCATAATCTTAGTAGCAGCTGCCATAATGTACATATTTTCAGATTCAGCTAATAATGGGGAATCGGATAAGCAGACCACAAGGCCTGTAGCATGTCCATGTGGCATATTTCTGCTGTTTGTATAAAAAGCATAACCGTTATGAATATGTAAGTTATTACCCATATCGCTAATTTTTATTTTCCACCCGCTCACCAACTCTCACATTTGAAACGTGTTCAGATCAGCCAGAAACACATTTTAGATAGCCATTACAGGTCCCTGAGTCACAGGTGGATGTATGGTATACCTCCGAAATTACCTAAAAGAAATTGTACATAAATGAAGAAAATCCACCTTATGATTGCTGAGCAAAAGGCCTAAATGAAGTGAATTTTCATGTGGGACAAATGGCCAATATGCTGCCTTCTAGCCATTTGTTTTCACTAGGTCAATCGGTACCCAGATATATTTTATTATCAGTTTTTGTGTTGGAAGCTTGCTCTTTGAAACTGGTGCCCCATTTTCCCACATTAGTCTTGCTCCTGCCAAGGGGAACTTCTCCTGCAGTCAAAGCATCCACAGCCAGTAGGTCTGAAGTCAACACATTTAGTAGGACACTTCATTGCCGTTGGTAATTAGCTGGAGGATATCAAATCCATACTGGCAGAGGGTGAATTTCTTTGTGAAGTGTTCCACAGCCAGCAAAAGCGGTTTGTCTTGGGCTGACATTTTTCCATAAAAACAGTGGCTTTTCAAATGTCACTGGTGTTTTGTATGTGAAACATAACATGCCTTGCTTTTGGTAAACTTACACATTGTGTCTTTTCCCTGTGATCAGTGATATATTTTCACATTTAAACTGCTTTTACTTGCACACACCTATTCATGCTGTTTTTGTCACCGTTTAACAATCCTGTTTTCCATGTGAAGGGTATCTTTTTTTTGATTCCTCCTTTTGTGAATTAAAATGCTGCTTTTCCATTGGTAATGACAGGTCCACAAAGGTTGCGCTGTTTGTTTCGCGGTTTCAAATCCTGCTGTTCTTGTAAAAGGGACTTCTGTTTGGGGCCTTTGATTGCACCCCACAGCTGCTTTGGTGGGATCTGACTTCAGGGTGACTTTGTGGGCATTTGGTGTCCTGGGAGGTCCAGGGCCCCACCAAGAATCCCCCACTGCACCTGCCTACTTCTGGTGCAGATGCATCCACTTTGGCAATTACAGCTGAAAACCAACTATTGGCCTAGCGTGGAGCTTTGTGGTGAACAGAACTATGGATCTTCTGAGTTTCTTTCTTACCAAGGACCCAGCAACTCCACAGCAGCTGTGCCCAGGATCCCCCAACCCCTCTACAGTGTGCCTCAAACTGGTTGTTGTGCCAAGAGACCGCCACCTCCATGCGTGGCCCCAGTTAATGCTAACGAGCGGTAACCCCTACGATCGAATCACTGGCTCAGCCTGCCTTTATCGAGACATTTCCAGCCTCTCTACACCCCCTTGTGGACTTTCCATCTGCAGCTACTCTAACCAGTGGTTGTGCTCTAATGGGAGGTTCTTGCATGGACTCTGTTGGATTCTGACCGGTTCATTCACATCCACACACCTCTCTCCTACTCTTACTGTCTCACTGTGGAAGAGGCTGGGCAAGTGAACAGGGAGTATGTTGGCGGCAGGTGGGGGGGTAGAGGTTGAAACGTCCCTCATTGCTGCATTTTTTCAATGAGTTACTTTACTCTCTGACCTGACGGAACCTTTGTTTGAGAAACCCTGAATTAAACGTAAGCTGCCCTGTCCTTGTGCTGTGCCCCGTGAGTACGTACTGACGGCACGCAACGGCTAACATTGCTATCATGCACCCATGCACGTGTGCAGATGGGCCTGGGCTCCAAGCCAACTGAGGACACAATAGTGGCAGATGCGCCCTTTCCACTGTTCCGCTATGTGGCCTGTGAATAGCATGTGTTTGCTTAGGGCTTCGAAGCACTTTGAGTTTGTGTGAATTCAGAAGCATAAGGTCCAAGGACAGCTTGCCGGTTTGTGCGTTTCTTAAAAGGGGCCAAGAGGCGGCTTGCCAGTAGTTCCACGGTACCGATCAAACCCTTTAATACATTGGACTGTACATTGGAGGCGAACTCTTGGTTCGGTGGCATTTGATAAGAGTGTATACTAGTATAGTACTTATACCCTCAGCCGGTAACTCAGTGGGTTTAGGCCTATGCTGCATTTAGGATGGCCAAACACAAGGTTCAAGTCCTGTAGGGACCAACCCACTCCCCCTTTCCGAGTCTGTGATTGATAGAATAAGTGACACTGGGTGGTATATTCAGTGCTTTAAGTGGGCCAGTGCCAGCTGGGGCCAGGCTCGGGCAGTCTCCAAAAAAGGATGGCTGAGCCTGGGCCTGCCTGGGCCCACTGGTCCCACCACAGCAGGACAGATTATCCTGCCACGGCCGCAGCCGCGATGGGATATGCGGCCGCCATTTTAGAGTCAGGCAAGCCGACAGCCGCAGCTGTTGCTAGCTAGGGCTACTGTCGGTCACTGCATCGTCCTCTTGTGGTGCCTCGTGCGAGGTTTCACAAGAGGAAGTTGGTGTCCTTTGGTTTCGCTGCCACCTCCCCAGGTCACCGAAGCGTCTTTGACTCTTGCTGAACCTGGGGACTCAGTGCCATATTTCTGTGTTTATAAAAGATGGCTTTGAAAGTACACAATTCAAGCCATCTTTTATAAAGCTTTGCCGATGGACAAAGACTCCTTGGACTTTGTCCGTAGTCAAAGTTTCATAAAATATGGATTGAATTGTGCACTTTTCAAGCTATCTTTTATTAAACTAGAATGTTTAAAAAAGATGCCTTTTTAAAGTATGCAAACACATATATAAATGTTATATATTTGTGTGCACACCTTACTATGGTTTGTGTACTTTTCAAGCCATCACTTATAAACCTAGAAATATGTAACATATTTCTAGATTTGTTTATTGAATTTATATAGCGCTTTACGCCAAAGCGCTTTGCAGATAAGCTTCTCAAAATGTTGTATCTTGTTGTTTATTACAAACGTGAAACAAACCAGAAGTACAGTATATGGAACAATTTACTGGAGGGAGAGGAGGAGGGGGGGGAAGGTAGAGGGTTTGAGAATCAGGATCGATGCTAGCAGGGTGGGGGGGACAGGGGGAGAGCAGGGGGTGGGGGGGAGTCTTAGGTGGCCTCTTGCCCTCTGGGTGGCAATGTCCAGTGAGGTCAGTGGGAGGAGGGGGAGATGAGTGGAAGGGGGTAGGGGTTTGGGGAGGGGAGAGGGGGGGTAAGGAGAGGGTCAGGGAGGGGAGGGGAGGAGAAGGGATTTCAGGGAGGAGCGAAAAATGAGTAGGTGGAGGAGGAGCGGATGGAGAGAGGTAGAGAATTCCAGTGGAGGGGGGCCAGGAGTTGGAAGGAGCGGAAGCGCGAGGCGGCGCATGGGGCAGGGGGGGGTACTGTGAGAAGGTAGAGATCAGCCGACCGGAGAGAACGGGAGGGATGGTAAAATGAGAGGAGGGAAGAGAGATAGGAGGGGCGAGGTCAGGGAGAGATTTGTAGACAAGACAGAGGAATTGAAATTTCAGTTGTGAGAGGAAGGGAAGCCAGCCGAGTTGAGAGGGGGAGAGGCAGAGATAGTCGCGAGGACCAAGAAGGAGGAGTGGTAGATGGATTTTAGGGGAGTCAGGTGAGAGGCGGGAATGGTGTGCATAGTACGCACACTATAGTGAGGTATGCATGCACATATATACATGATTAAACACATTTATATATTTGTTTGCGTACCTTACTATGGGTTGCATATTTTTCAGGCCACACCCATCCTGAAAACCACGACCCCAAATGAGCGCCCCTGGGTTCTTGCCCCACTTAAAGCCCTGGGTATATTCATGCATTCTAGTGCCACGAGAGCATGTGTGCTCAAGTTGTACCAGTTTAACCTTTCATAGTCGCTATACATCGGCAGCCAAGTCCTCTGGCAATTACTAAATTGACTTTACATTGTACCCTCCTGCGCGGGCTTTGCCAACCGCTGCTATGTAATTGAACCCAGCGTGGGGTGCTGCATGGGAGAACACTGCCCTAGCACCGTGATGTGCTGCTGTCATTCCCATGAAAATCAGCGCCACACGCTTCTCCCGCCCCCCACCCCACCAAGCTGCCTGTCCTCGTGAAATCCTCCTGCAGCCCTCCCCTCTGCTGTTGTTGCCACGGGGCCCCCTCTTCTACCCACAGCTCTTGCTCCATCTAATTATGGGGTCCGTGTTCCTGGAATCTGCTAGCCCCCGGGCGCGCCCACGTTACACGGAGAGAATGGTACGCAGTGTGCACGCGGAGCCGCCTCCCGCGCGCTCCACTGCCCCCTGTGTGTCATCGGGAGGCAGCGGGCACTGTGGCGAAATGCCAGGTGTTATTGTGGCAGCACTGCTACAAGCTGCCCTGGCAGTGCCTGTGTGGCCTTTTAATGTGAACTCTGTTTCACCCTGCACCTCTGCGCTCAGCTATGCAGACGTATTGTAGAGAAACTCTAGGCCAGTGCAATGGCCGATGTGTTCGAATTAAAGTAGCATGCCACCCCTATTACTTCATGTCCTTCTGTGCCTCTCGGCTCCCGCCATGCCAACCTCGCCTGCCCACTAAACCTTCCCATTGTGCACGGATGGCTGTGGGGCCGGAACCAGTGGCGTCGCTAGGGGGGAGGGTGCTGAGGAGGGGGCTCTCCCTCCCCTCTGAAATCCTGGGCCCCCCTTAAGGCGAGCAGTGAGCGTATTATCTCTTCGTGGTGTTATTTGTGACACTCACTAAGGCAAATGTCTGATATCACATATAGCAAATACTCTCCTTTTGTCTCAAAGGTAGCAGTGATGTTGGTATGTCTTGTGGCATCGGTATGAACATGAGCACAAGACACTTCTCGGGTGTTCCGACCCGGCTTCTGCACAGCGATCTCCATAGTGTGCAGAACAGCTTTAAGCCCCTCCCATCAGAATGGAGCGCATGAAACTGCTGGTGATGGGCCATTAGTCACTGAATGGTTTCCTGCCTGCGTTCTGATGGGATGGGAGGGGAGGTGCAGTGGGGTGTGGGTAGTTGGTGTGCACAAAAGCCTGTCTGCAGGAGTGCTTGTGACATCACACATTACCTTTCATAGGCGGCCCCCCACTTTTGTCGGTGGCCCCCTATTTGCCCCTCCTAAATTTGATTCCTGGCGACACTACTGGCCGGAACTCTTCCATTTAGTGCATCTAAGCCATGCTGAGTACGTGAGGTGTAAACCGAGCCACTGAGCGTGGGGTTATACTGTCCCCAAAGCACTGCATTTATTAGTGCGCAGGATAATACATTTAAGCAAACGGTAACATCCCGGCACGGATGTGTCTCTGCCCCCCCCATATTACTGTTAGAAGTGTGGGGCCAGCTCCCATGGCCGATTCATTGCTGCCTTCAATATTAGGTCTTATCAATATCGGGGAGAGTTCACCCCCAAACCCCTCTTAATCAATTCCCCTACCAGTCCTTTTTGAATTGGTTGGGGCGGGGGGTCGTTCTCCTCTGAACCCCTTGCACCCCATTAATACTTCTATTCCCCCCCCGCACTTGTTTGGGAGGAGACTGGGCCCTCCCACACTCACTAAGCGATACCAAATAAGGCATAAACGTCAGAAGGCTCATTCGGGAATCGGAGGGGAGGACGGTACACACAAATGGGGTGGGGCAGTGAATGACCACTGCAATGCATGTATTGAGAGCCGTAGAAGACTCGTACATGTGAACACCATTTTGGACAAATGGCAGCCATCCTAGAATGTAGGCCCAAGTGAGGCAAATAGTATTGGGTGCTTAAACAGGAAACACCCCTGCCCAGGTCCCACACAGCCCATGAACTCCTCCATTGTTCCAAAGACTTAAACGCCCACGCACACAGGGAAGAGTGTGCCCTGCAAGATCATGAGACGGGAGAAGCGCGCCTCTTGGCAGTATCATGCCGTGAGATGGATAGTAAGGCCCCCTGACCCCGGCAAGAGACATGCAGCCTTACAATGCTTTCATCCCAAGACCCCTGCATGTCACAGCATCGCCCAGACCACAAACCATAAAACGTTGACACCCCTAAATCAATCACTAAGATCAGAAGTCAAGGCTATATTGCCTTCAGAAATGGGTCACGTGATTTGTGCAGCGAGGTGTAGAGTAACGAAGGTGGGGGACATGGGAGTTACTGAGCTGTCTGGGAATGAGTGACGCTTGAGTGTGACCTCACCTCTTCTACAGTCCATTGGTATGTCTGCCAGGTGTTTGCTACAATAAGCTAACAGTGCTTAACTGAGTAGTCAATTAGTGTTAGACCAGCCTTACCACGGATGACGAGCCCAGCAGCACCCACGTGGACGGAGATGACAGATGAAGATGGACCAATAGCCTGGCATCCCATATGGAGCGGGCCCTGCATGTGTAGTGCCCGTCCATTTGGGGTGGTAGAATTGTACTGTATGGTGTGATGTCACCAGTGATGCTGTTTGTAGTGATAAGCTACTGCGCGTGCTCCTAGCAGCAGAGTCCCTTGCTAATGTTTTTTTCTGTTTTGTGGAAATAAACACTGGTTACCTTTCCAGTAGAGCATCCTGGGCCTTTTTCCGTAGCGGGTTGTATTTTTTTCTGGCAGTCAAAGGCACACAGGGCCTGCCTTGGGGCAGGGCTGCCCGGGCAACTGCCCGGTGTGCCATTAGCCCCCTTCCATGCCAGCTCGGGGGGAGTTTTCAAGATCTCCCCCGAGCTGGCATGATGGAAGAAGGTGCAGAAGACGCCCTATTGAAATTAAATGTGCCCTGCTTTGCAGGACAATTTAATAATGATGTGGCACTTCTGCTTTCACATCGGCACTGATTGAAACATTTGGAGTCACCCCCCGCCCCACCCCACCTCACCAGGGGAAACTGGGGGAGGGGTGTGGGGTGCGCAGAATTTTAATTTTGCCACCCGGGCTGCTGCCAGACCTGCACACACAGGTGTCCGGTCATTTGGTCGAAAATAAATGGTCGAATGACCATTTGATCAAATCAAAATGGTCGTAAAAAAAGGTTGAATTTTTTTTTTTTTTGTTTGTTTGGTTGCTTAAAAAATATTTTTTAATAAAGAAAAGCAGGATTTGGGGGGGAAACCCCCCAAAAAAAAATCGACTTTTTTTTTCCGACCATTTTACATCGATTAAATGGTCATTCGACCATTTGGTTTTTTGACCAAGTGACTGGTAACCGCACACACACAAACAAAAGACACCCGTACTTCCCCACCCGCCCCTGAGTGTGATGTTCCACAACGTGTGCCCCCCTGCTCCTGGGCAAGTCTTTAAGGAGTAAATTCCAGGTGGCTTAAATGAAAGCTCGTTTCCATATGTTGACAACACATTTTCTGCAGCTATGTGGTGTGATAATTTGTTTTTTTTGTTACTAGTATCTAGTTTTATCTGAATGCTTGCATCATGAAGTGTACGTGGTTTTAATGTAAGTTTCCTGCAAGGATGCACACAGTTGTATGTTTTTGTAGACTTGGAATCACCCTGGTTGTCACTATGCCGTGACTGTGCTGCAGTAGAAAGTAAAACTTTGACAAACTGTAGCCGCATTCACGTGTGGCTCATGGGAAAAACTTTGATACGATACATTGTGAGCTTTGCCTTTCGGGCGTTTTGTGGGGGGGGGAAAGCTATTGTTTGAACTCCTATGGAAGAGATGCTGACAGATGTTCTTCCATGTCAGCCTAATATGTCAGCCTAATATGTCCCGGGAGGATAGCTCAGCGGCAACATGCTCGCCTTGGAAGCAAGACGACACGAAGCAACACGTTCGATCCCCGGGTCCGTGCTTGGAAACCTCTGGGTATTTAAGCACGTTATAAATACGCAACTAAGACAAAAAAAATATTTCGCAACTGAAAAACAATTCCTGTAACAGCGCCTCGATGCCCGCGGGCTGTGTGAGCGCTTTAAAAATGCAAAAAATAAATAATATCGAGTACTAGTTTCTGCAGCATCTGGCGTTTTGCATTTGATCAATATTGGTTTTTCATTCTCAAGAAAATGTCAGGTGAAGTCAAATCTGTGTACTTATTACAGAGGTGTGAGGAATTTGACTATACACACGGTGGGTGAATGCTCGGCTGGGCTTTTTAATTAATTTTTTTTTCTCATGAAATTGATTGATTGATGGATCAACCTCCGGAAAAAGTTTAGTGCAAAAATGCAGAAATTTTCCTATGCATACCGCATAGACATTTATAGTCTGGGTGGAGCCTACAGGCGCAGTACCCCTCTGTTATATTTACTGGTATGTTATATTTACTTGGTATATCAACAGTGGAATACACAATGCATTTCCAGAAGGGGGAAGAGCTAACTTCCCCCCTGCCATGGCCAGCCTGATTAACTATCAAAGGCGACTTGGAGCCTCCATGTCCTTTTGTTGAGCACTGTAGCTGGTGGCAGCGATTGGCAAACAAATCAGAGTAATTTAAACAGGCCCACATCTAGTCTGTCTGCAGAGGCTAACAAAGGAGATGAGTGGGGGTGGGGAGGAGGGGAACAACCACCTTCCACAAGGCATAGCAAGAAGAGCACACATCTGAGGCAAGAAGGCAGATCAAATGACTGTCTATCGGTGACAAATTCCTGCCCAAAATGGCATCGTTGACTCACAAATGCTTTAACAATGCTGCTCCATGCGATCTCATGAAGAGAATTAACAGACAAATCACTAACTGACCCACCAGGACTGCTAATTCAGATTGCTTAATAGTGTCTAGGTTTAAATTGACTAAAGCAGGGGGGGGGGGAATCAGCTTCCCCATCAAAGCAGCACAGTTTTGGAACTCTTTCCCTGCCCCCCCCCGCCTCCTTGAGAGTGGATCAAACTTTTCTCAACTTCAGATTTAATACCATCAAATGGATCAGAGAAAATGACCACTAACCCATCACTCTGATTGCCCCTCTTTAGCATGCTTCATAGCTATAGTTATTAGCTCTAACTGTATAATGTATCTGCTAACGTTGAATATTTTGTATATTAATACTGTAAATTTCATATTCATACTGTCTTGATCTATTGTATGTACATAAAACTATTATATCTAACTGTATAAAGTATCTGCAATCTTTTGAATATGCTGTATATTAATACTGTAATCCTAGACCGTCCTGATAAATTGTTTGTATATACTCGCTACCAGTTCCCTAGTGGCTCTGCACCAGGGAACCATTTACACTTATTCTTGTAACCTATGTAACACTAAGCTGAAAGTATAGATGTTTCTTCCTGCTTTCTGCGCCCTGATACTACCGGATCTGGTGCGCATTACAAATTAATTAACACACCTATGCAACTGTCACTGATGCCAGCTCCCACCCTCAGTATTGATTGAGAGTGAAATGTTATGTCTGGGTCTGCGTCTCGCAGGGGATCCCATTCCGAAGTACGAGTATGTGCTTTTATGGAGCCAGGAAGTCTGGTCTCGCTGCAACTTCAAGGGTAACCTGTCGCTTTAATCAAGAACCAGACAGACCCGGTTATCTACAACAGGAACATGGCTGGGACTTGGTATTCCATGTTTTCATCCCTTTACCTTTTCTGTTGCAATCTGGTTATGACCTCACGCATATAGGAGAATGTAGGTGGGGGCCCATGATTGGGTCCATAAAGTAGGCTTAGCCTACACCAATTCTTGTGGTCCATTTGGCTTTTAAAGAGGACTGAACTCCTCTTTTGGCAGATCTGAATAGTTTGCAAGGAGTAGCAAGAAGAATTCGGCATTGGACCCTGGCTGAAGGTGCAGTCTGCCTTAAATCTTCCACCAGTAAAGGAAGGCCTGGACCTCCAAGATGGAATCAAGATTCGTCCCGTAAACATCTCACAGGCAGGGAACAGAGGAAGATATTGAATCCAGAGCACCCTCCAGCGGCTCCAGAACAGCTACCCAGCCAACAAAGTGTGCCCTGCTAAGCTCTGCAGAAAGCTTCCTATGTGGGAAGTGCCAGGGAGTCTCTGAACCAAAAAACAAGGACGGTGCAGTTGCCTGCAACACACTCCTCAGCTTTGGGCCATCCGCTTTAAAGGATGACATAACCCCAGTGAAAAAGCCAGGAGAAGTGCCTCGACAAGCATCTTCAGACGTCCACCTTAAAGGGCATTTTCAAGCCTCTCTAGCTGCAACTGACTGCACGCTGACTGTCATGTTGAGGTCGCTATAGCCATCAGACGCCTCGATCAGTGCTTCAGAACCACCAACCAGCACTGAGAAGTTTCCTGACCCTGAACCGCTGTGTAGGCCAGCGTGCAGACGTCCGTCAAGCTTTGCTCACCAACTGCCTCCTGTCTGATCCCTGCACTTATCTCCCGTCTTGAACACTGTCACAGAATCTGCAAAGTGCCCTCATGCCAAATCTACAGTGTAGAGCACCAAGACCACCTACAGCACAAGGTACATTGTGTTCCTGGCTCCCCTTTTACGACCCATTGCTCCCTTTGTGCTGAAACCAAGTATCCTTGAAATGTTGATTTACTATAACGACTACCCTCCCGTCAGTATTCAAAGTGCGTTCTCTTTCCTTCTTAAAAACTGTCAGTCCTCTGCATTCCTTTACAATGTGGGTTGTATTTTGTAGTGTGCAAGAACTGTCTGTTGTGATAATTGATTTGTATACAACCTTGACTGGATAGTCCCTCTGACTATTGGGAAATGTACTTTCGCTGTGTTGCAACGAACCAACGATCCACGATCTTAAGCCTGCCATTCAGTCCACATTACCAAAATTGGACAAGGAGGTTTATAATTAGCTTGTGTTTCCCAACTGTTCATGTCCCTTCTGGTGTACTAGAGGTGTGGGGCTGATTGATGGCTTAGAAACTGATATTCATCCCTGGACCACTGGTTCCCTGCAAGTCGATTTGTCACACTTTAGCAATAGGGCAAGGTGAGCACTTTAATTTACTTTAATAAAACTCTGAAAGGTTGACATCCTATCCCTTTAGTCTGCGTACTCTGACCTGCCACAGCACCCTAGACATGTCTCGGGTGCATTGGCCAGCGTCTAGAGGTGTAGCTTTGGGCCTCTAGCTCCCTGCCAGTTGGTCGGGAAACTCGTGCAAAATGCGATTTCTTCCCGAATTGCAACATATGACAGTAGCTGGACTTTATTTGCAACTTGCCACGTTCTGCATCCACATTAAAAGCATGGTGTGTTTGAATCCTTCTGTTGTGCTTGAGCACACGGCCGGAGAGCTTTGCGTACTGCTTAATTTTTCAAAGGAAAGCTGGGATGCCAACGCTTTTTGCCTGCCCATATGTGGGCACGTTAAAGCCTACAGATGTACTGCACATGTGGTGCACGTCAGGCTTTGCCGAACTCTACCAGCAAGAACATGTGTTTATATCAAATGCCCCACCCCAAAACACAAACATTAAATCAACTTTCTATATACAGGAGTTTATTCAGGGAGCAATTGACTGCAATTTTCCCGCTGCTTTTACCACAGGATTAATTAAACTGCACTGGTTACCTGGCCAGCCTCTGATATGGGCCCAGGCCCCGACCCCCACACCAGTTGCACACCTGCACTGCCCCGCTGGCAACCGTTTTCTGTACCCCTACAGTCTCCTCCCAGCACTTGACACCTGATGTCTGCACTTTCCCTTGCACTAGCCACCAGCCGGCCGCACTTTTACTTACTGCTTTTAAAATTATTTTTTATCCCATGTACTGTCCCCGCTCCCTTCTGTCCCCGCACTTCCCCCTTCCCTTGCACGTGCGTGATCTGAATGACACCTGGCCTGGTAGGATCGTTTTACGTCCTCCCTTTGTTCCCCTCCCTTTCCTCGTTGCGCCTCGAAACACTTGTGTATAGGCGCGTTATAAATGCCATATCTTATCATACAATTTGGTGAACATTACCATTTCTTACTAGACTGTTGCCCATGTCTAACTTTTGTTGAAATCCGTAGAGCACCGCTTGCTTTCTGTGATGGCCATGTGTGAGTTGTCTTCATCAAGCGAATACACGTAATCCAGGGGGCTGAGACACCCGTGTGAGGGTGGTCCGCTTTGGTGGGTGGGAGGGGAAGTGGGCAGTCTGCCATTACCCCCCCAAGCCTATGTCTAGCTGCTCTTGTCATGCCCCTGTGGCACTCTGCTAAAGGGCAGTGGAAGGCGTTCACAACGGGGCTCTGTGTTGTGTACTTTCATGCTAACCCAAGAGTGAACCTGGGCCCAGCTGGCATGAGCTGTGCCAAGTCCTCGGTCCCGCTGCAGTTTCCTAGACTACGGGCAGAAGAGGCCCTTTCTTCAGCCTGGCCCCTTCCAGGCTTGGACATTGGCGACCTGTATTTTCCAGGCCCGTTTGGCCGTTGTGCAGAAGGCGGCTGCCCGGGGCTGACGAAGCTCTGTGGGGAAAGGACCAGTTTGGGATTCCGTTCTACAGAATGGCGCAGCTAGCTTACACTTTAAGGTTTCCAATGTGCGTGAAAATTGCATCTCCGTGCGTTTTACAGCGCTGGACTGACTGCAGGTGCGTGCATCTCCGAAGAAAGCGGTCTCTCTTGAAGGAGCTAGGGGGCGACTTGCCATAGTTACAAACTCTACCAACCACACTTTTTAAAATGTATTTAATTCTAGAATTTAACTTAATTTGATCATGCTCTTCAGATCTCATCTCCAGCTGTTAGGTGATGTTTACACAGTGTTATCTTGCATACTTTGGGTGTGCAGTTTTTACATGAATGTGTACTTTGAGGCTCGTGCCGAGTTTGTCAAGTGCTGAATACCTTTCAGATTCCAGCGTTGGAAATCAGATCTGCAAGCTCAAAGGTCAGCACGCACAATTCGTGGGGGGTCCCATGTCACATTTAAAAGGAAAACATATATAAATGGGAAAGAAACATTTTACAAATATTTGTACCCCAACGCGTACCTTGGGGGTCTGATTTGTGATCAACTGGGTATTAAGGGTGTACTGGTCCTGGGCTCTCTCTGGTGGCTGTGGCCCACTTGACCGCGGAGGTGGGCGCTGTAGTATGCAAAGGCATTGCTAGGCGGGAGCAGAGTGGGCTATAGCCCTGGGTCTTTTGGCTATAGCCCCGGATAGAAGCTTGGGGGGCTACAACCGAAAGGCTAGCTAGCCCCGGGTCCCAAGAGTCCTGACATTAGCGTAGCCCCGGATCTTTTCCAGACCTATCATCACCCCTGGTTGTATGCATGTGTTTGATGTGCAGGAGTGCCTTTGGGAATTGGCATCACACCAGGAACAGGGGGTACCTCTGGATAATGAGCAGCTCATCGCGTGCAGCAAATCCTGCTTCCACGTGAGATGCAAAGTAACTTTGAAATGACATGTGACCAGTTCTGATTGAAGTGCCTTGCAAAGATTCCCAGTGCACCTGTCATTCAATTACCAAACACATGGGTAACATCACCTACTGTGGGGATGGTTGCATGGCACCAGCTGGTCTGAGGAGACCGAAGTAGCGCCAGTTTCCTTAGGATGTTACCAGGTGCCATCTCATCTCATGTCATGTTCTATCTGTGTGCCCTTAAGCACTGTCCTTTAGAATGTTTGAGAATCACGAGTCACACGTGACTGTCATGACTGAACAAAGGAGGATTACAGCCTGCTATATAAAAGAACACGAAGTCTATTTGGGGGCAACACTTTACACTGTTAAGCAACCCAAAATAGCACCCACTGAATCTGTGATGGGTCCTTCCAATTACCAGACTTCCGGAAGCAATACGGCACTCCGGATTACATAATGTGTCGAGGGCAAGAGTTTGTTTTTTGAGCCCATGTTTCCTGGTGGCCCAGTTAAACCTGTAGACCTTAAAGACTACGCCTTCGTGGCCTCATGGCTTTCCCAGTTTCAAATCAACAGAACGTGCTTTTTCTGTACTTTTCATTGAAGGGCTAACTTTAGTATTCACCTTTTTGAAAGTTGACTTGCAAAGCAGACTCCCACAATACCTCAGTCTGACGTCTTAACGCCAATTAGTAGCCGGCGTACCACAGTGAAATCCTGTGGACGCACCGACGTGCCTGCGTTTGTTCCCGATGGGGTGGGGGGGGGGGGTGGCAGCCCCTTAGCCAATGAAGATGCTTGAAATGGGGCAATCCCCGCTGCGAGCCTCCCCAAGGCAGGAGGCTGCTTTCTCAGGAATAGTTTTAGTATTTTTTTGGGGGGGGGTTTATTTATTTTTTAGTTAAAGGCCCGAGCTGCGCTCCAGGCATTACCTGGGGCGTATTCCGTCTTGGGGCTTATTGCCACATGAGAAACCCAAAAGTTCTTTTAAAAAAGGAGGGCAACGAGTCGACTTGCCGATAGTTACAAACTCTTTTTAGCATGTAGAAATGTTTTTACATTTTGTAACTCTCGAATATAACGTAATTTCATCGTGATCTTCAGATCTCAAGCTGTTGGGGGATCTAACCCCTTATTTACACAGAATTAAATTGCATGCTTTTAGTTCGCAGTTTTCTTAGATTACATGAATGTTTACTTGGAAGCCGAGGAAAGAAGAGTTTGTCGGGTGCTAAATAGTTCTTTCTGATCCAAGCTTTGGGATCCAGATCTGCAAGCTCGGGGGTCAACGCGCACAGTAGGCCGAGAAGTCCACCCCACCCCCCCACCCTTTTTCCCCCGTAGGGATCCAGACTGGTGACATAGAGTGAGAGTTTTGCGCCTTCGTCCTGGGTGTGAGTCAGACCTGGTGGGGTGTCGGCATGCTGGTTCGAGCCAGAGACCCGTAGGACCAAGGGGTAACCGCGTTGGTTCTGTTGTCTAGGGCTCCACTTGTAGGCCGCCATGGTCCCACTGCAGGCTGTCGCATTGCCTTCACCCGAGTACCGGACCCCCTGAGGACCTGCATAGTGCTGCGCGTGCGCCACTTGAAGAGCCACTTTGAAGTGCGCTCATGCCCCATGCAGTGCCCTGTGCAGGCTGAACGGGTGTCCCAGAATCTACACCTTTCTTGCAAATACTGAAGCCATGCCCTGCCACTCCTCCCTTCATTATGAGGGCACTGGTTCTGTCGTGCAAACGGCGTTCGTCTACCTGGACGGCGTGTGGCTCTCGGCACCTGGAGATTACCAGCACTGCAGCCGCTCTAAATAACTACAGCATGGAGCATCTACACTTCGGAGAGACGATTGGTCATACCATTTTCATACCTAAAATGTCTGTTTTATCCACACATGTTATTTTGAGGCCAAATTGTCTCAAACATGGCAGATGGAGCTGTGCCTGTAGGAGTCTCCTTGCCATGCTCTTGGAGTCCTAGTGCCTCCACCTTTATGTCCAATAGAGCGCTGAGCCATTCTCGGGGACATCCTTTCAGGCCTGCAGCATGGCTGGATCGTCGGTGGAAGGTTGGGACTCTTGGCCCCGGGACGCAGTAAGTGCAGACTTTGAGCCTCCTCACTGATGTGCTCCGTTTTTTGTTTCCATTTCTGTCATTTATCAAAAAGGCACCAGTGACATGCTGATCACATGACTTGATTCGGCCTAAGCCAGTTAATTGACCAGATGATACAAAATAAAGCTTTCAGTGTCTGATGGATCAACTTCCGGGGCACCAGTGGTCCAGGGATGAATATCGGTTTCTAAACCATCAATCGGCCCCAAACCTCTAGTACACCAGAAAGGATGCAAACAGATTGGAAACACAAGCAAATTATAAACCTCCTTGTCCAATTTTGGTAACATGGACGGATCGGCAGGCTTATCTTTGCAAGGTCGTGGATCGTTGATTAGCTACAACACAACCAAAATACAATTCTTAACCAATGATAAAAGGGACAGTCCTGTCAAGGTTGTATAAAAATATCTACTTTATTATTATTACACCAGACAGTTCTAGCAACACTACAAAATACACCCCACCCTGCAAAACACAGAGGACAGAGTTTCAAGAAGGAAAGGGATGCCCTCTGGATACTGACAGGAGGGTAGTCCGTAAAGCAATCCATCTTCAATCTTCAAGTTTATTTGGTTTCAGTACCAAGGGAATAACGGGTCGTAAATTTCACTAGGGGCCTTCGGAGAAGGACCAGGTGTATGAAACCACAATATACCTGGTACTTGAGATCTTGATTTTCGACTGTCAAGTCGGTTACAGGTCACTTTTCTGCCCCTGCGACTGAGTTCAAGACTCTAGACAGCTGCAGGTATCTGGACCAGTGGTGCCCCCAGAAGTTGAATCGTCACAGATAGCTGACCAAGTCATTTTATTATGTTTTTATGTCTCCCTTTTTTCTCTCTGTGTAAGGTTTTCTGTAAACATGTCACAATAAAAAAATTATAATAAATTAAACAGTCTTTAATTGGAGCTGTAAATCTGTTAATGCTGTAATAAAAATCTTTTTAAAAAGGTAGCAGGCGCTCCTCTCCAGAAAGAACATGGCATGATAACCTGTTCTGAGATGAGAGTTTGCAGCACACGCTTTTTGCTCAATGTACCTTTCACAGATGGGAAATATCAATTTGCATATTAGTCTTTGTGCCGCCCACATGGGCAGTCCAGCACCGAAATGCTATGGCAATTCCCTTCTGAACAAGAGTACCAACAGCAACCCCATACACGTGTTTCAGCCGGGTTGGGCCTCATCAGTGAGGTGAAGCTGTGCCTCTCTGAGCACAGTGAGCAGGGAGTCCATGTCTGGTTGCCCCCAGGTAACTTAGGGTGACCAACACCAAGTTCAAGACTGTAGACGGCTGCAGGACCATTGGTGCTCAGAAGTAGAAACGTCACAGATAGCTGACCAAGTTGTTTTATTATTGTGTTTTTACCTCTCCCTTTTTTCTCTTTGTGTAAGGTTTTCTGTAAACCATGTCACAATAAAACATTTTTTTTTAATTAAGCAGTCTTTTGAGAGGTAATTAATTGGAGCTGTAAATCTGTTAATGCTGTAATAAAAATCTCTTAACCAAGTCTCCCTTAAGCCACTTGATATATAAGCACTATGCAAGTCCTCCATTGAAGTCATGACAAGAACCAGCATTGAGAAAGCCAACAGTTTTTGTTTGTATATATGTTTTAGGCCTTTGCCAGGCACTGCTATTATTTCCAGGTACTCGCACCATTTTGCTGCTGCTACCATTGTTGGGCCATTAACACCACTGCAGCAGTGTCTGGTAATTTACTTTCTAATGTCTACACAAAAGCCAACAATTGTTGGCTGTTTAACTTCCTCCAAGCTGGAACTTGTGTGAGGAATCCGATCATCCGCACTGGAAGTGTGCGCGCGCCTGGGTTTTTTTTTTATTGTATTTTTTTTTTTGGGGTAAATGAATGATGGGAGATCAGCCTCTGGAAATGTGGGGCCATTCCACACCCATTTCCTCTGCTCACCACACAGGTCTTGTGTACCGCGGGAGGACGCAGCCTACAGGCAGCATCCTCCCCTGTCCTATCCAGCCGAATGTGACAGCCATGGGTACATCAAAGCGCCTCAAGAGGGAGAAGGCACACCTTCCCCCAGCCATGGGCAGCCTAATTTAAATATCAAAGCCTCCATGGATCTGCTTTCCCTTTGTCTCATTGGGCTGGTGGCAGTGCATACTAATGAGATAATTGAGGCAAGCCTTGAAGTGGCTTGGATGCCGGAACTGACAACAGGAAAAGCAGGGCTAACCCCCCTTTTGGTATGCAATGTGTCAACTTGAAGCTAGTTCCCACTTCTCTGTATGAAAGGCAGTGCAATGCATGTATGGGTCCACTATTTACCGTAGGCAAACCCCTGCAGAGCTGCCCCCTTTAAGAGGAGAGAAGTGTGTGGTTTTGGGGGAGACGAGCAGTCTGCTCTCGCCACATACTTCAAGGGAGACCTGCGCTTAAAAGTCACAGAGGGCTCAGTTAACCAGAGACACTTTGACCTACAACAGACAGGAAGATGGGTGGAACTTGGGTATATGTTGTCACAACTTTTCTGTCCTGTTGCAGAGCACTCTGGTCCTGACCTCATGCATAACAAAAGATTGTTGGTGGGGACCCAGGATTGGTTCATTAAGGTAGGCTTAGCCTGCACCAATCACTGGGGTCCATTCGACTTTAAAAGAGGGCTTAACTCCTCACTTAACAAATCATCCGACAAATATTTGAAAGGAGTAAGTAGTACTCATTTGGACCCGGGCTGAAGGTACAGTCTACCTTACATCTTCTGCCAGTGAAGGAAGGCCAGGTGTTTCAAGAGGGAAGCAAGATTCATACCCTAAAGATCTCCCAGGGAACAGAGGGCGATGCCAACTTCAGATGGCACGTCCAGCAGCTACAGAACTGGTACCCAGCCAGCACATAGCGTGCCCTGCTGCTTCCTAGGTGAGAAGTGCCAGAGAGTACCTGAACTAAGGACAAGGCCATTGCCTGCAAACCCTCTCCTGAGCTTTGGACCGTCTGCCTTGAAAGGACGACACAAGCCCTGCAAAAAAGCTAGGAGTGACTCTACAAGCATCCACCATCTTCCATCTTTAAAGGACATTTTTCAGACAGTCAAGTCCTCAAACTGCATCCGGCTGCACCGCTGATTGTTCTCGTACTGCACTCACCAGAGCCGTCCAAGCCACCTCGACCAACATTCCAGATCCGCCAACCAGCACAGAGACGGCGATTCTTGGCCCGAACCACAGCACAGGCCTGCCTGCAGACATCTGTCCATTCTCGCTTGCCGAACTGCCTGTCGCCTGATACCAGCAGCTGTCGACTAACTCTGTCTCAAGGACTTCAACATGCCCTGGAACCGCCTGGATGCTGGCGAGCACCAAGAACTTTTTCAGCACCAGGTACACTGGTTCTGACCCCTAGAGACAGTTGCAACCCTTTGCCACCTTGGTGCTGGAACCAAATAACTTTGAGCAGTAAGACTGATTACTTTACCAACTACCCTCCTGTCAGTATCCAGAGTGCATTCCGTTCCTTCATGAAACTGTCTGTCCTCCGTGTTCCTTGTTCCTTTTACAGAATGGGTTGCAGTGGAGTAGCTTTGCTAAACATGTTGGGGGGGGGGGGTGGACATGACCTCTAAAAAAAGGTGCCCCTGCCAAATGAATACAGACAAACTGGTGTACAATGAAAGTTAGGGGGGGGGGGACGAACACCCTTGTCCTGTATTTCGTAGTGTTGCCAGAACTGTCTACTGCGATATACATACAGAAGATGTTTGGTACAACCTTGACTGGACAGTCCCTTTTATCATTTGGGTAATAATTGTGTTTTGGCTGTGTTGCAACTAACCACCGATCCACCACCTTTCCGAGCTAAGCCTGCCGTTCCATCCACGTTACCAAAATTGGGCATGGAGTTCTTCTAATTCACTTGTATTCCATTCTGTTTGCATCCCTTCTGGTGTACTAGAGGTGTCGGGCTGATTGATGGTTTAGAAACCGACATTGATCCCTGGACCACTGGTGTCCTGGAAGTTGATTGTCAACACAGGTCAGCCTCGTGACTAGACTGCTGCTTCTCTTCCTGTGTGATTCTCTTTGTAAGGGCTTCTCTTTTACCAGCACAGGGATTCTGGAGCGTCTGTGCAGCGTTATCCCGCGCGCGCATTACCGGGGGGCCACCAGGACAGAGTCTTTGCACTGCCATTGGACTCTCCTGGCTGAGCTGCTCAGCCCGTCTTTAGCGGGACGCCACCTGAGCTCCTCGGCTTCCGTCCCTCTGCTTTTAGACAGCTTGGCATTGAACTCTGCCCCCCACGGGTGCTGCTGATTGGCTGCCTTTGCGTAATCCTGCGTATCATTAGCGAAACCCTAATATTGCAGAGCTGAATGACGGCTTTAAAAGGACATGTGCTCTGGAAACCAGCAGTTCTGTCTTAACTGAGTGCACAGACCGCGGATTGTCCTGCACGGTTCATGTGTGAAATAAATTCATTGTCGCGGTCGGCAAACCCTTTCCTGGAGTGCAGAAAAACCTATTAGACGAATACACCGCAAGGAGTGACTGCCGCGTTTCGCATAGAATGCGATGCAGCCAAAGTCCTTCATGCATCGTGATGGGGGTGGGCGTGTTCTCAGTGGAAGCCGGTTCTGAGCTCCTCTCTGGACTGAGCTCTACGCCTCTGAGAGGACATGTCCGCTGTCGCCTAGTGCTATGTGCTACTCTGGCGTGGATGGGAGTGTCTAACCACCAGAACTTGAATTATTGGCCCCCTTCTCTTTTGTTGGCAGTTCTCGGACAGCTTTGATTGGCTATCCCTGCCCCCACCAATACTATATCTCCTAGAACTATTTAACCTGCTGTGACAATCTACGTGGAAATTGCGGGGCGTGGGTTCGCATCCAACCAAGCTGTCCATTTATATCCATCTGATGTTTATTTAAAATGTAGATGGGGGATTTTTAGTAACTTGCCCCCCACTTTTTATCTATGCCTAGACTGAAGCGTGGTATGAAAATTCAAGTTACCAACCACCAGTGGAGTAACTTTTCTGAAAATGTTGGGGGGTGGGGGTCGGGGTGGGGCATGACACCTGAAAGAAAGGGGCAGAGTGGAGGAAGGGCGGACAGTGGCTCTGAGGGATAACCCTAAACTACTACCCCACAAGAGTCCATTGCCGACGCTCTGTTATATCTTTCATAAGACTGGTGGCGTATCTTTAGAATTCAGTTCTAAAGACACGCCAGTCTTCTGAAACGTATAACTCCACAGGTGGTCTCTAGAATTCAGGACAATGACGAGAGTAAAAAAGCCTGCACCTCCTCTACCAAAAGAGGGCCTGCGAGCGGGCTGAAGGGAGCTGGTGTGTGATTATTGCCGCCAGGGCACTGACTCAAACAAGCATATAGACCTAATATATAATGAATGCCTGCGAGATTTTAAAACCGCACGTTAGGCTGCTTATTCTGATTTCATTAATTATTTGCAACAGACTGACTCATTAAAATGAAAGTATGTTTTTCTGTGTTCAAATGACCCCCCCAAGCACTAGCGTACCGAGCGGGAGGCCAGACCGGGACATTTGTCAGTGGGGCGGCACTCCCGTTCGGCAACTCAAAGAGGGTGCCCAACGGGAAAGGTGTCCCGCTGGCAGGACAATGTGTGCTGAGCGATTCCGGCTCAGAACGGTCATTGCCTTGGCAGCAGGACACCTTGCCAGTTCCGAAACCTCTACCAGGACAATGTCCCAAGGAGCTCCGGGCAGCAACAGAGGGGCTCTCGAGTTGCCATGTGTCCAGAGCATTTCAGTGCGAGCCATTAGGCACTGATGGGAGGGAAGGGGTGACTATTAGCAGGGACTGGTGTCCCTTTAGAAATGTGCATGGGAGGGAGTGATCAGAAGTGAGAATGGTGCATAATGCTGCAGGCTTTACAAAATAATGACTATGGCTTTACCCAAGGGGGATTTGTTAGGCTCACATTAATCTGCATGATGCTACTGTGACTTTGCATGCAGGATGGGGAGAATAAAACTAAAGCCACACTCTTATTGCTCAGCATATATTTCTGACAATTTATATAGTGTACAGTTAGTCTACTATGAAAGGCTTCCTTATTATGTCATTAAAGCTTCTAAGGCACTGCTATAAATAATTATTTAACCACATGAAATGTAAAGCAACACCTTAATAAATATCTATCAACTAAACCTGGGAAGATGTGCACAGTTGCTTAAATTGTCCACATCCTTGTTTCAACATTTAACCAAAGTGTGTGATCCTGGGCAATACATTTAATCCTGTTGTGTTTTATCTGAAGCTCTGTATGCGATTCTGATTAACTTCAAAGCTTATGTTAATAGATCATAATTTAATTTAGCATTTATGTAGCGCTACGAACCCTCAGGTATCTGAGCGCTGCTTATTATTAACCACGGTGTGTGGTGCTCGTTTATCGACCTCGGAAGGATGAAAGGCTGAGTTTGGTCCCGCCGGGATTCAAACCTGCGTCAGCCGGCTCTGCACAGATGTCAAAGCGAGCGCTCTACTTACTGTGCTATGCGATTATAATGGAAAAAGTCTGACTATAGATTTGCCCCATATATAATAATAGTGCATTTTAGGTATTTTGCACCACAGACTTATTTGCCACTTGGCTCACTTATGGCAACTTATTCTGAAGTCACTTCCAAGTATCAAAGACTGATGATGCGCCTCGCAATGTCCTGAAGTCCCTTCTGTTGGTGCAATCCATGTGCACATTAGGAGGTTCCACATATTTTGCCTCAGAGCACCTGGGCAGAGCTCTAATGGATGGGTTTCCTGCATCTGCAATGATCCTGCAGTTGTATGTGTAAAATGCCTTCTGCCACTAATGTTACCAAAAAAGTACAGTGGGGCGGGGGTGTGAATGAGACTATTACACGCACTGCATTTCTTGGCTCACCTCACCCCCACCCCCCACTCTTGCAATGCTGAATACTCCCCTGACCCCAAATGTGACTCCTCACTAGGATCTGCCTGCAGCCCAGCCCTCCAGCAAACCTACACACAGCTGAGCAGAGCTCTGCATTATGTAATGAGACCGCGTGAGCCTGGCTTGGCACCTCAGCCAGGCTCGCACTGTCCAATTGGTGTCAATGAATGGGGCGGCCACAATGCGGCCCCTGCCCCCCCCCCCACCCCACCAAAAGATGGGGGGACAAAAATGCATGCCACACAAGTTGGGGGGGGGGGGGGCTTGGCCCCCTCTGCCTCCCCCCCTATAATACGTCCATGCCAACCACCAAATGTTTTCTGCCTCGTGAACTGATGCCGATGAGATGGGGAAAGTACAAAGTTGGACGTTTTGAATAGAACCAGTTTTTCTCGTGCCAACACCCAGAAGTATTGTGTTCACGTCAGAAAAGATATGTTGCCCCGAGATGGTCGGGGGGCCTCCAGTTGAGGGGATACATTGCTGTCCGTTGTGAGGGTTGGCGAGTGCAGGTTGCAGAGTTGCTTGGAAGGGGATGTTTGAACTTCTTTCGTTTTTTTGCTTCTCCCCAGAATTCAAGGCTCAAGACCATGTTCTGATGTGAAGGGTTGCGCAGAGCGGGTGCTAGATTTTCGGGTGGGAAGGGGGGAGTGGGGTGGATCTGCCCTGTTTATCTAATGCAAGCTTATTTTTTTTGTCCTTGGCGGGGTTGGGGGTGGGGGACCATGCAACAGGTGAGGACTAACAGTAGGTGAACTCGAGGGCTGTGCCCAGTGGCTAGTGCGAACTTTGTGACCATACATCATGCAAGAGTTGTCCATCCCATAAAGCATGTTGCTTAGCATACATTGTTGTGCTGCTGGTTTATCCAAGAGCATTGCAAGGTGCAGTGTGGTTGGAGTAATCCCCATGCAAGAATGGTTTGGCGTCTCGGGCGGGAGGGGTGCGAGGGCGGGGTGTGGGAGGGCTGGAGAGATGTATTCTGGTGGTGTTGCTCTGCTTGCTTTTGTTGAAGCTGTGCTGAAGGCGTCAATAAAAGCAAAAAGGTGTGTAACACCTTCTGGGGAAAAGAGGGGCAGAACTTGTCTTGCTTTGATGCTGAAGTGGAAGGGCGTCGGATGGATAGGCAATGGCAGAGATGTTCAATATTGCTTTGTCATGGCGACTGTGTATTTGGCGGCCATCTTGAAACATGCTATTGCAGTGACATGGCGACCGTGTATCCGGCGGCCGTCTTGAGACCTGCAGGGACTGTGCTTTCCATGTCTAATGCACGTTTGCTGGCACTATAGCCAAATAGAAGTCTTATTAGATGTAGCATGCTAGCTGACTTGGCCAACAATAGCCCCAAAAACGGTTTGCCACAAACTGGCCGATGCACGAGACCATCTCAATGGCTCATTGAAGCCGGAATCTTTAGGCAAAACCTAGGGAAGGGAATATTGGCCACCTGCATACCCGTGTTCTGCAGAATATGGAGCCAGTGAAGGTTAATTTCTAACTAAAATAAATGTTAAGGTAATTACAGATAGTATAGGAGATGCCATCCTTCATAGAGGCAAGCCATTGCATTCCACTTCATGTCTTTAAAGCCATATTAAAGTAGTTATTTTTTGCAATTTTTTATTGCGATGTGTAGGTCTGCTGCACACAACTAACAATTTTGCTTCGGGCTCATGCAGGTTTGCATAACATGGGTTCAGAGCAAAGGAAACCAACACAACTAGCGGACTTCAAGAAACTATCGGGATATCACGACAGGAAGACCGGTCTGCCATATGAGGGGAAAGATGCAGGATGTGCAGCAGAAGGTTAAAGTGACCCATTCCAGTCGTTGCGATCCAAGCCAGGGTGTGCAAGGCACGGTCTTAGGAGTCCGCAGCAATTTTGGGTGTGTTTCACAGCAAGCCGTTCACATAATTGTTCCATCATCTCTTGAAAAAGCCGACTCTAAAAGGCTTCCTTCAAGCCAACCTAGTTTGGACTTGTCTTGGTTGAAGGGAGGACGGTTATTGCAGAAGGTCGTTACTCGGGCATATCGTCCCTCGCAATGCCGCTCTCTGCTCAAATTTTAAGTGCTATGGAGATGACACGCCACATTTTCAGACGTCCCTTGGCCACCTCTTCTTGCTCTCTCATCTCGGATTGTCTATCTGCTATTCAGGAGTGTTGTGCCGCCAACAATCTCTGTCTTAATGCCAGCAAGACAGAGATTCTCTTTATTGGCACACCTTCACCCTCCTTTCCTGTCACTCTCTGGCCCGCCTCCCTTGGCCCTCTTCCTACCGCCATCTGCAAGGCTAAGAACCCCAGGGTCATCTTTGACTCCACGCTTTCCTTTTCTGCCCACATCTGTCTCAAAACAGTAAAACTTCCAACTGCAACTCCTCAGAGGTATTCTGCCTTTCCTCTCCTTCCCCCAGAAGCTCACTGTCTCTCGAGCCATGGGTCTCTATGTTGGATTACTTAACAGCCTCTTTCTAAATCTACCTGCTTCTACTCTCCACTCTTTGCAACTCATCCAGAACAGGGCTGCAAGACTTGTCCTTGACCTCAAGCCCTGGGGTTGTAGCTCTCAAGCCATGGAATCTCTGCACTGGCTCCCAGTGGATGCAAAGATAAAATTGAAGACCCTTTGCATCAGATGCGCTGCTAAAACGGGGAGGGGGGTTGAGGGGTCGATAGACCTAGATTTCTTGGTTGTAGCCCTGGGTAAAAGTTCAGGACTACAACCGAAAGGTTAGCTAGCTCTGAGTCCTGACATTAGCGTAGCCCTGGATCTTTTCCAGACCTAGCAACACCCCTGCTTTGCATAGTCCACAAGGCTTTCTGGGGCCTGGGTCCAAAATACCTTCAACTCTCCCTCCGTAAATACCTTCCCTCTCAAGCTCTCTGCTCCCCCTCCAACTCCCTCGGAGTCAGTCGCTTCTCAAAGAAACAAGCTGGGGGTAGATCGGTCTTCGGCTGCGGTCTCCCTCTGGAACAGCCTCCCTGCCACTCTGAAACTTGAAGAGAGCCATCTCTGGTTCCAGAAGCACCTCAAGACCTTTCTCTTTGCTTCTGCATTCTCTCCTCCTCTCGCCTGCTGATCTGTTCTGCTTCGGCACCGTGCACCTGGTTACCATCTAATTTCAGGCCCAGGTACTTTCCCACCCTGCCAGGAACCCGCACTGCCTCCTGGCAACTGTGGCACTTGGGTCTGTATCTGTATCTGTAACCCTACAGTCTACCCTCCCCAACCCCCCCCCCCCACACGCCCTTTTCTGAACTTATCAGACACCCCCTGTCTGTGCCTTAAACCTAGCACTTGCCACTTGACGGCTGCGCTACCACTTGTTTTGTTTTTCCTTTGCTCCGCATTTTCCACTTCTCCCTTCTCCCCTTGCTCGTTCTCAATGTCATTGGGCCTAGTAAGATTATTGTTTTGTTCTCCCCCCCCCACCCCCTCCCTTGCCTCGTTGCACTCTGAATCGCGTGCATGAGTGTGATATAAATAAAATATCAATAGATGGGTTGTTTGGAAGGCAGATTCCTGCTCATATTGGCCTGTGTTTACTTGCTAATGAAGACCTGCAGATTCTGGTGGGTTTGCACAAACCGAGCTGTGGTACGTTATAGGGGTGCTTTCCCAGTAGCTCCTTTGGGGGTATATAGATTTTATGGAATTGGTGACCATTTCAGGGGTTTGGTTTTTGGTTAAAAAAGAAAAAAATTAAATGCAAGTCTTGATGCTGTTTTTTGTAAAGTCTGCTTTTTTATTTATTTTTTTAGGTCCTTTTGAAAAGCACACCTAGGTTTTCTCAAGACTTGTGCTTGGACTACTTATGGGTCCTCCCCATAAGGCGAGGATCTTTTTTAGGGTGCACTTTTTTCTTCCTAGAGTTGATTAAAAAATGATGCCCAGATTTTTTGTTGGTCCTATGGTTTTGGTCAACTCTGAGGGATTTATTTTGTTTGCTTGGCCTTATACAATAAGAAAACACTGTTTCAAATTGCACACAACACAAACAAGGGAGCTGGAGTGAGAAATACATTAAAGTACATTAAAAACACAATATATAAGAGCAGTTTGGGGGGAGAAGGGGAAAACAGGAAAACGGGAACCTACTATGCCTTGTGAGTATTGAGAACGTGCAAGTGCAGCAAGGAAGAAGGCAGGGGATCAGTGCTGTGGAGTCTGAGCTCATGAGTTAGCCACAGATGAAGTGCTAGGAATGTTGAGTGCTGCACGGCCTGGAGCCGCGAGGGGTGTAAGTGCCAGCCACCAGGACGGAGGGTGGAAGTGCAGATAGACAGGAGCTGGGGCGATTGTGTGTGAGAGGTCAGGGACCTGAGGATGCATAAGGGCCCAGTATACCAATCGCAGCAACTGTGGGATTGGCAGGGGAGAGAAGGGAAGGAGGAGGTATAGAGGAGGGTCTTATGGAGCTTCTGGAATTTAAGAAGATCCTGCTCAAGGCGCAGGAGGGGGAGGCTGTTCCATAGGAGGAAGCCAGCAGTGGAAAGCACACGACCACCTGCCCTCTGTTTGGCAAAACACTTTACACACAGAGCTAGAGCCAGAGGAGCGAATTGGCCTACAGGGGGAGTATTTAGTAAGAAGTTGGAGATAGTATGGTCCCTGGGACCAGACCGCCTTGTGGCTGATGCAGAGGGATTTGAATTTAATCTGTGCAGCAACCGGGAGCCAGTGAAGACTTTTTAGTGCACGAGAGATGCAGTCCCTGCACTTAAGGCAAAGGATACGTTTTGCTACCCTATTTTTGATTAGTTTGAGGGGTCGCAGAGTGGAAATTGGTAGATTCAGGAGGAGGTTATTGCAGTAGTCTAGCGTAGAGAGAACCAAGGCCTGGGTCACATTGAGACTCTGGGGGGAATTCCTTTGAGAAAGAAGAGCTGAAAGTGGGACTTCTTGGCAGTGTGAGGGAAGAGTTGAAGATGACTCAAAGGTTTCTGGCTTTAGAAGAGGGTACATGGGGAGAGGCCAGAGAGGAATGCCAGAGTGAAGGGAAGGAGGGAGCAGGGGTCCAGATGGGAAGGATCTCAGTTTTACAGGCAATAAGGCAGAGATCATTGGTGGTGCACCAGGACTGGATGGCAGATAGGCAATCTGGGGTGATGGAGGGTGCAATAATGTTGGCGGGGAGTTTGAATAAGAGCTGTCATCTGCGTAACACTGGACGTTGGAAGATGAGGAGGAGATGAGGTGTGCAAGCAGAGCATGGTAGATGTTAAAGAGGGAGAGGATAGAACCCTGAGGAACACCACAGGTGGAGAGGGAAGTAGGAGAGAAGGTACCTATGATGACTTGGGAAGCGCGGTCAGTAAGGAAGTATATCAGCCAGTCCAGTGCCCGTTCCGAGAATCAAGGGTATTGTGGAGCCTTTATATGAGGATGGAATGGTTGACTCTGTCAAAGGCAGAGGAGATATCGAGAATGATAAGGACATCTGGGGAGTTGGAGTCCAGAGACACGGGTGTTCAGAAGAGCAGTTTCCATGCCTCTGGATGCTTGGATTCCTGATTGATGGTCGTGGAAACCACCAACAAGTTCAGTGCGTTTAGTTTGGGGCAAGGCCAACTTCTCCAGCAGTTTCCGCAGGAAGGGGGTAGGTAGTGGAAATAGGGTGTTAGTTGGCAGGGCAGGTAGGATCTTGTGCAGGTTTTTCAGGAATGGGCACACAAGGGAGTCCTTAAGGGGGCAGGGGAAAGATCCTGTGATGAAAAAGTGATCGCAGAACTCAGCAAGAACAGGGGCAAGAGAGACAATGTTTTCCTTGATGGTCCTGGATGAGCAAGGAGAGACCTGTTTAGAAGAGATCTTCATGGAGCATACAACTCTGGTGACTTCAGGTTTGATGGGTGTATGAAGAATTGCATCCTAGGTTTAACCTGACCATTTTGCGTATATTTAAATCAAATTTACGTGCTGCGATCCAGTTAGATACTGACATCCGCCAGTCTACAATGATGCCTTTGCTGCGTTAAGTTAGGTTTCAAAACTGTTGGGATGTCCGAAGCATAAAGGTGTTCGTGTTTTAGCCACTGGGTGCATGCAGGTATAGACCATCCTGGGCGATGTGGCGTATCCGTGCAAGACTCCACACCGGCAGAGGGTTGATTGGGCTTTTCCTTGTTCTGTTTGTACCTGTGGGGTCTGGTCCTTTAGGAAGGATTGGCTCCAGTCTGTAGCTTTGCCACCAATGTTCTCACTGGACCTCAGTACGCATTTTCCGATCCACCGCCTGATGCGCAGCAGCAGCTCTTGCCTTATTAGTGCTGCTTTCTGATTTTGATCCATTACCTCAGACAATGGATTCTATGAGGCTGACTGAGGAGGTGGTTGTGCTCCGGTCCTGCCTGGTGTAAATCCGGATTGTCTGTCATGGACCAGATTGTTTCTCGCTGTAGTTATGGAGCTGGGCCTTAGCTCGTCAGTCATTCTTTGAGATGAAGAGGTTAGTGGTAGGTTTGTAGTGTATGAAGTGGCCTGGGTAAAGGAGGTTGGGACACCTGTTTGGGGCATATGCTGTAATATTTGGCAAGGTTGTGGGCCCCCTTAATGTTTCTGCTGCTCCTGGTTGTTCTGTTTATTTTTTCCAAAGCCCTTTTGACAAATACCAGGTGGCTTACAACATTACAGCCTCCAGGCACCTGGGGATTTTGTTGGAGGTGAAATTGATTTGGTTTTGGTTTGAGATCAGTCTGAATCATAAGATGTTGGCTTTCCGCTGCTTATGTGCTGTGCATAAGGCACTGATGTTTACTGGTTGATGGTAGAAGCCCATGGTGGGAGAATGCATTTGGGTCCGTTTCCAGTGATATTTTGTCAGCACTTGCTGGACGCTGACCGCATATCTAATAGGCGGTCAGCACTTGCTGGACGCTGACCGCATATCTAATAGGCAAGGCTGCTCTACCTAGAATGCACGGGCTCAGTAGTTCTTATTGGCCAGAAGGGAGGTGGTTCTTCCCCGCCGACTCATAGAGCCAATTCTATGCTCCCTGGGGCTTTTTCCTCTGATTGTGGGTACAGGCAATGTTAAATGAGACTTGCGGGTGTTTCACCTCTAAAGCTTAAATGAGCGTGTTTGGCTTGGAAATGCTCACACCCTTCAAATGGCAGAATAGCTCTGAATACCGGCACATGAATAGTTCATCATGTGTTCTTCCAGCAGGGACGTATGGGTCATTTTCGTCCCAGCATCAGCTGAGTTGTTAAACAAAAGGGATGCATCATTTTTTTGGGGGGGGTGTGGAGGGGGGGAACTGTATTTTTGACAGCTGCAATCCAGAATTATTTCTTCATTTGTGGCAAGGCAGTAGACCAATGTCTTTTGATCTTTGGGGAAATTGATGGAGGCATGAATAAAACTTGGGTCAAATGCATCTGTTTCTAGTTCTATTTATGACGTTATTCGACAAAGGCAGAACATAAAACTATTGAAATATAATAGTAATCCCACTGTTGAAAAGGGATTTCTGTTCCAGTAGAATGAGGCAAGGGAGGGAGAGTGCACTCTCTCTGGTGCAGCTCTGCCCCAATACTGGGATCTGGGCACAAGCGTTTGCCTACTGTTGGGACCTGCCCCTAGGGCCAGGGGGTGGCTTTGCTGCAGGTGGGGAGGGAAACGTTGACTAGAATGCTTCTTTTTCTGATGACCTTCGCAGTTCTGAGTTGTGTTTATGTCGAGTTTATAATGGGCGTCATACATGAAGCGTAGGTTCAGAGCAGATGTCGCATCCTGGCTCAATTACTGCAACTGCTTATATATATATTTGCAAATCGCTGCAGAAGCTCTGCTGAGCGTAGCACGAGAAGGTTCCCAGAGCCATCTACACGAAGAGGAGAACTCCCCCCTCCCCCCTCCCCCATCCCCCACCCTTTTAGTGACTTTCAGTGTCCGTTCTTCTTCTAGCCAAAAAAAATTAAACCTGCTCGAGGTGAATAAAAACCTACCTAAGGGTGTGCCTCCCAAAGACACACATTTTCGAAATTCCCATTTGTTTATACTGCCCTCTCTTTTGACACCTTACAATGACGAAGCTTAATTTCTACACTCCTGATCTGCTTTCAATGGATCGTCATGCAAACCAGCTATCGCAAATACTATCCTTCCTTCCTTCCTTCCTCCCTTCCACACCCCACTGTCTGTCCTAGCTGTACCCTCTGACCCCAATGCTTTATTCTGCCCCCTTTACCATGCCATAATACGCCATCTAACCACTGCGCTGCAGATGCTGCACACGATTTCAAACTTAACACAATTATGTTGGTTAATGTATTGACTCTTAAATATTTCCCCTAATATATGTTTTATAATGCGCTTAATATCGGTTTCTAAGCGCGGATCCGAACCTCTGTTGCTCTGCGTGGTCTTGCTTCCGAGACCAGCACGTTGCCCCTGTGCTATCCTCCGTTCGCCATAATGCTCCTCCTTGTAAGTGCTTTAACCATTCAAATGCTAAACCCACACACTCTTGGAATATTGCAATAAGCTTTACATGGGAGACTGTTCTATTGAAATCTCCACTCTTCGCCCCGTTTTAAACGGAATTGTCCAAACCTGTTCCTTTCTCAGCGTTATTTGCCAGGCAAACGCTTGAACCTCAGCAGAACACATGCCCGAATGTCCCACGAGGAGGAGTACGTACAATAATTACTATTGGCACCCTGCCACCCTTTGGACCATGTGTTTCACAGTACTCTGTGACCCAGCTGTTGCACTGTATCGTAGTATTTTACCTACAGTATAAAACGTTGCTTAGGGGTTGAGTAATAATTATTATACAGGCGTATGCCCGATATAGCATAAAGTTGGTATTTCACACGGTCTCGTTTCTTCGGGTATTATAGACCCTGCTAATTTGCGTCTCAGACATAATTTTCCTGAAGTAGATGGGGGTGAGTGTTTTTTATATATACACCCTTTTTAAGTAAAGTGCACGTTTCTTTAATTAGAATGGCCTTCTTTCTTGAGTCTACTGTAAACCTAGATGCTACTAATGTGGTGTTATGGACCCGTTCCACGCACATCACCGGAGGTTACGGGCTGGGCTCTGAGCAAAGCGAGGACAGTTAATGCGGGTCCCAGGCTTGTATCCCCTGGTGATGCCCGTCGAATGGGTACATCAGGCCTTTAGCACCTGTCCCATGGGCCAGGATGGGGCTAATTTACAGTATTTTTGCTGCGTTAATGGAACAAAAAGACTGTTCCAAGATGGCCACCATGGAAAGGGACCAGAGTGGAAGGTGTGGCTGCGGAGGTGAGTGCCACCACATCTGAAATTAGGTAAGTGGGGGCGAGGGAAATAAAAACAAATAAGAGGGAGGGAGGATGGATGGCGGCTGGGGGAACTAGCTATCAGGCGGCTTAGCACACGGGCTGAGATATAGGTTTCTGCCTGCGTTCCTAGTCACTTAATTGACTGGCCTCCTCGGCAGGGTGTGAATAGTAATTATTGTACGTACTCCTCCTCGTGACATTCTGGCATGTGTTCTGCTGAGGTTTATTTTTACATCACAAATGATCTCCAACACCATATAAGGCAGGTGTATCATGGAATGGACCTAAAGAGAAGCAGTTGGATGCATTGTCCCTAGTTGCCACCCCCTCACCCCCAACCTATTAGAATGACAGACGAAAAAGCACAATTGGGAACCTTTGTATGAACTCATGAATTATTCCTATGCCGGCCGCGCTGAGGATATGAAAGATGAAATGCACTTAGACAATCATTCAGAATACACCCTTGAGTTCAAACAGTGGAAGAATTCTACCAAGAAGGATATCCCTTGCGCAGTTGCTGGAATACAACCATGGATAAAATGGTGTGTGACATGGATGTACCTTAAAGTCGAATAACGGCAAAAGAATGTCCTAAGAAGCTATATGAACCTATGCTGAAATTATAAGAACATTCTGAAGTATGAAGAGAAACATGTACTCCCTGATGCAGTACTTACGAATACAAAGAAGAATGGAGTGACCCTCTGGTCAATAACTGTAAATGGGCTGAAAGGCAAGGTAGAAAGAACACTTAGAAGCCTGCTTATGAAAGGTGTATATTCCACATTTCAGATGACAATGAGAAGAAAATGGACAACGGCTCCTGTCAATCAACCCAACTACCTCAAAATAGGAGCCCAGGATCTTAACATGGAGAGATGAAGAAGCTGTTCTACTTGCAAAATAGAGGAATACATTGGCTTTGAACCTAAGGATGCTATTTCAAGAGATGAAAGTAAAGCACAAAGGGAGTCTATGAGCAGACCATGCGCACGGAAATATCGCCCAAAGATTCAGAGGAACAAGAACATTGACTGATGCCAACTATTGGACAATTAAAAGGGCATGAAGTTAATATGGGATAGAGCAAGCAAGTCTCTAAAGGCCAAGAGGAGCAACTGCACACAGCATAATTGACAATGGTGTTAAATGCACTGCCGACATGCACACAATTATGGTCTTGTAACACGTGAGGAAGAGCTCACAAACAAGGACTATTCGTTAAGTCTGAAGCCGAGATAATGGTGTACCTACACTCCATCAAATGTCCCGAGACCGTGCAGACTGGCAAGGTCAGCCTTCAAACAGAAAACCCTGGCATGAGGCCTACCGATGAGGGGGGTGGCCTAATTGGGGGGGGGAACTAGGGGAGAGCTGACCTTTCTCCAAACCCCTGGGTTCCGTTTCTATGTACGTGCTGCTAGTGAGCCGAATGTCCAAGGTTGCATTTGAGTTTCCACCCAATTAGCACCACCTGCCATGCACTTTTACATACAATGTGGCAAAGTATTATTCCACTGCCATATTCTCTGCTATGACGAGTATATTACACCACGTGTATTGACGTAGCTCAGGGTGTGTCTCGGACAGGAGACCGCCAATGAGGGACTACCGTGTATTTTCTATTTGTATACTTCATCCCCTAATCCAATCCCACACGTTGATGGGTTTTTAGTGTGTCACATAGGATGACGTTCTAGATGACATATCTAGCATTGTAAAAGCAAAGTACAATAGAAAAGACATTGATCTCTCATGAATCAAGTTCACAAGTGTTTAGTTGCCATGCTTTACTTTGAGATTAAAGCAGTATTTTACCTTCACCTGGGCGTCTGTCCAGTTATTTGGTCTGATATATTTTATTGGTGATTCCATCTAGCACCAAGAAATGCTTCAAGGTGCTAGAGCACATACCCTTGGCATGTAAGGAGATACTTGGGCTACATACCCATGATTTCTTTTGAAATAAACAATTGCCTGACCTTTTTAAATTCTCAGGAGCCTGGAACTTTGGTTCCAGGCTCCTGGTCCAACCCATACGTCCTAATGATTACAGGTAAAGGGCTAGATTGATTAGATCTTTGGTGAACACCGGAAGCGTACTCGAGCCCAACTTCAACCTTCTTCACCAAGAGCTTGGCCTTACTATCTGACCAGATGCTTCCCAAGAACTGTTCACTCTCACAAGTTGGGGTACAAGACTGAGTTGTGCTAGATCTTCAGATTACTCCATTGCCCCGCTTCGGTATCCCTCAGATTTTAGTCTGTCTGGAGCTTCAATACATCAGACATTAACAAGTGGTACTCGCCACACTAAACTAATCCTGCAACACTGTCCTCGCTCCCCAAGCGATTGTGAAAGACTCCTAGCAAAATACACAAATTACTGTAGCACTTGCTTCTCAGCCAAGGAGTGGGAGATGTGAACCTGTTCATGAATGTTGTCCAAGAAATGTGAAATATTGTTATGGGTGCAGTGTTTGCATAGAAAATGTTCATGAACTATTGGGTTAACTGTGTTCAATAGTAGTACTGGAAAGGTGGTGGCATATTTAGCTAAATTGGTGCGTTCAAGTTTCCTGGTACCAATTTAGACTGGTATTCTTAAGGGATGATGGTTGGGTAGAGCAGAGGGAAAGATCCAGGGTGTGCAACCATGGATGTACGTAGTCTGCACCAGGTGCAACACTGAGGCAGAGAGAGGGATACCGGAAAGGGGTGGTGAAATAGTTTGAATAGACAGGGACACTGGATTGGTGGGTGTGGTCAGGAGTGGCACAACAATGCAATCTGAAAGGATTGGCATCCAGCACTCTAGTGCAGGGCCACTGGTTATAGGTTCAAAAAAGGTGTGCGAGCCCCTCTACCAAGGACGAACACAGCCAAATAGCCTGTTCTCTGGGAAGGTTCCCACTCAGGAGGATCTACAACAATGTTTTAGCTCACTTTACCCTTCAAAGAAGAAATATCCATTTTCATATCCGTCTTTGTCCACCCACAAGAGCAGTCCAGCACCGAAATGCTAGGCAAATCTCCTCTGAACAAGCGAACCACCAGCAGCCCCAGGCACGTGTGTTTAAATTTTAGGAACTTGATGGTTTCGCCCTATATTACCCAGGGTAATCTAACGGCACTGATCCATCGGCATTGAAGAAAAGCAGAGGCGATGTCCGTGCTGGGTAAGGCCTACAAAAGGCCACGTGGAGGTATACGCGAGCAGCTTCTTGCGATGAATCTATGTCTGTCATTAGTGGCTGCACACGGATACAGGGATGCATGCTCTGGTAACTGAATTGGTCCTATGTTTGGTTCTCGTAACTCATTTTCACAGGTTATGGCATTGCACCATGGTTGCTTGCTGCATGGTTCATGATGGACCCTTTTGCAGTTGACTCCATTGGTCCTTTCCTGTGATCGCATAGACTGAAATACATGTTCAAAGATGGCACTTGCGGGTCACTCATCTTAGCTGGCGCTCGCTAACTGCTGTGTATGTTCCAGTGTGCAGCAGAAGGGCATGACTTTCTCATGCGTTGTGGGTCAATCCCCAAATGTCTGTTAGTCCTATTGTGGGGCACTCTGAGAGCAATTTTTCTTCATATTGCAAGTTGGTGGCAAAGCTCCCAGAAACGGTCATCTATCCCCGTGCACAGATTTCTCGATGAGGTAAGGGTCGCATAATTGAATGTAAGGGTTACATTAACAGTTGTGGGTTTTAATGCAATGGTGGTCTCAGATCCCTGTTTAACAGCCTCTTCAATGTGTCTTTCCATTACTCTTCACTATTTGTATCGAGGCAGAAATATTGCACTGCATAGAAAGCATAAAAAGATTACTTTCCCAAGTGGGTGGGGGCATCATGCGTGGAGGCTAGTATTGCAGTGAGTAATGGCGTTGTGAGGACCTGTTCGGTTCTGAATACTGTGACAAATCCAATTATTTTGTCGCTGCTTCCAAACGAGAACCCCTTGTGGGGAGGCCACTGCTCGGTAGTCCCCGTCCCCCTGGAGGTGGTACTCGGTGGGTGTATTTCATTGGAGGGAAAACCCTCTTTGGGACCAGTGACGACCACATCGGCAGAATGCAGTTTTCCCACCATTCACATGACCCTAGACCCTCTTCCCACAGTTACCCCACCTTTCCTTCACCTCCTTCCTCTTCAGTCCTATCCTCATACCTTTATGTACTTTTCTAAAGCAGTCCAGGTAGAGTGTACTGAGATGAAGAAGAGTCTTTGTGAGTTACCACATCAGCACTCACTTAGTACTGAGACGAGGAGGTGTGGAGCAATAACGAATAACCATAGGAACCACTGTTACCAGTCTAGTGATTCACAACAATTGATTGTAAGAAACAAGATAAAAACGCAAGGCCTTTACACATCAAGTCCTCCCTGGAGGAACCGCGAGAGCCAGGTCGAGCCGGACGTGCAGGTGGTGCCGACTGCGACGCAAGGAATGGGGAGAGAGTCTGAGAACGGTCCGGGATGTAAGGATTGCTCGGCCTGCGGGCAGGCAGACACTCGGGGCACCCTAGAGACCTGGGAAGTGCGAGAGTATGAGAACACTGTCCCAGAAAGAATGAAGGTGGCAGAGCCACTGCAGTTCAAGGGAAGCTCTGGGAAGTTACCAGAGTGCTGCGAACAAGCCCAGCTACCTCCAAGGAGGGAACACTCCTGCAAACCACACCACAAGGTATGCAGGTAGCTCGGAAGGTTCAAGGAGGTTGTTGCAGGGGTCAGAAGGCTGGGAAAGGAGACGCTGAGACCCTAACACAGTGGGAGGAAGGCAAAGCAGTACATGACTTGTACTAAGGCTTGGCAGAAGAGTAAACGAAGCCCACAGAAATGAAAACTAAAGTCAAAATTAAGAGAATTGGAAGTTGATGGACTTGGCAGGTTAGTGAACCAAGTCTATATGACCCACTACAGCCTGGGAAGTGCATTCTGGCTGCTCTTCATCGCAGTACCTGGTGAGAGGGATCCACAGCTACACACCAGGGTCGGGCACCCACCACAGCTTGGGGATTGCATTCTGGCTGCTCTTCATCGCAGTACCTGGTGCGAGGGATCCACAGCTACACACCAGGGTCGGGCACCCACCACAGCTTGGGGATTGCATGCTGGCTGCTCTTCATCGCAGTACCTGGTGCGAGGGATCCACAGCTACACACCAGGGTCGGGCACCCACCACAGCTTGGGGATTGCATGCTGGCTGCTCTTCATCGCAGTACCTGGTGAGAGGGATCCACAGCTACACACCAGGGTCGGGCACCCACCACAGCTTGGGGATTGCATGCTGGCTGCTCTTCAGCATAGTATATGGCGAGAGGAAACAAAACGCTGCCAACCAGGGTCTGGGACCCCAAAGAACTACATTGTAAGCCTGAGGAAGACTTGGGAAAGTGAGATACTCCACCCCCCATCCAACCCCCATCCCTCACCCCCCAAAAGCCAAGGAGTAGCAGAAACCATCCTGGGTACATTTTACCAAGAAGAGAACTGTCTTTTGTTCAGGGGAAGGGAGTCCTTCCCCTGGTCCTAGAAGAACTCTCCTTTTGATTTGGTTGGCTTGCTGTGTAAGGGACAGAGTTAGGATTTTGACACCGGACAAAGGGACGTTAGCTTTGTACATTCTGACACCTAGTTATTTCAGTTGAGTTGGGGAATCCCCTCTTTGGCGAGATAGGGTTTTCTTTTCATTTGAACCCTAGTATAAAAGTTTATAGCAAACACTAGGATCCCCCCATGTCAGTTGCACCCTTATAATGCCCTTTTTGAAAATATTACTGTGAACTCATTCCATTTGTGGGAGTTGTAGAGGTTTCTTTTCACCAGTGAATCCTGCAGCATTCCAGTGCTATCATACACAGGTCAATGGACAAGTTGAGCAGGTTAACAGAATTCTGAATTCGTTTTTTGCTGGCTCTCTGGGGCAATGAAGCAGTGTGATATATGGTCTTTGGGACAATTGTGTATCAACAACTTCCACTGCTGGAGTGCACAGTTGTTGAGTAAGTAGGTCCAATTTGGACATTCCCAAGAAGTATGAAATTGATAGAAAAGCAGAAGCATTGTGGTTTTTCAAATGGTAAAGTAGAGAGAATAAGGTAACCAAGAAATGTGTAAAACTAAAATAGTGAAAGTTATGTGTAAGTTAAGTTAATGGTCTTGCGTTAACCTTCTAGCACAAGAAATTGGAATACTACCCCAAAATTTAGAACTCAAAAGCAAGAAATGATTCTCACAAATATAGTTGCGGTCCTATGTAGCATAAGGATCGTCACAGATTGATCTGATGGGAGACTCTAACTGAGTGGGGTGCATACAAAGAGAGCCAGGAGGATAGATCTGAATTCTAACTATCCCTGCCGAAGTGTCCAATCTTGCTAGAAAACACTGATGTACCGCTTATCTAACAGTGACAGAAAACGGAATGGAATATCTAACCATTTCCAGTATGCACCTTCCACCAGTTGGTGTAGGATCCGAGTCTCGCAACAGAATTAAATGCACTTCTGTAATCCTAAAGTGTATCCTGTGACTAAGCAGTAAAAAGTGGGCTAAATAATGTAGCACAAGCGCATTCCTTATGTCGTCTATTTATGGTGAACATACGTTTTATTAGCATGTAGAGGGGACTACGAGTGTTTAGGTAATAAGAGTTGACGCAAGTCATCAGTTTAATAAAACCGGGTAGAAGAAATTTACCCAACCCTTATGTACAAACCCATAGGGCATTTTCTATTCGGGTGTTTCAAAAAAATGAGCTGAATACAGAAATCGATGCTTCCACAGAAAGGTGGAAAGCCCGACAGGCACCCACCCAAAAGAGGAAGTTACAACCGGTAATTGCTTAAGGTTCTACGTCTACCGGTTTCAGTGTTTTTTTACGAGTTTACCCACTTTCTTCAGGGCAGTCTTCTTAAGATACCAGAAACAAACTGGAAAGAAACCAGGGGGAAGGGATGGATTGCAGGTTGCTGGAATCCTCCTTCCTGGTACTGCTGTACAGTCTGCGAATGAGTGCAGTGGCCCTGGAATAGTACTTCTCGGGCGCCTGTGTGGATAGCTCTGCACTGTTCCTATGTTGTTCGGTGCGGCACATTAAGTCATAAAACAGACTGTCTTTCTCTTGATTCCACAAGCTGCAATGAATGACATTGGAAAGAACTGCCAAAATAGCTGCAATGCTGCAACACAGTGCATTGGGGACCCGATGTTTTAGTATCACCGCAGCCGTGATAATGCACCATGTCTCTTATGATTGATGGGTAAAAGACTGTGCGCAGTAGAACTTCTTCTTTTACAGTACCATCTTGGGAACACGCCTGAATACGTTACCATTCGGCAGAGCATTCGCCTTAAGAGACACAGCGCATTTTCGCGGCTGCAGTGATTCTTGCCAGTTTGTTTCTTGTATCTAAAGAAGACTGTCCTGAAGAAAGTGGGTAAACTCTAGTAAAAATCACAAACCGGTAGACATGGAGCCTTAAGCAATTACCGGTTCGAACTTCCTCTTTTGGGTGGGTGCCGGTCAGGCTTGCCACCTTTCTGCGGAAGCATCGATTTCTGTCTTCGGCTCATTTTATTTAAACACCCGACTAGAAAATGCCATACGGGTTTGTACATAAGGGTTGGGTGAATTTCTTCTACCCGGTTTTATTAAACTGATGACTTGCGTCATCTCTTATTAATACCTACACACTCCTAGTCACCTCTATAGGCTATTAAAACCTATCTTCACCATTAGTAGACGACATGAGGAATGTGATTGCTACATTATTTAGCCCAATTTTTACTGCTTAGTCACAGGATACACTTTAGGATTACAGAAGTGCATCTGATTCTGTTGCGAGACTTGGATCCTACACCCACTGGAGGAAGGTGTATACTAGAATTGGTTAGATATTCCATTCCGTCTTCTGTCACTGTTAGAAAAGTGGTACATCAGCGTTTTCTAGCAAGATTGGACGCTTCGAAGGATAGATTTGAATTCTAACTATCCCTGCCTGTCTCTTTGTATGCACCACTCATTTCAAATCTCCCATCAGATCAATCTGTGGCGATCCTTATGCTACATAGGACCGCCACTAGATTTGTGATCCTCTTTTTGCTTTTTAGTTCGAAATTTTGGGCTAGTATTCCAATTTCTTGTGCTATGTGCTTGCCGCATGGATGATACCGTGTTTGGATTGTAGGCGTCCTGTTGCGTATTGCGTTAACCTGCCAGCCATATTTAGAATTATAATATCCACGTTTCTGGAGGCTCATGCTGTTGGTAAATATTGCTCTGTCTATCTGCTGGGTAGTGATGTCATTTGGAGGCAAATCTGATGGTGGACATTGGTGGTGTGAAAGTGTGCTCAGGATAGTTATTTTATTCGATTCCATTGAAAGGCTGGACCAAATGATTGACCTAGGAGATGGACACCTTCCTTGTCAGGAGAAAATATCATCCATCAATTAAATTGGTTTCCTTTTAAGCACTGGTTCTTCCCTCCGGGCCGTGGCTGTTGACTGGATGCCAGTTGTGCACTGTTTTAGATATTTATTATAGTTGAATTTTTGTTTCCTAGTAGCCATTCGGTCTGAGGGTGCCTGGCCTCCTTTCTACACATGCGCTGCTGCCGAAGCGGCAGTGCAGTGTTTTTTCTCATCAGACCAGTGTCATTCACAGCCACTCTTTCTTCACTCCCTACAGGCAGCATCATGGGGACATCCCTCTTACATACCATGTGCCTATTTATTCAGCAGATGCCCAAGATACACAGCGGATGAGCGCAGCAAGGACGGATCACCCCCCGCCAAAGTCACGCCTAAGTCCAGCCCGTCTGTGCTTGCCTGTGTGCAGACCGGGCCATGGGCCCTCCACTTCCTAATTATGGACACGGGATGATCTACTTCAGTTTTCCCCTGCCGTACTCCTACCGGAGATGATATACACACTGTCGGTGGCTGGTGAAGTGGGGGAGGAGGTACTACAAGGCTTTACCAATCAACGCAAGGTCACTAGTGGCCCATGCGACTTCCTGCCATGACTTGGGGCGGAGCTAAGCCCAGATCTGGATTTCATTACCAAAACCTGGTTAAGGGACTGCTCGGGCACTGCAGTGGTCCAATCCCTCCCTAGTCTACAACATTCTTCAAGTGGATCGATTGTCAACCCATCCAGGCGGGGGGGGGTGGGGGGCAGCAGTAATCCACAAAACATCATTGATCATCATGCTCTCTACGCTAGCATTCACTATTAAGATGAAGTCGTCTCTGACTGGTTTACCTGTTACCACGAGCGTGACTATTCATGTTTTAAGTTTATCACCCCCTCCCCGCTGGGAAATATACTCTATTCACCCACCAGTTTGTGGATCTTGTGGCAAGCTTAAGCCTGAAACACTCCATCTTTATAATTGTGGCTGAATTTACTCTGAAGGCTGATTCTCCGCTTTAGGCGGCGGAAACGCTACTTTTTTGTCTGACAGACCTGGGTCTGGAGCAACTGGACACAGGCCAGACCCAATCATTGGGGAACGCCCTAGACCTAATCTTTGAACCCAGGTCACTGGTCAGTTTTTCCCTCATTTTCTATTCTATGGTGCGACCATCTGGTGGAACCTTTTTTGATCCACACCCTGGGTCAGTCAATGGTATCCACTCCCCAAGGGTCCTGGAAACTAAACTGGTGTAGGATGGCAGAAGCTATTGTAACTTCCTTCTAGGAGAAATGCAGTAGAGTGAATGTACCACTGTTGCCGATTCACTGCACCACTTAAGCTCCGGAGAATGATATTTTGTTCTTCTGAACCCTGGTTTAATGAGGAATTTAAAGCGGTTGCGCTTGGAAAAACACCAAAAGGAACCCAAATGGAGAACCGCTTACCTACCGGCTGATGGGGCACGGTTCCGAAAATGTTCCAATGATGATCACCGGGGAATTTGGCTTGCTAAATCAACTTTCTATGCAGCTAAATTAGAGGATTCTTTAAACAAACCAAAGGATCTTTTTGCTCTGGTCTGCTCTTTGTCGACCAAGGAAGGCCGGGGTTTTTCGCTCGCGGTTACTTTGCGACTCTCAGATTTAAAAAATAAATAAAAATACATTCATGATCCTATTACATTCTTTAGTCATTTCACCCCTACCCCCAGCGACCAATGGGGAGCAGTGGTCTGTATTTCCGTCATTCTCCCCAGTGGATATTATAAATGCCACCAATCGCCTTAAATCCGCTTCCCCTTCTGATCCATTCCTCTGTCTGCTGCAAGAAATGATGCCACAGTTTGCCCCATGGGTTTCTCAAGCAGTCAACTTCTCCTGTGCCAAGGATCTCATTCCCAGGGGATTAAAACGATCCCCTCTCATTCCCTTACTAAAGAAAACGTCTCTTGACCAGTCCGTTTTATCTCATTTTCATCCCATTTCCCTATGAAGCTTCTGGAGTCATTGGTCTCTCCTCCCTATTTCTCTTCTCGAGCACTCTAAGTTGTTGGGCCCCTTTTTAAGTCAGGTTTTCGACCAGGCCGAGGAGCAGAAACTGTTCTCGTCTCTGTCCTGGATGACCTGACCCGCCTTGTTGACTGGGAGGACAGGGGGGGGTGGGAGCACTGATCTTGTTAGACCCCTCAGCTGCGTTGGATATGGTTTATCACCCTCTGTTGCTCCACCGCCTCTCCCTGGCTGGCCTCATGGGTCAGGTCCTATCATGGATCCCATCCTTCCTGTCAGAGAACTCCGATTCTCGCCCTCTCCTCTTTCCTTTCTCACTCAACTTCCCTTCTCCACGGTGTCCCGCAGGGATCCGCCTTGTCTCTGGCCCGTTTTAACATCTACATTCAGCCTCTTCTGTTGCTCAACCACTCCTTCAGGCTTCGCTGCTATTCCTACGCCGATGACACCCGAATAATCATCCATCGTCGTCGTCCTCTGCGTCACAGCTTAGGGGTTGCCTAGCGTCTGTGGGTAATTGGATGGCAAGACTGGCTTAAATTGAATGGAGACAAGACAGAGGTCCTGGTGCTGGGTCCGCCTTCCCGTATTGTGCCCCTCTTTGGTCAACAGCCTGGTGGCCGCTGGAATTGGGTTCCTGCCCCTTACCAGCACCACAGGTTAAGAACTTGGGTGCATTTTCTCTGCATCTTTATCCACTGCACCCGAGGTTGGTGCAATTTGTAAAGCTGGCTATTTTCAACTCGTCCTCTGGAAGGTTTTGCCCCTCCTCCCGAAGCATCTCCGCCCACTGTTGGTATCATCTTATCTTAAGTCGCTTAGACTATTGCAACTCCCTACTGCTGGCTCAACCCATGTATCTTTTACACCGTCTTCAATTGTTGCAAATTTCTGAGGCGCGCTTGGCCACTACTACCCCTTTTGGGGCCCATATTACCCCGGTTCTGCAGGCTCTTCATTGGCTGCCGGTACAGAAACTGATTCTCTTCAAGTCCCTGTGCATTGTCCATCGGGCCTACTATGGCCAGGGAGCTGAATACCTGCAGGAGAAATTCCATCCCTGTGTCCCGGCCCGCCCTCCTAGATCCTGTGATGCCTGCTTGCTTGGATGATCCCTCGTTTTCGCCGTGCGCGAATGTGTGGCCTGCCGGAGCATAGAACAGCCCTCTTGTTTGACCTTCAGGCCACTGAAAATCATCTCCAATTCCGGAAATTTCAGAAAACCCATCTGTTTTTGCTGCTGTCTTTGCATCTTGTGGTATCTCTAGTGCCATGATGCCTGCTGGCGACTGTGCACTTAATAAAAATTATAACATAACATGACGTCTCCGATGGTATTATTGGCACTGATCTTGTTAGCAAGACTAAATTAATTGAATGGAGTTGTGTGCCTTTTTGTGCACTGTAAATTATTATTGACCAATATAACAGTCCTCAATTGATCGCTGAATCGAGCGTGAAAGGGTGGATTGGCCATGGCAGGACTTCAAAGCACTCGGATTTCACGGAGCTATCCTCCCGTGTTTCGGGAGGATAGCTCGGGGGCAACGTGCTTGCCTTGGAAGCAAGCCGGCACTCGATCCCCAGGTCTGCCCTTAGAAACCTCTGGGTATTTAGCGCTTTATAAATAAACTATCGTATCATAAACACCTATGGAGAAGAGCAGGACTCTTGTTGAAATAGACCTAGTTCAATGTCTAAAGTCATGATCAACTGACACTTTTCACTGGATTTTGCAGAAGTAGATTGCTGGGTGGGAAGGAAGTTAATGTTAATGCTTCTGATGAGTGGCTGAATTGGAGGTGGCCTTTGCCCTATGGCTGGTGTTTTCAGTGACCTGTCGATGGATTGAAATTCCAATGTCATTTGTTAGGAAAGAACAGTCACTTTAGCAAATATGAAAAAGCTACAAACCTTAACAAACTTTTCTTTTAAAACAAGAGGTTCAAATGTTACTTCCATATTTAGACATATTGCATAATACATGTTTTGAGGCTAAAACAATTGTTGGAACAATAAAATAAAAAAACAGGAAACGGTTAACCTATATCATAATATAAAAATACATGACTAACTTGTGTCTCTCGAGCATCTCGGTGCCTCCTCTGCAGATTTTTGGGGTAGCCGATGTATTCAAACACAATATGACTTCCTTGCAAAGGGGTGAGCGCTTTTGACTTTAATTTTACTGTGTATATAGGAACGGCTAATTTTGAAAACTACACTTTAGTGCAGTGCGTAATGTAACGCAATCCTTCCTTTGGAATCTATGTACCTGGGTAAAGACTGCTGCTCCTATCTGTCCTACTCTGTAGCGAACCGGGAATATATTCTGTAAAGGGGAAATCAAATGTACAGGGGTATAAATCATTTTGACTTTCTGTATTTAACTCCAACCTCTCTTCCTGTATGTGATGCTTTTACTGCATTGGAAATAATAAGCACGCTAACCGCCCGCACCCCTGGGAACGCAGCGCTTCTCTCCGCCGCCTGCCTAGTCCTTTGTAAGCGCATCACTCCAGTTATGGCAGTTTTTCTGCCTCCCTAGCGATTTTGCAATGAATTGACATCCGCAGAGAGCCTGTCGGATACCCCCAATAACATGACTCCGGGAACCTGAATTGGCAGAAAACGTGGTCGCCCAACCATGATTAAATGTTTGCCTAGAAACATTGATTTCATATTTAAGGCCGTCAATACTGCTGCTTAATTCATGCCCTGATTGAAGCGCTGTCAAAATGGAAGCAGGCTGCCTGAAGACCATCTGTCCAGATATATCGGCGCCCATGGTTGGGCTGTCGGCAGATCTGTAAGATGGAGCATCGCCCCACCGTGAGGATCTGTCTACTGCGTAAGAATTGGTACCATTAAGTGTTCATTAACTAATGTTCTGTTGGTATGAATCAGCAGCGAGTCGCGCGTTCGGCCGATACGCCGCGATGAACCGGCGGATATGCTTAGACCGCACTCTGGGAAAGGGCATAAAATGTGGGGAAACTATGCAATGAAGAATACAGGCTCAGAAGTAATGTCCGTACCAAGTGCTTACGGTCTACGAAGTGCTGTTGAAGGTCTCTGGCCTAGCGATTGATAACGTCCCTAATCGTGCATCCACTTTGCTTCCTTGGCAAGAGTTGGGTAACTACAACACTCTGCATTCCAGGAACGTGCTGAAGACTGATCCACTAATCCCACAATCTTCTGCCTTTTGACCAATGTTTCTCTTGCTTCTTGCCCTCTTTGGATACAGAAGCTCTTCGTGGCGGTCAGTGAGCTATGTTTGTTTATGTTGAGTATTTGCACTCCTTCCAATCCTTGGAGACTTCCCAACCATCATTAATGGCAGCTGTTCTGCGAAGTGAAGGCGGGCTCGCTCGGAAGTGGCTGGATGAACCCACCCAAGACGATCCCCAACATCTGCCTGGTGTCCTTTCCATCACTCCTGGCTTGGGTCTGATGTAAGCCCTCACAGTAAAAGGGCTCATAAGGCTTTACAGAGCATTGCTTGAACTCCCTGCCCTTCCAGTTACAAAATCTAAACTAGAGGAATGTGATCGAAACACTCAAACTATGGTGCGAAAATACACTTCATGCACTTTCGGCCCGTGCACACCAGCCTTCACTTGCCTGATAGTGACCACCTCGGGTGCTCTGTACTATAAGGATGTGGCCTGGTCTGATGGATCTACAATGTGTTCCTGATTTTTTTTATTTTTTATTTCTTTTCGAATTTACCACTATTTTACCTCAAGGGGGAGTGGTTGCACTGTAACTAGTGAAGATGGACCAACAGGTGCTTAAGAGGTTCAGAACACTCCTGTTTGCAATACCTTTTTTTTTATTTTTATACTCAATTATTGAAACAAAAATGGCCGTAAGGTACTATACAAAGGGCTATTGGTTCGAGGGTTGGGGGGTGGCAGCCGAATGGCCCTTCATCAAACCATAGTCTGAAATGAAAAAATAGTATTTGTCATTTGTAGCGACTGTTCTTCAAATGACCACGATTTCTAGGGTGGTGCGATGGCCGTAGTGTGAAAGGGGTAACCTGTGGTATGGATTACAGTGCCCGTCTGTGATGACAAATGGATGAGGTTTTCATGGGATTCAGACCTATTATAAAGGCTGTAGGACTAGGGGTAGATTGGCGCATAGTCTACATCCAGATCAACCCCAAGGGCAACTGTCTGCAGTTGATGGCTCTGCTAGCAGTTACACGTGGAACACATGCCCAATGAGTGACATGCAAAGTGCATGCACGTTTCTTATGCATCTACAAGATGCATTCATTGCATATCCACTGTAAGAGGTCAAGAGTAAGACTCGGCCACACTGTGTCACGTTAAAGCCTCTCATTTCAATTCCCAGTTCCCACATTACTACTTTATCCAGAAATGCATGCACGTGCAAAGGGCATTAACGCCAAACTACACCTGTGCATGTTGGCCATGCCTCTCTCACGCTTGTAAAATTGCTGCATCTTAAAAGGCTGTTGCTTTGCCTTGCAAAGGCCTGCTCAGGCAACTTGCTGCAAACTGCCCGCAGTAAACGTGATGCCCCCGTCGCTTCACTGCCACTCCTAGGCCATGACACTGTTCAGGTTTGGGCTTTGCAGCGCCGCCCCACACGTGCTTCCCACTGCTAGCAGCCGGCCTGCTCTGCGGTAGTGCGCTGGAATAAAGAGGCTCACGGGAACTGCTGCTTCTGCTCCGTGCTCTCAGACTCTGGGCTTGCACTCTTAACTTGTCATCTCCCTTGTCTTGTAGGGCTTAGCCCCCAGAGGCCAGAAGTTGCAGAAGCAGCTCCTCTACACACGACCACTTCACATTATACGCTGCATGTGGCATGAACTGCCTGTCGCCCGCCCCTGAGACGCACTGAGAACCCCTTTCAGTGTCATCGTCTTCTCAAAAGGCGTCTCTCTTAGACTGCTGTACTCATTAGACTGCTGCACTCCCTGTGCTAACCTGGCGCCATGATGCCCTTCGGCGACCGCGCGCGCGTTAGAAATACTGCTAACATAATATAGCGGTCCCAGCAACTCCGGTGCACGATAGTGATCCTGTGTAAAAGCCCACGTGCGGGAGCGCGATATAAAGACGCCATCATATCATAGCTTGCACACCTTGTGTTGGATAGACAGCGTCCAATTAGAAGTGGTTTATTTAGCAACAAGAAACGTTGGCTGGTTCGGGCCGCAATCATCTGGTCGATGGCTCTATCCACAGAATGAATAATCGTAGCGGGTCTTTGACCCGATGAGTGGTAAGTGGCAGCCCCCGCAGCTTGAGTCCCGCTCTTCTTCTAGCTTTGACACAACGGTTTAGTGTGTTCCTTCCGAAAAACCCTTTTGATAAATATGTATGTTTTTGTCTGTCTTTTTGACTTTTGTGTTTTCATTTTATGCTTTTAGTTACTAATGGTTATTACACTTAACAACGCAGTGGTACTTTCTGATGTGCTCTAGCATTTATAACGCGCCTATACACAAGTGTTTCCCGTTCTGCCTGTCCCCTTCTTTCTGTGGGGCGTTCAAAGCTCTGCCCGGGGGCACAAGGCTCTCCACTTGGGTTAGGCACCATTCACCACCTCGTCTGGGCACTATCGCCTTCTTGGCGAAGTTTCATTTACTTGGAGGTCATGGTTTACCAAGCGTCAAAATGACCCATTAACATAATGAGGACATAGCTGGGAGTGACATCCCATGACCTTTGACCTGATGTGCTATATATTTGTTCTCGTAAAAGACGATGCTTTAGAGTCAGCCAGTTTCTGACCATAAGTAACCCAACCTCTAGGAGAGAAGCTCCCACCCAAACTTAATGCATGTCAACGGCCAAACACAACTCTACTTTTATCAAGACACGCTCCAGGTAACCTACAAAAGCCGGAAGCAGACATCTGAAAATGAAGACCCTCTACCAGAGGAGACGTCAGACAATTGTGTAAGGAATGCCTCGTTAAGTAAAAGTAATGTGCTTCTTTTTATTTTCCAACAACACAGTATTTCAAAGAACTCCTCGGCGCCCCCCACACCCCTCCACCCACGACAGACTTGGAAGATGAGAACCGTCCCAACCGCTTATGGGTTATCTGTGCAAATACCGCAATGTAGTAGGATCCGATACTAAACTGTGTACTTGCAAAGCGGTAACCTACGGCCTACTGCGGGGGTAGCAGGCATGCCCCACCATGCCTTCCCCCACGCCTACCTATATGTTTGCACTCACTGTCTGGCCTTGCTCCTTGAATGCCTCCGGTTTTGCCGCTATTTTTAAGCAAATCCTAGTTCGGTTAATAGACTTGCCACTTGATGATGGCAGTCGCTTGGATGCTCTGCTTACCCTCGGTGCCCCTGTTTGAGGGCACTGATGCTATTCCAGTAATGCCAGCCGGATTTGCTCGACGGCGAGGCATTACTAAGATCCCAGAATGTGGAGAGCATTACGTCGAAGACCCCATTAAACCGAAGTCACGAGAGAGCAGCGCTTGGATGCAGACAGTCGCTCATTCTGGCCAATGTAGGTGCGAGAGGACATTCTGCTTTTGCCAAAGTTAAGAGTGGGGCGGGGCGGACCAGGTCTGAACAATGACTGCTGGTATAACTAAAATGTCAGCACTGGCTAAGAAAGGGCTGTCACAAATCCACTTCCGGGGCACCAGTGGTCCAGGGGTGAATATCGGTTTCTAAACATTCAATCAGCCCCACACCTCTAATACACCAGAAGGCATCCAAACAAATTGGAAAACAAGTGAATTATGAACCTCCTTGTCCAGTTTTGGTAACGTGGACTGAAGGGCAGGCTTATCGCCTGAAGGTTGGGAATCGTTGGTTAGTTGCAACACAGCGCCAATACAATGCTTATAAAAGGACTGTCCAGTCAAGTTTGTATAAAAATATCTACTTTATTATGATCACAACAGACAGTTATAGCACACTACATAATATACCCACCCTGTTCTGACGCACTGGTCATGGCATCTCAAACGGCTTTAGCAATTGCAGCATAACAGTCAGCGGTACAGTCTATTTCGCCTCAAGGGGCTCAACTGGCTCCAAAATATCTTTAAGGCAGATGTCAGTAGATGCTTGTCGATGCACTCCTCTTAGCTTCTTCACTGAGGTCATGTTGTCCTTTAAGGCATATGGCCCAAAGCAGGGGAGTATGTTTCAGACAGCTTCCTTGTCCTTCATTTAGTTTAGAGACTCTCTGGCACTTCCCACCTGGGAAGCTTGCTGCAGAACCTAGCAGGGTACGCTGTGTGCTGGCTGGGTACCAGTTCTGGAGCTGCTGGAGGGTCCTCTGGATTCGGTATCTACCTCTGTTCCTTGGAGATGTTCAGGGGAGGGATCTTGCTTCCTGTCAATGGAAACTTCTCACAGACCTCCTACACAACTCAATCCTGGCAGTAACCATCAGAGAAAGGATTGAATACTTTAGACCAAACGAGAAAGAGGAGGTATCACAAACGATATGGGAAGCTTTCACGGCAGTGATGCAGGGACATTTGCTGGCACTTAAAGCAAGGCGAGATAAACAAAGGGGTCAGTGGGAAAGGGAATTTTAGGGGGAAACTGCATGAAATCCATAGAGAAATATCAAAGAATCCCAACAAAATATTTAAAAATCATTGAGACACTTTCAGGGACAATTGGAAGCCCTTAGAACGAAACAAGCCAAGAAAGGACTACTATATCTGAAACAATGGCACAATGTTAAAGCGAATAACAGCAGACAGCCACCTGGCTAGGCAATTGTGGGGCAGAAAGCTCACTCAAGCAAATACAAAATGACAAAATAAATCAGGGCCGGTAAAGACCAGGAACGAGGACATAGGGGAAACTTTAGAGTACTACCAAGCGCTATATACATCCGATGACCCATCGGGACGAGACCAGGAGGAGTTTATGTTCGTCCTTAACTTCCACAGATATCGAGATGGGAGAAGAAACTCTTGGGAGAAGACATAATGAGGAAGAAGTAAAAATAAAATACCAGAACTACCATTAAATAAAGCCCCGGGACCCGATGGCTACACAGCAATCCTTTACAGAAAATATAGACATCTTGGCTCCTTATCTTACATGATTAGTTAACACATTTAAAAATACAGGAAATATTACCCCATCAATGAATGAGGCCAAATAGCTGGTATTCCACTAAAGGGGTAAAGACCCAATGCTCCCAGAATCCTACCATCTGATAGCACTAATAAACTTAGAAGCGTAACTATATACTAAGATATTAGCAAATAGACTTGCCCATTTGCTTCCCAAACTAATGGGATACGATCAATCAGGCTTCATACATTTTAAAACGAACATTTGACAATATGCACAGAATAGCCCATTTAATAGAGAAAATGGGGATGACACAAACCCCTGCAATACTAGTGTCATTAGACACAGATAAAGCATTAACGTGTCGAGTGGTCCCTACTATTCCGCATACTAGAACACATGGGTTTCAGGGAGAAGTGTATTAAAATGGTGCAATAGAACTATAAATCACAAGGGTACGGATTGCACTGAATGGAACAGTAACCGATAAAGTAGCACTGGTACGGGGCACTAAACCAGGCTGCACCCCATCACCATTGCTCTCTGCGATCTACCTAGAGTCCTTACTTCTTAAAATACGGGACAATGACCGACTCGGGGGAATAGAAATGGCAGGAGAACCACATAAGGTAGTATCATTTTCGGACGTTATGCTGATTGTGTTGACAGACCTAAAACTTTCACTTCGGTACTAATACAGGAATTGGATAACTATGGAACGATATCGCAGCGAAAAATTAATAGGCAGAAATCTGAAATCCTAAACCTATCCGAAGTAATAGATAGTTTGGGAACATAAATTTAATTAAACACAAGAGGTATAATCATACTTGAGCATAACCCTCACAAATAAGATTGGGCTACTGTATAGCACAAATTACCCGCAGCTACTAGATGGAATCAAACTTGACCTTGTGAAATGGAACCCTCTTACAGTATCGTGGTAGGGGAGATTGACATTGATAATGATGGTTTTACCACAATTACTATATTACTACAGACACTGCCCATCAGAGTCCCAAAGACGAGTCTCTCAAGGCAATTTCATTATATATCTGGAAAAAAGACACCCCCCCCCCAGAGTAGCAATGTCCACGTTAACGGCTCCAAAAAACATGGAGGTGTGGGGGGGGGGGGGCATGGCCCTTCCACATTCTTAGAAACATTACGAGGCAGCACAGATACAGGCATGAAAGAATGGTAAGGGGAAGGCTTACACAAAATATGGGCTAAACAGGATAGTTCAGTTGCGGGATCGCCCCTCTCGGGACTGACGTGGTTAAATAAACACGCTAATATTAAGACTAGTGAAGTAATAAGAGTAGGGGTGAAATTATGGAACTCGGCAATAGAAAGAGGGGTACTTTTGGAGAAACTGGACAAAATGGGGGTGATGTTTGGGAATCCAGAATTTCCACCAGGGATGGAAAAAGGGGTATTCAAAAAATGAGAGGAAGCTGGTTGTAAAAAGATAAGAGCTATGTAGCAGGGCCAAATCCTTAGGTTGTTTGAGGAATGTGTTCAAGATCTGGGCAGGTAGGTTTAAATAAACCAATTGAGCGTTGGCTGACCACCCCAACCATTATGGAAGCAGCAACGAGACAACTAACGCCATTCAAAAAATATAGAAAGACCCACTCGGGGTCAAAGAGCCTTGTCTCAAACTTCTATAGATGCCTGAATGAACGGGAGGAAGTAGTCCAATGGAATTAAAGGAATTAAATGAGACGATGGGGGGGGTGGGGAGAGCCCTAGGAGAGACAATTTCAAAGAACCAGTGGGAATACCTGTGGGGAGCCATTCCAAAACAAACTAGAGCCATACATGTGAGAGAAATGTGGATAAAAGTCCTCCTACAAAGGCACAACACCCCTGTGACTTTTTTTTTTTTAATTTGTATTTTTTTTTCCTCCTGCTCACCCCCCCCCCCTCCCTCCAATTAAGAGAACAATGTTTGAGGGGATGTAAGATAGTGGGGAACTGGAAACATACATGGAGGGACTGCCCAGTATTACAAATCTTCTGGGATGGTGTAAAAACCCAAATTCATGGCATGGTTCAGAGGGTTGGACGGTCCCAAGTGATCTGACCGCGGCTGATTTTGCTGCGGCCGGAATGTTCACATGAGAAAGGTGCGAACCACCAAAAGTTGGCCCCTTTCTCATGCAAACACACTTGCATACTGCAGGGGCTGCGGGGGTTTCCTCCGCAAGCCCCACTCATACTGTGAAGTATAGTGAGCGGGGTGTTGCGGGGGACACCCCTGCAGCCCCCGCAAATTAAATTACATTTTTTATTTTTTTGCCTGCAATGCCACCACCAAAGGTTCAAAAACTTCTTTTGGTGGTGCACATTTTTAGAACTTTTGGTCCTTGCAACCATTTAGTCGATCAAAAAGTACAATTCCGGTTGGACAGCTGAGGGAAAAGATCTGGTTGTGTGGTATGTAGGAACCAAAGTTTCAAATGCCAACGAAATCACAAACCAGGGTTCATGATTTTATTAATGGCGGCATGGCTGGAAGCGCACAGATGGAAACCAACACCACCCACACTCCAAGACTGGTTACAGGAAGAGTGGAACTTGGTTTCATTGGAATGGGTAACCTATAGAATCCAGGGAGACCAAGAGGGATTCATGAAAAACTCAGTATTGTGGTATCTACAAAGTGACTACGTGGAGCAATGGTGAAGATCCCGCAGACGATCAGAACATTGAACATTGTGGGATCTTGAGAGAGACGCAGATATTTGGAAGGAGAGAATACTTCTGGCGGGGGGGAGGAGGCGGCAAGGGGGGGTGATTGTTGAATTGACATGTTGATGTTATACAATGAAAATCAATAAAAAACCCATTTAAAAAAAAAGATCTGATTCCAGAAGGAGGCAGAGACGATGTTGAGACGAACTCAAGAGACACATGGTCACTCGTCAACCACGCCACTGCTCAGCAACACACGCTTTTGAGCAGTAGGGTGACTGAAAACCATTGGGTTGATTACACAATGTTTGCCATGACGAACAGAGATGCTAATAGTGTGAGTAAAACCTCTTTTGAAACCTGGTAGTTTGCAATTGAAAAATAAGACGTCAAAGATTTAATATCAACATTGAATTCATCACACGCATCAGGGCCAGATGGTCTGAGAAACTGTAATGCTAAAAGCAGCCCCTGAGGCATGGTCTGTATTTATCTGATCCTTGTTTGGACAGATCAGGAGCATAGGAGATATGCCTCCCTCTTGGACCACAACCATCATAGTTCCAATTTTTAAGAATGGAAACGGATCAGATGCCAGCAATTGCAGACCTATTGCACTCTTAGATGTGCTGGGCAAGCTCTTTCTGTCCATCCTGCTTAAAATGTTCACATCCTGAGCAAACAAGGAAAACCCAGACAGACTGGTTTCACAAAAGGAGTTGGTACTGAAAGTAATCTTTACTTGTCGAATGTGCTAAAACTTCGAGCCATCAAAATTAAATCCAATCTATTTTTGGCATTTGTTGATCTACAACAGGCATTCAACAGTGTAAATGGAGACTGTGGAACAAGCTCTGAACCTTGAATTTCCCAAGAGACTTGCTTCAAGAGATTTGAAGCCTTCCACACTAACACCTCAATACGAATAAGACGTAACAATCAGGGCATGCTATTCAGAGACATCAAGACCGAGAGGAGTAAAGGAAGGGTGCACATTAGCGCCTGCACTCTTTAATATGTATATGTTGAAACTGAATGTTAGGCTGATTTAAACAAAAGATTTTCCCCCAAATACCAATGGGCGTCCCATTTCTTAGCTAATTTATGCTGATCTTGTTCTGGTTGACGAGACCCAAATTGGATTGCAATGAAAAACTGGATCAACTGCAAAAAATATGTCCGCCAGTGATCTAGAAATATAGCACAGACATCCTTTTTGATTTTTGTGTGTTTGAGTGGGAAACCTAGAACCAACTTTCGATAGAGGGTGGGATGAGCACATCTTGAGCAAGTGGACTTCATATTTTATTTGGGAATTCAATACAAGAGCATTAGTGAACAGCTTTGGCTGCTAGAACACAAATCAAAAGTAAACATGTTAGCCCTACAGGGTTCCATACTACAAGCCAGAAATTGCACATTTACATTGAGCCCCGTGATAACATTTTACTACCAGAACGTTGTTCCCACTTTAACATATGGAGGTGAGGCTGGTTTGGATCTTTAGTGGGAAATCTGGAACATCCTAGAGGGGCAGTTCTGGAGGAAGATCTTGGCCTTACCAAGAAGTCTCCCAGTAGTGGCTATTGGATATGAACTGGGATTACAATCCTTGTATTCAGTCCTTCTCTGGAAGGCATTTTTTCTACTAAGGAACGTTTCCATGGTAGATTTGGCTCGTCCATATAAAATATTAAGCCTACCATGGAAAGAGGAACAATCATGGCCCGTGATGAAGTGGCATGACAAATGCATGGCACACTTGCACGCTTTAGACATGTCCATAGAGACCGTAATAGTAAACCCCTGTGCAGTCAAAAGTTGAGGAGGCAGGATCAGATAGAAACCCAGGGTCTCAGAACGCAATATACATTAATGCTGGATCCATCATTAGAATCTCGAGCAATGAACACAATGCTTAGATACTTGAAGTTTCCCAGCATGTATCGTTGTAACCAATTTTGGTGACTAAAATTACATTTGTACCCCACGAAGGAATTACTGTTTGCCAGGAAACGAGGGGGTTGGGAAGATTCTGTAAAAATCCTGAAAATTATGGAGAGCACAAACCACTTGATACCTTCTTGTCCCGTCCCCTCTGTAGAGAGAGCCCATATCTAAAAACACACGTTGAAAATGTGGCCACATTGACGTTGGATGAGCGGTGCAGACTATTTTTCCTGGGAGAGAGTCCATCCTGTACGTGTGGGTATAAACTTTCCGGACAAAGTGTTAAACTTGAACTCAAAAATTGAGCGTGGTAAGAAGAGTAGACCATGGTAATCTTTTCATTCTTCTCATTTGTTTGTAAAATGTCTTAATATGTTCTAATGGAAGACCATGATGAATTGAAGCTGCGAAAAGTTTGAAATAAACTAATCGCTAACAAAAAAGAAAAGAAAATGGTATAGGATGGTTTTGGATATATTAAGTTTCTCTCACTTCCGTCAGGGTCCCAGACCCAGTCTTCTGGGTTCTACACCAATGGCCTGGGGCTCCTGCGCCTCCTCGACAACAGTGCACTTTTTTTTTCCTGGTCCGTGATGCTCTGTTCCTCCTGGGCACCTGTGGTCTGCTGTGTGGCTTCCCTGATCTTCAGGTTCATTCTGCGGTCTGCGGCAGCTCCGTTGTCAATCTTCTGGGAAACCAATGTTTCCCTCTTGCTTTCTTTAGTCTGCTGATAAATCCGGACTTCCTCCTACCAGGATTCTGAAACGATCCTTCCACATGTGCCCTGCTCTGCTTCTACTTGCCCTCGTCTCGGTAAGCGATCTTCCTTCTCTTACATCTCTGCTTACTCTCGCTACTTCTCCGAGAAGGGCTCAACACCTTCCCCAGTCTTTCCTCTGTTTGTATCCTCTGTTGTATTTCACACTGTCCAAATTGACTAGACTGTGCTGTTTCGACTTGCGGAGCATTCCTTATACCTCTGTGCCTCTTCTGGTTCCCAATCACAGGATTCACATGGGTAGTCTACATTCTCTCTGTGTAAGGCAAGTCATTGGTATTTTCTACCTTGTAGTAATGCATAGAGAGGGGAGGGACTGGTTTGCCCTGAATAGGGTAAGAGGGCGAGTGGATAATTAAATATTTTCGTTCTCCCCATATCGTCGTCCCTCTTCCCATAAGGGATTTCCCCACCCATGTGACTGTCCCACGGTGCACCACCCTCAGAGGGGCTATTAGATGTGGTCCCACTGCCCTGGCCCCCATGGGAGGGATCCTCCCCCATGGGAGATGGGACGAGATCCAAGGACTCGTCACAATACAAATGAGGATTCATGAAGGTCAACATGGGGTTCATGTTATGCACCCTCAAAGATAAAACCAGGGAAAGCACCCATTGGAGTTTGCATTATGGCACGTATTCCTCATAGTAATTTACCATTATTCCCATTGCTTGTGATCCTGTATCTGTGCACCGGGGCTACAAAACTGCACCAACGGAAACTTCTTGAGCGCCAAAATCCACTTTTACCATGTCTGCACAGAGCCTTTGTGCCTGTAGACCTTAAACCACACCAGAGCAAAGCATTTTGGTTAACGTGTGCTAGTAGGTTTTCCAAACAGTAGGCAACTGCATTAGAAGCGGGCACACTCTGTGTATAACCCCCTAGCCACAGGGGTCTGCAACCTGTGGATATCAGATGTTTGTCTGCTACTCCCAAGATCCCTGAACATTGACCATGCCAGCTAGGGCGGTTGGGAATTGTGGTCCAAAACATCCGGACGGCCAAGGGTTGCAGACCCCTGCCCTAGCCCCATTATGACGACAACATTGGAAGTGTTACATAGAAGCATGCAACCAGTACTTCCTGCTGAGAGAGGAGAAGGACAGGTAATGTGCTCATGCAGGGCGAGCTAGGACCACATAGTATTAGGAGACCACATAGGATTAGGAGTTTGAGTTTACACATTCAAGAATTAACCGAGATTGTGGGAGCCCGTCTACTGAGTATGAAACATGGGTCAAATACCCTATTGTATGGAATTTCTTCCACTACTCCCTTGGGCGAGCGGACAATGCCCTGCCCAAAATGGAATCTTTAAATCTACAATGGAGGGAAGCCATCCCCCTTTCCTAAGGTTATGTACTGAGATGTCCCACGTAGGCACATGCTTGGCATCTGTTTAGTAATGGTGGGAAGGGTCCAGTGCTGGTAATGGAAATCATGTATTGGGGGAACCGTCACCCCTTTGGTAGGGTGTGGCTGTGGGAAGGAGATGGTAGGGCCAAGGGGCATGGCTCCCGGATAGGTTATGCAACACAGAACCCAATCCTAGCGATTTTCATTAAAGCAAAGGTCATTATGGGCACATCATGTCCACAATTTTAAATGCTAAACACCTGTTACAGTGATTAAGAAGCCCTTTTACATCTCTTGATTGGGTAAAACCATTCGCCCTAATAAAGAGATGTCTGTGAATGGCAGGACATGCAGACTGGTTTGAACAGCTGCAGCTGTGTGTGCGAGGCTATGGCAGTTTCTGCCCCAGTGCCGAGCCTTCACTAACGAGCAGAAGTGCCGCTCTGTGCCGAGTCTTCTGAAACCGGTCTGGTCCTTGAGTGGAGGCAGAATGTCCGCTGTCCACTGGGTGAGTTATGTCCTGGCCCCTCGGTCTGGGAGACGGAGCGGCGCTCCCGCAAGGCGCGTTTTCCCTGAGCGCCGTTCCGTCTTGTTCCGGCCCATTCCCTGCACGTCTGCTCTTGCAGGACAGCCTGCATTGAGCACCCAGTGGCATTCGCCTGTCCCCTTGGCCAGTAGACAAGCTGCTGGTTGGGGGTACCTGCTTTGCGTTATGCTGTAGTTCTAGAAATCGCGTGCTGCCTCACGTTAGCTGAGATGTGAGTGATGGGAATAAGCACGCGCGGTGCAGAAGGTCACGAGCGAGTACACATTGCGAACTGTCACGAGCACAGAGATAAATGGGAAAATTATGAACAACGACCCATGAAGTGTCCGACCCCTGACCGCCGCACTCCCATAAATCTGCAGCTAATACTTAAGCAGCGTTATCGACAAGCCATGCGCATAAATGCATGCTGACCCGCTTGCCCCCCACTCCTCTATCAGCGCAGTAATGGGGGTTAATCCAGCCCCCTGTCCACCATCAATCAGGCGCAATGCTCGGCGTAGTCCCCGCAGGAGCGTGTGGAGGAGGCAGAACGGTGCTGGAGATGGGGAGGGGGGGGGCGAGGCTGGGCCTCTGCATGCTCCCAGGCCACAGCCCCGTGCATCCGTTCTCCCGCATCCTCCTTTGGCCGGGGTGATGCAGAGTGATGCATGCAGTGCTGTTGCATCAGTGTATTAAGCACGCATCTTTCTCCTCGCCGTGTCTTTCTGATGAGCGCAGCACGCAGGTGGGTGTCGGGGGCACGCTTCCGGCTCCGCTGTTCTTCATGCGCCGGGGAGCCGGGGTTGTGCTTTCCGCACACCCTCGCGATGGTGCCCGCAGACCAATGAGATCTGTGTTGTGGTGTAATATATAGCCTTGGTAAAGCGCCTTTTCTCATTGGCATGACCTCCAAGCGCTGCTAACCAGAGTACACGGCTGTGCACTGCTCCTCCCGCATGCAGGCCACTAACCCCCGTGGTGTACGGTGGTAGTGTAAACCGCATGGGGTGTCCTATTGACACCCTTGTGTGTGGTGTGAAGATGGTACATCATGAGTGTCTGGTGCCTGCATTCGTTGTGTAGCCTTCTGTGTGGGGACCAAGGGGACCAAGGGGACCAAGGGTTATGCTGGGGCACTTAAGCTGGACTGCCCTTTACTGGGATAGTGACATAAGCCTGGAAGTGTTTTAGTGTGGGGGTGGGGGGGCAAGCAGGGTGACACAAGTGACAGATGACAGTAATGACAATTTCACAAAAGGAGGAGGCCAAACGAGATGTCAAGTGGAAAAACTTTGGCTACAAGCTTTATTTTAACGAGTTATGGTGCAAAAGAAAACCAACCATAAAACATAAGAAAACCAACAGGGAGGGGGGGGGGGGACAGGAAATCAGGTGAGCAGGGCCCCTACTCCCACATAGGGCCAACTCGAGACTGATCCCTGCCGCCCATCTTTCAAAAAGCTTGTGACTTGGGTGGACCCAGCCTGTGAGCTGTGTCTGGTGGACCCAGCCTGTGAGCTGTGTCTGGTGGACCCAGCCTGTGAGCTGGGTCTGGTGGACCCAGCCTGTGAGCTGGGTCTGGTAGGCCCAGCGTGTGAGCTGGGACTGGTAGGCCCAGCGTGTGAGCTCTCTGGTGTATCTGGTGGACTCGGCCTGTGAGCTGTATCCCATGGACCCAGCCTATGAGCTGTATCTGGTGGGCCCAGCGTGTGAGCTGGTTCTGGTGGACCCAGCGTGTGAGCTGGGTCTGGTAGGCCCAGCGTGTGAGCTCTCTGGTGTATCTGGTGGACTCAGCCTGTGAGCTGTATCCCGTGGACCCAGCCTGTGAGCTGTATCTGGTGGGCCCAGCGTGTGAGCTGGTTCTGGTGCATCTTCCTTAACCTTGCACTTGGCCTTCTTCGTTTTTTTTTTCTTTCCCTCCAAACTGCAGAGCTCTATGCCTTTCATCCACTGCTGTGCACCTTTCCATGCTGTGAGGCATGTGTAGAGCTTCTTACTGCTCTGGTGACCCACTTGTGATGTTGCCCCCTGAGGGGTGTTTTTTATCCTGGGAGGTGGAGTCTGGCGCTTTGGCTCGCCTTCCACTTGTAGTCAGTCTCTGGGTACTGTCCTCCCCTTGTACCTTTCGTGGTGCGGCATTGTAGCCTGCTCCACTGTGTACAGGCATCCTTTTAGCTCACTGATCCACTTGTGATATGGCCCCTAGTGAGGCGCTATTAATTTTCATCCCCAGAGGTGAGTTCTTGAGCTTCCATTTGCATCCAACATAATCCGGTTTTGGGCATTGCCCTTGCCATGTCCTCTGGGGAGGCATTTGCCCTTCCCCACTGTTGTGGGCCTTTTTCCTCGCTTTGAGGCATATGTCGGCATTCCTTTAGCCCTTATGACCCACTTGTGATATGGCCCCTTGAGAGGCGCTATTCATTTTCTATCCTCCAAAGTGGCTTTGCAAGCTTTGGTTGCCTTCAACAGGCTTTCAGCTTTGGGGATTGTCCTTTCCTTGCACCCCTTGTGGGAGGCGTTTTGCCTTTTCCCGCTGTATGTAGGCATTTCTTTTGATCTCAGATCCACTTGGGATATGGCTCCTTGTGAAGCGCTATTCATTTTTATCCTCGGAGGTGGGTTCTCGAGCTTCGTCTTGCATCAACATTGATTCAAGTTTTTGGGATTGCCCTTCCCATGCGCCCTGGAGAGGCATTTTGCCTTTCTCCCCTGTCGTGCACCCTTATTCCTCTTTCTGAGGCATGTGTCGGCGTTCCTTCTGCTCCATGATCCACTTGGCATTGGGGCCCATGTGAGGCGTTATTGGGTCTTCTCCTCAGTAGTGGATTCTTGGGCTCCGCCTTTCATCGCCTGTCCTTTGTTTTTTGATTATTTACCTGATTTGCTTTAAGTGGCGTTTGCCTTTTTAGGTTATCTGATGCCTTTTCTTCCCTGGTGGGTCATTCCTAGGCTTCGGCATTCATCCAGATTCCCCTAGTTTTGGCAACCTGCCTTTGTGCTTTAGATATTTAATTGGATCTATTGAGTTCTATGATAACTTCTTTAGTTTGCCCGTTCCTGTGACCCTATGTCTTTTAATTTGGTGCCTGTTCTATCTGGAGTGTTTTTCTATTTTCTCATTAGTGCCTGTCCTATTTGATCCCCAATTATACGTCAATATTACCCCTCTTTTGGGGGAAGAAGGGAGTTTTTAAAATGTATTTATTTATTTTAACCGCTGTCCTGCAGCCCCCGTCGCTGCCAGGACAGGGCAACAGATGAATGGGGGCTACCTTGCCCGCCTTGGTCATAAGCCAAAACTGCAAACTGCCTGAGGGCAAGGTAGCCCCCTTTTGATGTCTGGGTACCCATTGTAGCTGGGGCCTGGAGGCCCGCCTGTCACTGGCATGCTAATGGGGCAAGCTGCCACGGCCGGACCCACAACAAACCCACCTCCCAGCTTATGTCCCTGGGCCTTCCATTCCGGAGGGCTCATATCTACATTGCCAGTTCTGGCAGGCAGACTAAACATGTGAACTTGTGTATATAGCTATGTAGCAAGAAGAATGTGGCTGGCAGGGTCCACTGTGTGTCCACGTCCCACCGGGTTCCCTGATAGCCTGAGATACTTGTCAGTCCTGCCCGGGTCCCTCAAAATCTGTGCCCCAGCGCCCCCCACTCCTCCGCCTTTATATTTTTCTTTTTTTCTTCCAATCAGACATTGAACATTTGCATACAAAAGATCAAATAACCTTCTAGGCTTTGTTCAGTTTACAAGATTTCGACACTGTCTGTGAAGGCTATGGCGCCAGCAGGTTTGGAGGGACAGATGCAGTGTTTAGTTTGGCCTGTGGCTGTGTGCGCTATGGCACAGGGGTTTAATGAATGATGGAAAACCTAGGGTTCCCTTCTGGGAGAAACGGCCAGGGATTCTTACCCCTGCCTGATTCTGACCGGAAACAACCTCCTAGCAGGGCCGCACGTTAGAGTGAGTCTTGAGACTGTGGTCAGCCTGCCACCCAACCTGCTAAGAAGGTGGGAAGGGAGCCCCTAGAGTGTTCAGCTCTCGGGGGCTTTCTGCCTCAGATAGCCCTTAGCGCCCCACATGCGAGTCCCCTTCCTAGATCCTTCCTGCACAATGTATCGGAGGCAAGTGGGCAGCTTTCCGCACAAGGCAGTGACGGGAGTCTAGGATGCAGGCCAGGCAGCTGCTCTCGTTAGGATTGTTAATGCGTTGCTGTGATTTCCAATGTTTTCCTAGGCCTTGCCATATGCCCTTGGGCCTTGTGATGTGTCTTGATTAATGGCTTCCCTCCCTAACCTGCTCGCCATTATCCTTTCTGCCACACGCTGATGCAACCTGCTAGAATGTTCTTCAACGTGTCCCACTTGTTTTTGCACCTGTGTCCAAGTGTGATTTATTTTTTTGGTACCCCAAGCACCCAATGTAATTCATGCCCCACTAGGTTTCTCTGGTCCCAAGCGTAGTTCACATGCCTGGCTCCCAGATCTCACACCTTGACCAGGTAACTTGCTCAACTCTTCCTAGGGTCTCAGAAATAATCCTGGCACTGAGCTCCCCTCTGGGTCCATTCTCGTTGACCCCACCGCTGCTTGCTCCATTCATCTTGCACCCCTCCTGTGCTCGCCCACTCTCATTCAGGACCAGTCATTGCTCACTGTCCATCCCCTTCCAGGGTGCCTCGGGACAGCTACAGCGCCGAAAGTTCCGACACCGCCCCCCTATGGAGGATTGGACGTGGCCACACCCAATGGCTGCTCCGAGTTGCCCTAAAGCAACTTTCCTAACATCCCTACTCTAACCCTCACAAGATCTCAGCTCAATCACGGCTTGCCATATCTTGCAATTTAATAGGCCAGATGTATGTTTGTCGATTGCAGTCATGCACAATAGAGACTGCCAGCTTATCATTTTGTCACCACTAGAGGGCTGTTGCATTAGGAAATATATTAGGCCAGGTGTACGTGAACTTTAGCCCGTGTGCACGCGTTTTCACACTAGTCTCATATAATTGAATAACTCTCCCAGCACACATTGATCGGAACCCTTCACATTTACAACTTCTGCATCGCATCGTACTATTCTGCATCTAGTAATTCATCAAGGTGCATCTTTACCTTCACGTTCCTTTTCAGATCAGGCAGTAATAATATCAGAGCTTCTTCCTGCTAGTACCACTCTGAATATCACAGAGCTTTTGGGGGTCCAGAGCGCAGGCTCCTATGTCAGTTGTGTACTGTTTGTTTATTTTTTTTAATGTTTTAGTATTTCTGCTGCCTTTTTTGTATGGCTGCATAGCTGTAAGTCAGGCTGGCTTGCATCAGCTACTGAGACCTCTGACACAACTGCCCTCCTCCCTTCCTCCCTCAATAATCCAGAATTAACAGCCACAAGCGTAGCCTTCTAAAATGTATTGACTCTGCGATTCTATGGCGGGGCATTTGTGGACTACTCGCATGGCATGCAGTAAATGCTGCTGATTAGAATTCTGATCTCCTTCTCCAAAGTGTGATATCCTGGACTCCCCTTGCAGACATGTTTCATGACCAGGTTGATTACTCTTTCAAAAGAAGTCATGGTACGTTAGACCATTTCATTTGAGCATCGTCAACCTGCTAAATAAAATTAATTGCACTGAGGGGGGCTATAGGGGGGCTTATTGGAGGTGTGTGTGTAGTTATAGTGTTGTGAATTACTAAATGTGACAAATCAACTTCTGGGGCACCAGCGGTCCAGGGATGAGTATCTGTTTCTAAACCATCAATCAGCCCCACACCTCCAGTACACCAGAATGGTCCAAACAGATTGGAATACAAGTACATTATAAACCTCCGTGTCCAATGTTGGTAACGGTGGCTGAACGGCAGGCTTATCTCTGCAAGGTTGTGGATCGTTGTTTAGTTGCAACACAGCGAAAATACAATTATTACCCAATGATAAAAGGGACTGTCCAAGGTCTATACAAATATATACTTTATTATTACAACAGACAGTTCTATCCCACTACAAAATACAACCCACCCTGTAAAGGAACACAGAGGACAGACAGGTTCACGAAATAAAGGGAAGCACTCTGGATACTGACAGGAGGGTAATCAGTAATGCAATCAGTCTTAACTGTTCAAGGGTATTTGGTTTAGCACCAAAGGAGCAAGGGGTTGTACATGTCACTAGGGGGCTTGGGACAAGGACCAGGGGGGCAGAACCACAATGTACCTAGTGCTTGAGATGATCGTGATGCTCGACAGCATCGAGTTGGTTCCAGGATGCTTTGCAGCTCCTGCAACAGAGTTCAAGATCGGAGACAGATGCAGGTATCAGGCGGCAGGCAGTCCGCAAGCCGGGTTGGACAGACTACTGCAGGCTGGCCTACACGGCAGCTCTGGTCAGGTGTCTCTGTGCTGGCTGGCGGATCTGGAATGCTGGTTAAGGCATCTCGGACGACTTCACTGACTACAGCGTGACAAGTCGTTGGTGCAAGCGGTTGCTGCTCGACTGCCTCAGAAATGTCCTAAAAAGATGGACACTGATGGATGCTTGTTGTGGCACTCCTCCTAGCTTCTTCATAGCGCTTGTGTCGTCCTTTGAGGTGGACGGCCCAAAGCTGAGGAGAGTTTGCATGCAACAGCCTTGTCCTTTTCTTCAGAGACTCTCTGGTACTTCCCACCTTGCTGGCATAACCTAGCAGGGAACGCTGTGTGCTGGCTGCGTACCGGAGCTGCAGGGCGGGTCCTATGAGGTTGGCATCTTCCTCTGTTCCCTTTGAGATGTTTAGGGAGGGGGATCTTTCTTCCCTCTTAGATATCCTGGCCTTCCTTCACTGGCAGAAGCTGTAAGGTAAACTGTACCTTCAGTCAGGGTCCAAATGAGTCCTTACTCCTTTCAAAGTTGTCGAATGAATTGCTGAGAGGGGATAAGCTTTCTCTTAAAGCCAAATGGCCCCCAGTGATTGGTGTAGGCTAAGCCTACCTTAATGAACCAATCCTGGGTCCTCACCAACAATCTCCTGTATGCACGAAGTCATACCCATAGTGATTTGCAACAGGAAAGGTAAGGGGTGACAACGTGTACTACTAAGGCCCACCCATCTTCCTGTCTGTTGTGGATCAAAGTGTCTCTCTGGTTAATTGAGCTCTGTAACATCTGGTCAAAGTGCAGGTCGCCCTTGACGTTTGTGGCGAGAACAGACTGTCTCCATCGAATACTTCTTCCCTCTGAAATGGGGTCACTCTGCAGGGGTTGTCTACTGTAAACAGTTGTCCCAGACATGACATTCACTGCCCTCAATACAAAGGGGTGGGAGCTAGCTTTAAGCTGACACATTCCTTATCAAAAAGGTGTTAGGGTATCTTGCCCTTTGTTTGTTCTATGAACAGGCCTCTTCGCAAACCTGCTTCAACAAACTCATCAGTATGCGCTGCCACCACATAGATCTTAACAATAGGCAGGGTGGATCCATGAAGCCTTTGATGTTTTAATAGGCTGGCCATGGCAGGAGGAACTGTTGCTTTCCCCCTTCCAGAGGTGCTTTGATGTACTCCTGGCTGTCACATTCCAGCTAAATGTGACGGAGAGGACTTTGCCTGTAGGCTGTGTTCCCCCAGAGTACACATGGCTATGTGTTTGTTGTGCGGTGACCAGAGGGAAATGTGTGCAGATTAGCCCTACACATTTTCTGATGCTAATCTCCCATCATTCATTTTAATCACAAAATTTCAAAAAAGCCCAGGTGAGTCCACACTCCCTGTGCGTGCAGATGGTCAAATTCCACATCGCTTGACAGATTTAATTTACTGACCTCCAGCACCCCCTCCTCCCCACCCCTCACACACACTTGAAATTCAGCATGGGTACATCTTCCCTGGGTGGGTGGCTGCACACAACCAGCTTCAAAATTGCTGGGCACTATTTTGTTCCTACCAACACCCTACAAGAGCCTGGTCAGCTAAACTGCAACAAATGGCAGGACTGCAGTGGATTTCCTGATTTTCCAGGTGAACTAATTGTATATTTTTTATTTGTTGGTTGTGACCAAATCCGGAGATATCACAGCGATGAAAGGTACATAGTTAGAAAACATTGAGGTAGTTACATTACTTCATGGAACGTGCATCATAGTAAATTAGGTAATTACGTTACATCGTAGAACGTGGGTCAAATTCAGAGTAGGTAGGGCAGTCAGAAATGTACAGTGCAGTTTGTTTATTTCTTGCGTAAGTGTGCATAGACAGGTTTTTTTTGGATTTTCAGAGGGGGGCGTTCCAGAGTGTGGGGGGTGATGATGGTGAAGCAAGAGCCCCCAGCTCCCTTTCTAGCAAATCTAGGTATGTTCAAGGCTGATGTGGTGGTGGAGATTGTGCATGTTGCGTTTCTTAGTGATACAGTTGGTGACGTAAGCTGGGGAAGTGTTTATACAGTGGAAGGTGATGGCATGAAGTTTGGATTTGATGCAGGCTTTGATGGGAAGCCAGTGTGCCTCCCGGCCGATGTGGGAGATGTGGTCAGAGCGCTTCAAGCCCCAAACTTCTGAGGGCATTGTTTTGGAGCAGTTGTAGTTTGTTAATGTTTTTCGTGGAGTCCCTGCTAGGATGGCATTGCAGTAGTCTAGTTTGCTATCTATGATGGCTTTAGCTAAGGTAAGACAGTTGTTGGCTGTGCGGAATTTCCTAGAAAGGTTTATAAGTTTGGGAGAGCAGGCTGTGGAGGATGCAACAGATTTGACATGTTTTTGCATATTTAGTTCAGCACCCAGATTCACACCTAGTGTTTTTACATGGGCGGATACGGGAATGGTATTCCCATATATGCAAAAGTGGGGGTGGGAGGGCTGGGATAGTTTTAGGTGATGTGGGGAGACCACAATAAGGAGCTTGTTTTTTTCTGTCATTCGGGCAGATGGTGGTTGGCCAGCCAAGCTTGTATGATACAATGTGATTGATGTTGGTAGTCTTGATTGTGGTCACCAGTGATTTTGAGGAGGACCTGCGTATTGTCGGCGAAGTTAGTATATGGGATGTTAGGCCTGTCTAGGTGGTGAAAGAGGTTTGGTGTACATATTGTAGAGCGTTGGGGAGAGGCAGGAACCTTGTGGGACACCGTAGGAAACATGGGTCAGCAGATTCAAGGCCTGTAAAGACCCTAGTGGATCTGCCAGATAATAAAGCATTGGACCCATAAGGTGGCTTCAGGGGCGATGTGAAAGGTGGTGCTAAGATGTTTGCAGGGGATTTCATGATCTACTAGGTTGAAATCTGCAGAGGTCTAGCAGTAGGAGGATGGCAAGCTCGCCATTATCCCTGATGTGGTTGATCTGGATCTTGAGGTCAAGGAGGGCAGATTCGGTGATGTGTCTGGATATGAAGCTTGATTGGCGGGTGCCTAGTAGATTATGGCTTTCCAGATGTAATTGCAGTTGTGAATAGGCAATGTGGTCCAGGATTTTGAGGAGGTAAGGAACGGTGGTGATGGGGCAGTAGTTGGTAGGGATGGTAGGGTCTAGAGTGGGTTTCTTCAGGAGTGGCATGACCCATGCCTCTTTGATGGCAGTGGGAATGGAATTGGACTTAAAGGATGCATTTGTAGAGAAGGAGCAAAGTACCCCCACCTCCTTTGACCCACCCCTTTTATCTGTATGCTCGAAACCAGAGTATGAGATGTATACAGAACAGCTGAATCGACAAAGACCAGAATATGGACTCAGTCCAGTGCCAATTAAAGGGGCGGTACTTAAGATGATTTGGGAGCCAAGGTACCCATTGAGAAAACCTGCATACAAAGAAATATGATGGTCATCTGAATGCGATTCCTGAAGAAGCAGAACCAATAAACTGCAAGGATGAATGGTAGTATTACAAGCCATTACCAAGTAAGGTTCTATGGAGCTGGAGATGGAGTACATAAAAGTATGCAGTGATCAGAAAATGCAGATATTCTACAAGGCATCAATAAAGCAATAAGAATAAGCGACATCTTGGGCTCAAGGTGAAGAAACGTATTGCACAGAAACAGATGAATATATTAACTCATTTTACACCTGTACAGATGCAGAAGAAACGCAAGCAGCAAAGTAATCGTGAAGCTAGCTCTAAGCTTATAGTAAAATAGTCGCATGGAAGCATGAAGTTGGAGGAACGAGATAATCACACCTACGCATGGAAGCAGACTGTGTCTCTCACTCCCTAATTTTCGCAGAGCCAACAACACTCTCTGACAAAGTTCAAAAGTTCAAAGGCCTAATTGACAGCAGACCACTGAAGTGATGTTGGATTGATATGCTAATTGGTGGGAAGCTAAGGTTAATGCGAGCTAACCAACATCTGGACGGCCAGCCTGCAGGTGGGAAAGTACTGAAGATGGATAGATTGCCAACCAATTGTAGAAGACCTGTGTATTCAGGGCTCCTATAGTGTGTAAACCAATGGGACTTTGTGTATTTATTGACGTTCATAGTGTTCATTTTTAGAGGCAGGCTTAGTTGCCCACCTGATTAACGAATCACAGTTACACTTTTTTAGACTAGTGTGGATGATATACTTAGATATTCACTTAGAGCCAATCACTCCCTCCGTTAGGTTTTTGTAGTTTGCCACGTAGGATGACATCAGTAACACGAAGGTTAGACGTCAGTGATGACACATTTTAATTATAAAAGTACTGCTTTTTTCTTAAATGTTTTGACTTTTAAGATCGAGTGTTTGCGTTGATGTTCGTTATGCTCTCTGTTTTAGATAATTGACATTAAAACAGTCTTCCTTTTGTCAACTTCCTGAGTCGGCCCTATTATTTGGTGTATGAGCGAGATCTGCATCCCATCCATCTCAAGGATAACTGCTGCTCATCAAAGGGGCTGGACTATCCAGTACCCATTGATAAAGGTAGCTAAGATACGAGCCATGGATTCTGTGCACTTTTTGACAATGTGGGCTGGGCAGGTGTCTCCAGCGCAAGTGGATGCTTTCAGGTGCTGAATGGTAGTGAGGACTTCAGGCGGGGAGACGGTAGAGAATTGAAATTGTGGAGGAGGAATTGTAGATGTGGAGTTGCTGGCTGAAGGGGGGGGTTGGCAGGGCTGGTAGAAGGAATTTTTTTAAGAATAGCTTTGTCTCTTAATTTCTTTATTTTGTCGTCCAGGGAGGATTGGATGAGAGTGCGCCAAGCTTTATCTTGCGAAGTTATCTGAAGGGGTTACGGAGGATTCAAGTTCTCTAAGAATTTTGAAAAGCTCTTTGGTATCAGAACTTGCATTTTGCATGCTGGTGTTGAAGATGTTGCCTTTAGTTTCGATGATGGCTCGATTATAGATGGTGGCTGAGCACTGGAAGGTTGATTTGTTGGTGGGAGTAGGGTTCTTTCTCCAGAGAGGTTCAAGGGCTTGTTTCTTATTCCTGAGGGAGGCTAGGTTATCAGTGTACCATTTTTTTTTTTTTTTTTTTTGTCTTTTTTTTTTCATTAGGAAGTTTTGAAGGGTGCGTGTTCGTCCAGTGCAGGGAGCAGTGTGGAATTGTAGGATGCAAGGATGGCTTCGGGAGGGAACTATTAGGGGCTGAATTGAGGGAGGCTAAGATGGAGGGGGGTCAGCAGCTCTGCTGTGAGCTTACGGGTGTGTCTGGCGGTGATGCAACAGGGTTGACTGCTGATATGGGAATTATTGGTGGTGGTGATGAGGGCGAAAGCGATCAAAGAGTGATCGACCATGGGAGGGGGGGGATAGGTTGGGATACTTGGAGGGGGTGTTGCATTGGAGAATCCAGTCTAGCACTCTTCCTTTTTCGTGGGTTGGGGAGCAGACTAGTTTTGAGAAGTTCATCTCTTCAAGGGTGGCGACTTTGTTATTGGAGGGGTCGTTGTGGCCTAGATTTAAATCTTTTAGGAGAATCAATTTGGTTTTGGGGCTCAAGGAGTGGGGCGATGAGGAGGTGGATGTCAGTTTCTGGATTACGAGCGTGGGAGGGTTGGCGATAGAGAAGTAGGTTAATGGGCGATTAGGGGGGGGGCCTTGACGTTTAGCCAGGAGGATTTCGTAGCCTGGTAGTTGCTGAAAAGGTGAAGCTCTGATGGGGAGGGTGGATTTATTCATGAGGGCTACAACCCCTCCTAGGCCGTCTAGATGATTGACACGGATAATGGAATATCCAGTGGGTATGGCGAGGGAGAGGAAGCCCTTTCAACATTCACAATTGACCTCCTGCATGAACCCCTTGTGTTGAATGTCTTGGAATGTGACGTCCACTGTAGCGCTCAGATCCAGACTGCCCCTCGCCACTGTGATCACCACGTGACTGAATTTACAGAGCTGGATACGCCCCTCATGAAGCTGTTTTTTTGGGGGTGGGGGGGCTGTACGTCTTTAAATATTTGGGGGCATCTGGTGACTTATTTCTGAAGTGTCTTTAGTTGACAGAAGACGGCGGTACGGTGCACAGGCTGGACCTTCTAATGCCCCCGACCCCCCTCTGGCAAATCTCGCCATCAGCACGCCCGGCGTCTGCTCTTCTCGGTGAGCCGATCCAGCAGAGGGCACTGCTGATACTGCTTCTAAGGGGGCTTCCGGCGTGTCCTTTGGTGCCCGCCTCCAGGGCTGCTCTTCTGTCTCTGTGGGAGTCCGCCTGCCTCACTCTGGGTCTCTTGTCTGTAGGAATGGAACCGCCCCTGTTAGTGATATGAGGCAACGGCTTGCTTTCATGCACATTGCTGCTCTAATTGTATGACGCATTAAACACTACCCATATTTGAGAATTATTTTTGATGGTGTTCTGCCTCCGGTTTGCACCTGCTCCTCTTCGCTTCCCTGGGTAAGGGGTAACGTGTTCAGTTTATCCCTAAAATCAATAAAATGACCTCTAATTATTTTTGCAATTTATATAGCGCGCCAAGCCCGAAGGCATCTAGGCGCTGTTCTTGGCAGTAAACAAAGGCGGTATTAAAGGTTTCATATTACACAGATGCACAAGTTACATGGTTGCACAGGTGACATCTGATGAGCTACATATTTGCGTAATGCATGAGGTTGCCAAACCTGCCTGTGTCCGCACTTCACACTTTGACACTTACAAGTGTTCGACGTGGACAGTGCGCGGTTTTCTTCCACACAAGTTGCATTCCGCCAACATGACCACATGACCACACGGGCACCCACATGATTCCGGACTGTCCGCCGTGTCTTCACCTGTGTGAAAGTCCACGTTTCGGAGAGAAAAGTACCAAGTGAATGTTTTTGCACTTAAATATCTGCGACCTTATTGTGCCCATGGCAGCCGACGGGCACAGTTCAATGCGCACCAGTCAGTCCATTGCCAGAGGAATGAGTGTTGTACCCCCATTGTTGGGGGCGCCTCTGTACTACGCCTGCAGGCTTGTGCCATTTTCAAGGGCAGAGGGCCGAATGCCCACGCTTTAGTGAATCCTCTGGAAGCTGAAGGCATGTGTTGTGCCCTTCCACTGGGACTAGCAATGACCTGGCAGTAAAGGGCTCCCGCTGCACCGTCCTGTCCTTGGCATCGCAAGTGCCACTCTGCGCGCTTTGCTGCAGTCCAAGTCCCGGCGGGTTGCAAGTGCTTTCACTTGGGTCATTCCAATCATACGCGCAGCTATTTAGAGGACCGGGGTTCAGTTCAATTTCGTAATTAATGTTTCTCTATTTTTTTTTTCCACATCTGCTTCCACTGATCATTCTGAGAGGGTCAGTCGGCACTCCGACCTTGAGCCGGCAAATGGCATCTCCAAACGCCCCCTTTCTTTCTCACTACTTCAAAGGACCCTAGAATGTCGTGGGGTTGAAGTGAAGGACCTGTGACTGGCAAAGGGCAAGTCCCTGTTTCCAAGAGGAGGGCATGAGTGTGATGCCTGTCTGCCATGGGACACACAACAGTAGGCGTATTTAACACTCAATGCACCCCTTTAAAAAGGGTCCCTCAGTGAGGTGCATGACTGCCCCGATCATGGCTATGCATACGTGTTCAGAGTGTCTGCTTTCAAGCTTTGCTAGTCTTTGCAAAACACGACCAATGCATGCAATGTACATGTATGTCCACGTGTAAGCCTCTGAACTTTAAAGGGAGAACGGACAAGGATCCTACTAGGCCAGGTGACGTTCAGATCATGCAAGTGCGTGGGAAGGGGGAAGGGGGCAGGGACAGTGCAGTACATGGCAAAGATGATGGCAATAAGTAAGTAGCGGCCAGCAAGTGGCAAGGGCATGGTAAGTGCAGACATCAGGTGTCAAGGGCTGGGAGGGGGACTGTAGGGATACAGGGACAGTCCCCAAGTGCAGGGGTGAAACGTTGGCGGGAAGGAACTGGTCCCGAGAGGGTGTCCAGGTAACCAGTGCAGTTCCAGTTACAACCAGGAGGTCAGCAGAGGAGGGGAGGAGAAAAAGCAGAAGCAAAGAAAGGTTTTGAGGAGCTTCCGGAACCACAGATGGTGGTTCTCCAGTTTAAGGGAGGCAGGGAGGCTGTTCCAGAGCGAGGCCCCCAGCCGAGGCAAAATCTCCCAGCAACTCATTGCTCCGAGATGTGACTGACCCTGAGGGAGTTGGAGACAGATGTGCAAAGAGCTCGAGAAGGGAGATATTTAGGAAGAGAGTTGGAGGTATTGAGGCCCCAGTCCCCAGAAAGCTTTGTGGGTGGGTTTTGAACTTGATCCTCACTGCTACTGGGAGCCAGTGCAGAGATTTCAGTCCTTGAGAGATGTGATCCCTGGGCTTGAGGCCAAGGACAAGTCTCACAGTCCTGTTCTGGGTAAGTTGAAGAGGGTGGAGCGTAGAAGCAGGTAGATTTAGAAAGAGGCTGTTGCAATAGTCCAGCCTAGAGAGAACCAGAGCTCTGGGGGAAGGAGAGGAAAGGAAGAATACCTCTGAGGAGGTGCAGCTGGTAGAGTGACTTATCTTCGACAAGTCAGAGATGTGAGGAGAGCAGGAGAGTGTGGAGTCGAAGATGACCCCCAGGTTTTTAGCCTTGCAGGTGGCAGCCGGAACAGGGCCAAGAGGCCGGCCAGAGGGCTGCAGGGAGGAGGGAGTGGGTGTGCCAATGAGGAGAATCTCAGTCTTACTGGCATTAAGGCAGAGGTCGTTGGCGGCACACCACTCCTGGATGGCAGACAGTCAGGGATGAGGGAAGGAGAGGAGGAGGCCGAGGGTAGCCTGAAAATGAGCTGGGTATCATCCGCATAGCCCTGAAAGTTGGGGCAGAGAGCGGCAATGCGGTGGACAAGGAGTGCCAGGTATTGGTTGAACAGCCAGGGAGAGAGGTTAGACCCCTGGGGGACACCACAGGTAGAGAAAAAGATAGCAGAGAGGAAGGAGTGAAGTTGGGCCTGGGAGAGTCGGTCAGAGAGGAAAGAAGTCAGCCAAGCCAGAGCCTGGCCAGTGATACCCAGGTTATCACAGACGGTTGAGCAGGATGGAATGGTTGACGGTGTCAAAGGCAGAAGCAAGATGAGGACACAGGGTGTTAGAGTCAAGGTTGGAGAGTAGGTCTTCACGGATGTTCGGAGAGCCGTTTACGTGCTTATGGCAGCTCTGAAGCCAGACTGATGGTCATGAAGACAGCTAACCGATTGAGTGTGGAGATTAAGCTGGGAGATGGTCAGTTTCTCCAGGAGCTTGCCCAGGAAGGGGGTGATGGAGATTTGGCGATAGTTAGCTGGGCAGGAGGGGTTGCAGTTTCTTAAGAAAAGGGTGCACAAGGGAGTGCTTCAGGGGAGATGGGAAGACTCCAGTGGCGAAAGAGTGATTGCAGAAATCAGCCATGGCAGGACCAGGGAGTCAATGTGGTCCCTGATAGTTTTGGAGGAGCAGGGGTGAACCTGTTTCGAAAAGACTTTCATAGATCAGACTTGTCTAGAAACCTCGTCTGCAGAGTAAAGGGGAAGGCAGAGAAGGAGGGGGGGACTGCAGAAGGGTCAGTGGAAGAGCAGGGAGTACGGTGAGGGTGGGGATGGGTGGAGAGTGAGGACAGGATGTCCTAAGTTTTAGAGATGAAGTGAGAAGCCAGTGCCGTGCAGAGGGCCTGAGAAAGGACAGGAGAGGTAGAGACTGTCGCAGGATTGGCTAGTTGCTTGCAGATTTAAAGCTTTCAGCTGAGTTGTTAGATGCCGCAGAGACGCGGGATTGGATATGAGCTCCCTTCTTGGTGAGGACGGAGAGCCGGTATTGCCTTTTGGAGAAGGCGGCAGGCCCGTTTGTCAGAGGATGTAAATGAAGCACGCCATTTCCTCTCGGCCACCCTTCACTTGCGTTTTAGGGTGACGAGGTCGTACCAGGAGTTAAACTTGGCTTTGGGCTTCAGGTGGATTTTCATGACAGGGGTGAGGACATCAAGAGTATCAGATATAGCAGAGTGGAGGGTGGAGAGGGCTGTGCCAGGGTGAGTCAGCCAAAGGGGGAGGATGGGGTGAGAAGGTGGCAGTGAAAGCCTCAGCTGACAAGCGCTTCATGGGTCGGATGACAGAGAAGGTGGGTGGCAGTGATGGAGGTGGCTTGGCCTAAGGGGTAGAGAGGGTGAGATGGGAGGAAAGGAGAAAGTGATAACTCCAGGAGGGAGGAGTGGTGAGAGGGACAGAAAGGGGAAGGTCTGAGGAGACCAGAACATCCAGAGTGTGCCCTGCAGAGTGAGTTGGGCCAGAGGGGAGAATAGTGAGTGAGAGTCGCAGAGGTTGCAGAAGAGTCCAGAGGGATAACCGGAGGCATCCAGGTGGATGTTGAAGTCTAGAAGAAGGAGTTGAGTGGTTAAGGCCAGGAGTGAGGTGAATAGGTCAACCCACTCAGAGAGGAAGGAGATCTGACCAGCTGGCCATTAGATAGCCACAGCAAGGGAATGTCCAGAAGAGGGAGAGAGCCTGCAGATGAGGCATTCTAAAGATGAGTAGGCCTGCATAGGAATGACAGATGCAGGAATCCACTCTGGGAAGATCAGGGCTACCCCCCTAACCCCACCAGAGCGGTAGGACCTGGGCGCAGAGAGGATCTTGTAGCCGTTGGGTAGGAGCGTGTCAAAGCTTGTGACAGAGCTGGCCGTGTACCATGTCTCGGTGAGACCGAGGGCATGGAAGATCAAGTTTTTCCAGAAGGTGCGTTAGAAAAACCCTGGTACGACCTGCAGAATGGTGGGTGTCATACAATGGGAAACAGAATGAGTGGCCATCACAGGTAAAGTTGGATTTCTGGCACATCATGTACCAGCTCCTCTCTTTCCGTAGTTGGTCCCTGTGTGCTCAGTGAGGGCCGACTGGGGGGGAGGGGTGGGCGATGCTGTAGGTGCCTTAACATGAAATGTGTTTCTAACATTTGTACACGCTCACCCCCCCCCCCCCCCAATACCACACACTGCTGATCCATCTGATGGCAGAGGCTTGCTAATTCTTGTATTTAATTTTTAAAATCGTGGGGTTCATTTATTCATGAAGTGGCAACAGTGTGTTTTTAATTTCATGTAGAAATCTGTGTTCTTGCGTTTGCTGCTGGATGTGGAGTAGAGGCTCTGTTTTTCCCACGAGTTAAAGGATTGCAACTAGTTTATTTTAATTTTATTTATTTGAACATTTGTGTAGCGCACAAAACCCTGTGGTATCTAGGCGCTTAAGCTTACGAAATCGGTTACAGGCATGAATGTCAGTTTAACCATTGAAAGGTTACAAGTCAGGGTGCAGTGCGAGCATGAGTTACCATCTGACCTTACATTCTTATCATGCAGTATACAAGCGACTAAGAACTATCTGCCCCCCCTGTGTCTGTTTTCCAGCCATTGTAGGGAGCCCTGTTCTGAAATGCATCACCCGTTTTAGCTGCAGAGTGCTAGTCCAGAGTGCGAATGTGCACGCACTTTTTGCGGGGATCGGTCTGCGAAGGGAGGGCATTGTTTGGGGGGTGCAGAGGTGTCACCGGCTTACAGCTTTTCTGTTTTTCTTCTCTGCAGCAGGATGAAGCTCGCCTGTCTTCTGATGGCTTTGTGGGTGTGCAGAGGCCTGGACGTGGACGCCTCCGGTAAGTCCTCCTGTGCCTGGGTCACACCCGCGCCTTCCAGTGAACTTTACGTGTTGTTGGTGGGGGCATTCTCTTCGGGCCCCTGCTCCCTACGCGGTGCCCCCTGCTTTGCAGGGTCTATGGCTCGGCTGAGGCAACTGGGAGGTATTCGTTTCGTTACTCAGGAAAAAGTAAAATCATTGTAACTGAGGGACCAAGAAGGTGTTAAAGGCATGGTCTAGTAAAAAATGTTATTTAAAAAATAGATAGGCAACATAAAAAAAAAAACTAGCATTCTCTTTTTTAAAACTTCCTATGTAAAATTTTGAGCTATTCAAGCTCTGCTCTGGTCTCCGGTCCCCGTCCTCCGCGTACAGCACTAATGAAGAGAAAGCCACCCAGCGGTAGCTTTTGTTTACTACAGCTGGCTGGCTTTTCCTTCATTAGTGCCGCAAAAGCAAAAGCCAGCACAGGAGGGCATCCATTTCACAAAATGGATGCGCCCATGTGCTTGCTTTTGCGAATTTTGAGCTTGAATAGCTCAATTTTACATAGGAAGTTTTAAAAAAGAGAATGCTAGTTTTTTTTTTTTTTTTTTATGTTGCCTATCTATTTTTTAAATAAAATTTTTTACTAGACCATGCCTTTAAGCGCTTGGATTTTTTGCTGATGTCACCCATGCCCACTTCCCCTACTCGCTCTCCCAACTAGATGGGGGGAGGGGGGAGGAGAGGGGGAAGAGACTGTCCCGAGTTCACTTCCAAGTGGACAAATTCGCCACCATGTGGAACCCACTGCTATGGGGAGTGGTTAGGGGGGGTGGAGGGCGAGCCCCGGGGAGATGAGCAGACCTCCCTGGTGGTGAGGTGGTCTTTATTTGGGTACCACCAGGGAGAAAGGTGTGGGGGGCGGGGCTGGTCTTGCCCTGGGTCATTCCGGATGCTGTCACTTTGTGTGCATCCCATCTCCGAACCAATACAACTGAATGCGCAGAAAGGTCAACGATCAACATTTTTATTTTTTATTGAAACAAATTTTCAAACACAAAATGACCTTTTAATGAGAAGATCTTAACCTACAAGGCGTCTGGGGATGCAGTATCTTTTATTTTTGATTTGTTTTTGACTCCGAGTGTTTCACTATGCAAAACGAATTACGTTTTTCAAAACCAATATGTACATACATGATCATTTTGTTTACTCAAAGCCAATTCTGACACTTAAAAAAACGATTGTGTTCCTTTTCATTCCTAGGGAGGTTGTGAATAACATTGATTTTTAAATATCACGTTCTTATTTTTCTATAAAAAAACAAAAAAAAAATCTAAATAAAAGTTGTACAATAAAAAAACAAAAATGGAGTATCTAGACCATGGAAAGGAGGCAGCCGAAGGCCAGACCCCGCAGCAGGTAAGTGGGGGAGGACAAGAGTTTGGGGGGCTGGGAGCAGGTGGGGGCGCTCAGCTGTGGGCAGTCCGAGGGGCGACACCGCCACATGCGTGATTTCTATATTCATGGACGCATGTGCATCTGCACACCACTGCATTTTAATATATTGAGCATTTAAGCGCCTATACAACAGACTTGTGTTTCAAGGCACCACAAGGCTTAATGGGGAGTGAACAAGAGGTAAACAATGATGGCAAAACCACAAATCTACATTTATGGTCCTACTAGGCCTTGTGGCATTCGGATGTGCAAGTGCAGTGGCGAGAAGTGCACAAGATGGGGCTGGGTGGCGGTAGGTGGAGAGGAATGGAGAAGTGCTGGTGGGTACCCAGGGTGGAGTGCCAATGCAGACCTGGAGGAGGCCTTGGGCTAAGTGCTTGGGCAGACGAATTCCAAGGAAGCAGTGCACAACTGCCTTGCAAGGGCATGTGTGGGGGGTGGAGAAGGGGGGAGGAGTGAATTGGTATCAGTTCGGTAGAGGGCTTGGTCACCTGTGGATGCATAAGGACCAGGCCATTGGTCTTGGTGGCAGTTGGCAAAGAAGGAAAAGTGGGAAAGAGGTAGAGAAGAGCAGAGTTTTGAGAAGTTTTTGGAATTTAAGGAGATCAAGCTCAAGTCTGAGATGGGCAGGGAGGCTGTTACAAAGGGAGGCATCAACCAAAGAAAGGCCTGCCCCCCACTCTGCTTGAGAATCATCCGACAGTCAGAGTTGGAGTGAGAGGAGCCTAAGACTCTAGCAGGGGAGTATTTAGGGAGAGCGAGAGAGAGTTGGAGATGGTGGGTCCTAGGCCCCAGAAAGCCTTGTGGATGATACAGAGGGTCTTGAATTTGATCCTCGTGGCCAGTGGAGAGAGTTTAGGGTTCGAGAGATGTGAAGGTGTGCTCGCTGCAGGAGAGATGTGAAGGTGTACTCGCTGCAGGAGAGATGTGTAGGTTCGTTTGCTGCAGGAGAGATGTGTAGGTGAGGCTGTGCTCACTGCAGGAGAGATGTGTAGGTGAGGCTGTGCTCACTGCAGGAGAGATGTGTAGATGAAGCTGGGCTCGCTGCAGGAGAGATGTGTAGGTGAAGCTGCGCTCGCTGCGGGAGAGATGTGTAGATGAGGCTGCGCTCGCTGCAGCAGAGATGTGTATATTAGGGTGTGCTTGCTGCAGGAGAGATGTGTAGGTGAAGCTGCGCTCACTGCAGGAGAGATGTGTAGGTCAAGCTGCACTCGCTGCAGGAGAGATGTGTAGATGAGGCTGCGCTCGCTGCAGCAGAGATGTGTAGATTAGGGTGTGCTTGCTGCAGGAGAGATGTGTAGGTGAAGATGCGCTCGCTGCAGGAGAGATGTGTAGGTGTGCTCGCTGCAGGAGAGATGTGTAGGTGCGTTTGCTGCTGGAGAGATGTGTAGGTGAAGCTGCACTCGCTGCAGGAGAGATGTGTAGGTGTGCTTGCTGCAGGAGAAATGTGTAGGTGTGCTTGCTACATGAGAGATGTGTAGGTGTGCTTGCTGCAGGAGAGATGTCTAGGTGTGCTTTCTGCAGGAGAGATGTCTAGGTGTGCTTTCTGCATGAGAGATGTGTAGGGGTGCTTGCTGCATGAGAGATGTGAAGGTGTGCTCGCTGCAGGAGAGATGTGTAGGTTCGTTTGCTGCAGGAGAGATGTGTAGGTGAGGCTGTGCTCACTGCAGGAGAGATGTGTAGGCGAGGCTGTGCTCACTGCAGGAGAGATGTGTAGATGAAGCTGGGCTCGCTGCAGGAGAGATGTGTAGGTGAAGCTGCGCTCGCTGCGGGAGAGATGTGTAGGTGAAGCTGCGCTCACTGCGGGAGAGATGTGTAGGTGAAGCTGCGCTCGCTGCAGGAGAGATGTGTAGATGAGGCTGCGCTCGCTGCAGCAGAGATGTGTAGATTAGGGTGTGCTTGCTGCAGGAGAGATGTGTAGGTGAAGCTGTGCTCGCTGCAGGAGAGATGTGTAGGTGCGTTTGCTGCTGGAGAGATATGTAGGTGAAGCTGCACTCGCTGCAGGAGAGATGTGTAGGTGCAGGTGTGCTTGCTGCATGAGAGATGTGTAGGTGTGCTTGCTACATGAGAGATGTGTAGGTGTGCTTGCTGCAGGAGAGATGTCTAGGTGTGCTTTCTGCATGAGAGATGTGTAGGGGTGCTTGCTGCATGAGAGATGTGTAGGTGTGCTTGCTGCAGGAGCGATGTGTAGGTGAAGCTGCGCTCGCTGCAGAGAGGCTGTGCTCGCTGCAGGAGAGATGTGTAGGTGAAGGTGTGTTTGCTGCAGGAGAGATCTGTAGATGAGGCTGCGCTCGCTGCAGCAGAGATGTGTAGATGAGGGTGTGCTTGCTGCAGGAGAGATGTGTAGGTGAAGCTGCGCTCCCTGTAAGAAAGATGTAAACATTGGAAGCTGGCACTAAGAGGGGTAAAGCCCATCTGTGAAATGACTTGATCGTTACCTCATGGAATTACACATCTGGCCCTTCACTGAAGATGTTATTTCTACAGGCTGGTGCATGGATGTGCTGCCTGACCTTCATGCCCGAATATGATCTCCTCATTATCCACGTGCTCTCTCTAATCTCCTCCCACCTCCTCCTCTCCTTCCTACGTCTCACTCCTGCCTCGCCAGTGTTTCCCTCTCCTTCTACCACGCACCTTCACCTCCCCAATGTTACTATTTACTGTCCAATCTTACTACACCTTCCACACTACTCCATCCTTCACACTACCAACCTCTGCATGGCTACTACTCTCCCCACCACCTCACTGCTACCGCCCTCTCTACATTACTACTCCTTCACGCTGTCACTTCTCCTTCTCTGGGATATGATGCGTTGCGCCCCCTTTCAATACTCGCTCTCACCGTTCTGATACCCCCCACTTCTCTCCAGCTCCCTTCTCGCGTCCCGCTCCCCTCTCAATCATCACTTTCTCCCAAAGCTTACACCCTCTCGCTACTAGCCTCACTCCCCTACACTGATCTCCCACACTATCTTTCTCCTGCACACCTTCTACACAACCCTACCCCACTTCCTACAATATCTACAATCTTACAAATACCTCCGCTGTACTCTGCTCAAATTCTCCTACCCATCCCCCAGCACTCCACTCCATCTGTCCTCAGCCTGTCTTCTCGGACCACCTCCCCTCCACTGACCTCACCAAACAACCCGCGCTCTGCCTCTCTTCTGCCTCCTTCTATGCTGTGGTGCAGATGGGTCGGTGGCCTCCTCCCCTTCCATTGGCTGCAGCACTTACTTGCCTCTCTGCACCAATTGATGTCCGACTCTTGCCCAGGAGCTGATGCATAGGCAGGGCTTTAAGTGGGCCGGGGCTGGGCCCCGGCAGGCTCCGAAATTTCGTTTTGAGGCGGGGCCCTGCCGGGGCCCACTAATCTCCCCGGGCAGCCCCGGCCACTACACGAAAATGCATTTTTTTTCTACAGCCTGAAGCTCTCGCTCGTGTGCGAGAGCTTCAGGCTTCAGAAAAAAATGCCTTTCAGCTATAATGGTGGCACCGCACCTGCGAGGCATCCCTTTAATCAAGGGATGCACGTGGGCCGGCGCCACCATTATGGAGAAACGTGAGGCCGCTGGAAGCAGAGGCCTTGCTTTCTAAATACTGGAGCTCCCGCGGATTCGCGGGAGTTTCAGTCTTTAGGAAAAAGGCCTCTGCTTCCAGTGGCCTCACCCTGTCAGCCTTGATGGTGACGCTGCCCCTCCCCAGCTGGCGAGGGGCAGCAACACCATTAAGGCTGAATAGGCGAGGCGCTGTCCCCTGCCGGGCAAGGCTATACAAAATAAATGCATAGATCAGCACCCTCTCCCCCATAGGGGAGAGGGTGCTAATCTCTACAAAAGGCTGCCTGGCAGGGGTGCCAGTAGCCCACTGAGCCGGGGCTCGTGAAGGGGGCGTGGCCTAACGGCCCATCAAGACCCCAATGTTAGGCCACGCGCCCTCGATGGGCCCCAGCTCGATTTGTAGTGCCACTTAAGGCACTGTGCATAGGTAAGGGGGTTTAAAAAGAAAACATAACCCCCCACCAGTTTTGCAACAAGTTGTAGCCGGCAGTCTCTTATGGTTTCTAAGCTGTTTCTCTGCCATGCTCTGGAGGTTTTTTTTTTCTGCTTTTGTGAGGAGTTCTGTTCTTTTCGAAGGTGCTGCTCGCTGTTTAGATGTGGTGAAGGTTCAAACTGCTTCTTAGTTGTGGTGTTTCTGTTCCCTTTTGTGTAATTCTGGTGTCATCGCTGCTCCCAGTGGAATTATGGGAGTTGTAGTTATGTACTGAAAAAGAGAACATTGGCCAGAAGGAGCAGTGGGAGTCATTATGGGACAGTAGCGCCATTGATAACCCACACGCCCCCACATGCCTTGGATGCTCGGAGGGAGTAGGATGGCCCCAACTCGCACATACCTATATCTGTGGCAGGGCTGGTTCTGGCTTTTGTCTTAGTGAGTCTCCTTTCCCTGTCTGAGAAGGGTAACTACGCCCCGCCCCCCTTCCCAGATCATGACCCTGTCACAGTTGCAAGTGATGGCGCTGTTTCTGGAACTGCCAGTGAGACCAATCGAGACTCGCCATTTTATTTTCACACTTAACAGCGGTGCCTCTTTATTTATTGGGTATTCTTGAGGCGCTTACACAACAAAGTGTTTCCAGGCGCCACAAAGCACAAGTGTCGAGGGATCAAGGGGAGTAAATAAATAATAAAGCAACTACGGTCCTACTATGCCTTGACATTCTGAACGCGCAAGTGCTGTGACGGGAGGTGCAGAAGGGCTGGAACGGAGGGAGGTGGGGTTGGTGGGTGCAATAGGGTGCCAAGGCGAGAGGACCCTGGCTAAGTGCTAGGACAGAGGTGTCCCAAAGGGGGTGGGGGGTGCCAGCCACCCGGCAGTCATGCAGGGGGGCCCAGAGGGCATTGCTGAGGAGGGTGGGGGTGGTACTGGTGTGGACTGGGCGGGGGGCCTGGTAACCAATAAGACTCATGAGCGACCAGGCTGCCAGTCTCTGCGGCAGTTGGTGGATTAGCAGGGAGGGAGGGAAAGAGGTAGTGAAAATAAGTTTTAAGTAGGTTCCCGCAACTTGAGGTGGTCCGGTTCAAGTCAGAGAGGGGCAGGGAGGCTGTTCTAAAGAGAGGCACTAGCCGAGGAGAGAGATCTGCCCCCCCCCACTCTCTGCTTGGAGAAGCATTTCATCAGCAGAGAGTTGGAGATAGAAGATCGAATGGGTCTAGCAGGTTAGTATTTAGTGAGAGAAAGTTTTGGATAGCGTGGTCCCAAGCCCCAGAAAGCCTTGCAGATGATGCAGAGGGTCTTGAATTTGATCCTCGCAACCACCAGGAGGCAGTCTAGAGATTTTGGAGCTGGAGACATACGGCCCATGGGATTCATGCCAAGGATAAGTCTAGCAACCCTATTTTGCATTAGTTGAAGGGGGCAAAGGGGCAGATTTAGGAAGAGGCTGTTGCAGTAGTCTAGCCTGGAGAGGACCTTTGAGCTTCTGGGGGAAGTTGAGGAAAGGGAGAATGCCTCCAAGGAGGTGAAGCTGAAAGTGGGCCTTATTGGCAGAGTTCAAGATGGGAGGTGTGAAGAGAGGTGGAAGTCTCAAGCTCGAGGCAGACCTCAACAAAGCTTTTCTAAGGGCTAGAATTTTAAGTAATCTAATCAGCAAAGAGGTTTCCTCGCATTAGAGATGTGTTCTCGCCTGTTTATGCAGCAGTATATATGGCCGCTTGTAATTGCATGTTGGGCATTCAGCACGGATGGTTTTTGGGTGGTGAGAGGGGCATCTTCCTTGTCTGGTAGTGAAACGGGGCACTGTGTGGCTGTAAACCTGTGCTGAAGCCAGGGAAAAGTACCACTTTTAGGGCAATACTGGGAAGTCTGGCTGTGTTTAATCCTGTGCCCACATAGGTCTTCATACATCACACCATGGCAGTCTGTGTGCATAGAGGTTGAACCAGTTTGGTGAACCAAATCTTTGGGTGTAAAGTCCTCTTTCCCCGGCCTCAGTCTTTTTGCTGTTATAGTGCAGCTTCTTATGCATCCAGGCCTGAATTCAATGAAGTTCCAGTTGAATGGTTGGTGTGGCTGGACTGTCACAGATAACTGAAGAGCTTTCCTAGACGGGGCACACTCCATTGGTGAGCCCCCATCTCAGTGTTCCACAGAACTGCTTCCCAATATCCCAGGATCCTTTAATTGCTCATCTTTTGGAACAAGTATCCATCACAGCATTGCCACAGCATTACCACAGCGCTGCCACACAGTGAAGAGAACAAACTGTCTGAAAATCAGTGTGGTTCCCTCCAGGAAGATCCGAAACCTGCCACCTCCTTACCGGAGAACACATTGGCATTGCTAGATAAACACTACGTCAGCACTCTCAACTGCGGTGCGTGATCCCCCAAACCATCTAACCACTTACAATTCAGATGGGTGTCAATGGACTGGCCCTCAAATGGGCATCCAACCACCTAAAGACACTGCGGGGAATCGAAGACCACCAGCTCCCCCCTGCTTTGCCAGAAGGGTTCACATTTCACTGTGGCGATTTAATGTTTGCTTTGAATCCTTGGTCAACCTGATGGCTCCCTTCAGTCGCACATTCCAACTTGGTGGCGAGGACCCCTGGGTACTGCTAAACCTGGAGAACCTATCCCCTGGGTCCTTCAGGAAGTCTGCTAGTGGGTCCTGCCCTGCAGCTGGTGCCTCAGCTGGGATCCATCTTACCACTTGGCGTCTTTTTCTTGGCTGAGTAGGTGGCGGCACTAGCAGAACTTGGATGGTGTCTCCAGGGGCGTTGCTATGGGGGGGCTAAGGGGGCTATAGCCCCTGATCTTTTGGTTGTAGCCCCAGATAGAATCTCAGGAGCTACAGCCAAAAGACTAGCTAGCCCCCAGTCCCAACAGTTCCGACATCAGCTTAGACCCGGGTCTTTTCCAGACCTAGCAACTCCCCTGGGTGTCGCTCTTGGAACAATATTCGATCACTTGAAGAGTTCATAGGTGTTTTTGAAAAGTATGTGCACTGTTTCATCCCGATATCACACAAAACAAAGGCGATGTAAGGCTTTTTTAATGCCAATATTTCTTCACACTATTAATGTTTATCCTAACGCTCACCCTGACTGGAAGAACACCCTCTCCCCTCGTGATCTTAATGCGCCCCTCTAAAAGGGGTAGGTCAGAGGGAAACTAACCGTAATTCTACAATGAATTCATAGTGCTATTTAGAATGTTTAATGGTATTTCAGCCTTGGGGTGGGTGGAGGGGGTTGGGGGTTCACCCCCTTGCTGCATTCATCGGTTGGTCAGCAGTTCACGTGGGACTAGGAGTCTAGACGAGCATGTATTCACCCTCCGCAGAGTATGCTTGACTGGCTCGATGATATTTAATAAAACATCTTTCCTAAAAGATGCGTACAGTAGGGAGATTGCAGTCGGTATACCCGACCCCCCCCCCCATTCTGATATAATATGCATCTCTTTTCTGAACGGATTACTTTCCTAAACACTTTCATACGTCCTCCGACTCATTTGTTGCGGGAAATACAGAAGATGGATTTAAAACAAGGCTACAATATCCTCCTCGATCATATGTTTCATCCCACCACTTTCTTAGCAATGCGCATTTTGTGACTCCCACTCCCCAAGCACTCGAGCAAACCCCTCCTTTTGTCATTAAGTAAAATATGGCAACTTTGTAGAGAGGGCATCTGCCAGAAAGCCAAAGCAAACTTGATCCAATACCTCCTGAAAGTCCCTTTGAGATAAACAAGAGGGGAGCATTCGTAGACGAAGTGCGCCTGTGACGTGGTTCCTGCTGTTTAGTGGCCACGTCTTAAATGCTGCAAATTGTACATAACTGCTCCCAGTCTGGTTGAAGTTGGTTTTGGAGTGACCTGAACCTTTCTGTGGTTTACTATATTCAGGGCAAAGGTGTTGCATTCTCTTGTGAAATTGGCTTCAATGCGCTGCTCGGGCACCCAATAGACACGTCTGGCGCCTGGATGCATAGCGCCTTGAAACAGATTGCATGGATGGGGTAGTGTCTGGGGAGAGGAGGGGGTTTGGAGGGGTGTTACCGTCTGGCACAGCAGTATTCTCTCTGCAGGTGAATTGTGCTGAGGCGGGCTGTGTGGAGAGAAGTGTTTGATGTGGTGTACAGTGTGTGAAAGTGCCCTGGCGTTGCGTTGCTTATTTTGTGCTTTCTGCTTTTTTTTGCTAATGCTCATTTAACAGTCTAGCTGGGAGTGCAGGTCTCGGGCTGCAGCTACCCACATTTGGCATTAAGTGCAATGTGTGTGTAAAATGAGTGATGCAGGCGTGCTGCATTTCAAATGACTGTCGAATGGGAACTTGTGTGCGAAGGGCAAAGCTCTCCCAGGGCTTGCAGAACAGGCGTGGGATCTGTTTGCATGGTTGTTGTATGCAGTGTTTCAGGAGGCTTTACTCCCCTGTGCCTAAGAACAAGGACATCAGGGGGGGGGGGGGTGTGTGTGTCTGTCTGTCTGTCTGTCTGTGTGTGTGTGTGTGTGTTTGGGGGGGGCACGTTTTGATATGGTGGACTTGCATTTTTGTTGGTGTTAAGGGGCACATGCGAAATGAGTGTTCTTGTAAGAGGGGGGCATGGTGTAGCCAAGCCAGCAAGGACATGTTTTCTTAATGTGGCATGGTGTTTTTATTTTTTATTGGCATTTTTGGCAAAACCAAAAGGAGCATGGTCTTATGTGGGAATACTGGCATATGTTGGTGTAGCTAACATTGAGCTGTCAGAGCAAGTTCGTATAGCCTGGATTTTGACGCTGGCAGAATATTGGCATCTAGTGGGCAACGGCATCATGGAAATGTGCTGGACATTGCCCGTGTGTATTGTTGGTAACTTGGCATAGAATTCATTTTTCAGGTCTTGCACTACAAAACAGATCTTAAACTATGACCTTTTCCACAAGGTGTACTGTAGAATGCACAATTTCAGCCCATTATTTAAAATATTTCCTCGGGTGGCGGACCCTCCCAATCCACTCCCCCTGAACCCTCCTTAATGGTCTGGGCTCCCGTGTGCTCAGTCGTGTCTGAACATCCCGCTGGGGGAAGAACCACGCGAGTGCCTGGAGGCTGCTCCTTGGTGACAGTGGTGTGGTGTGTGGTGTGTGGTGTGTGTGGTATAAATCCACATAGCCCTTGTTAAGCTCCTGTCATGAATACGGTGGAGTCGTCACTAATCCACAGCCTGAAGTCTCCTCCCATGTGGCCGTGGGAGGGGGGCGGAGGGGGGGGAAGGCAGTCGGTGCAGATCATTGTATTGGTGTTGTGTTAGGGTTGATGTCCAGACATAAAGGTTTATCAATTCTTTAATAAGTCAATACATGCAGACAGCAGGCACCCCCTTCAGAGGCAGGCTCCAACTGACCACACTAGAACATACAGTGAAACAAAACATTCTCAATAGAATTTCATGACATCACAATGACTCTGCTCTGTTAAGACTACATATGATGTATGAATGACCATTTTAAATAAGAATAGGAACAATATACACCAGAACATGTTGCCACAACATTGGTGGCTGTGAAATTGTTTGATTTTCCTTTTTCATTAAATGATACATTAATATCTTATTGAGGTACACCGGCCTGGTTCCTAGTCCATTGTGACATGGGGTGTTTGTGGAGGTTTGGTGCGAGACAGGTTGGAGGCCTACTCAAAAAATAATCCTTAGTATATTAAAAATAAACAGCTTTTTATTGCGCGCCACCTCCACTGTAGGGGAAGGAGTTCCCTAGCTGGCGTGTGCCGTGTTCTAAACCGTGACATGACCGGGGACCACTGAAGTGGTGACAGTGTCCGGTACAAATACCTTTTTACCATTTAACATAAGCAAGGGAAATGTATATGCAAAAGATTTGTAGAACATTTTTAAGTGTTACTTGTGTGCAAGTTTAATGTGTTGATGGGGTTATATGTTGAGGTTTTTTAAATTATTGGTGGATGTACGTGTGACTGTTTCAAGGCAGGCATTGATTGAGTGCTACAAACATAACGGTAAAAAGGGTAGAAAGGCTATTGCGTGTAAGTGCAATCAGGTTTTTTGGTAACGCATGGCCTAGAGAGGGTGGTCAGTCAAAATCTCGAAAAAAAAAATCTCGAATGACAAAAAGGTCGAAAAAACAATCTCAGAAAAAAAAAGTCGAATTACTCTTTTTTTAATTCTATATTTATTTTGGGGTCCGGGATTAAAAAAAATGGGCAAAATATTTTAAAAAAGGGGGGGTTGGGGGGGGAACCCCCCCATTTCGAATAAAAAACGGCATTAAAAAAATTGACTTTTTTTTTCGACCTTTTTTTTGAGATTTTATTTTTCGATTTTATCACTATAAACCCCTAGAGAGAGGAATGCAGAGACTGTGGACAGTCATAAAGGGCCATGGATTATGGTCTTTATTGTATGCTAGAGAAAAGTATTTGGGACAGAAAATTGCCTTTTTTTTTTCTTTTTCTCTAGTATACAATTATGCATTATTCCCATTCGCATAGTATAAAATGCTAATAGACTGTTGGAGAATCTTGCGTAAATACTATACTGGAAAGTGTAAAATAGATGGGCTGTTTTGATTTAGTGGGGAGGGAAATAAGGGACGGGACACCAACTCAGATAGAGGAGCAGGTGGACAGGTGAAGATGTTGGGCGTGCATTAATTTTAAGGTAGGGACAGTGTTTCCCATGCTCCGTGATTACAGCCTCGAAAGCACTTTGAAACTGCTCCCCTCTGCGGAGTGGTGTGTTGCAGTATATACACGGTACTGTTGGCTTGGAAATATATGGATCAACAGCTTCTTCTATGGCTTGCGAGGTAGCTGGCGGGACTTTCTGCCCCACAGAAGTAGCCTGTGTGGTTGTAGTATTGATTGAGGAAGGTGAGGTTAGAGGAAGACTGCGTACTGCTTCCTGAGAAAGGAACAGCCTTTCTGAGAGCATTCCTGTGGTTGGATTTAATGTGGTGGTGTATGGAGGTGGTCCCATGGGAGTACTGCCCAGGTTGTCTGCAAATGAGTAAAACATTGCACTAGGTTTTACCTTGGTAGCCTTAGCCTTTGGTACACCCCAACTGTGGTAAAGAACTGCGGCACCCATGATTCGCTCTGAGTGCTTGAGGTAGCCATTTCCTCTACTTTGTTCCTGGTCCTCTATATTTGTTTTCGAGGGGATTGGGTCCTCCGACATATTCCATATCTGACATGTAATCACCACAGCTGTGCTGCTTCGGAAACTTTTTTCTGCGTCCTACGTCGATGCGCCGTCATCGAGGACCTTGTCCGACGTCATCCGATGTGATAAGTAGGACGCACGACGCCCGTAGCCTCAGTTCCGTTTTTTCCGCGAACGTGTTGCTTCGTGAATCTCGGTTAACGCCTCGACTCTTTGGAGTTCTGTTCTTCTCAGTTCTTCGAACCTGTTCGTTTTTGTGAAAATCTTTGGTGTGAAGATGTCTTCTACTTCGTCTTCGACCCCGCGTCCGGGCTTCAAGAAGTGCGGGGAGTGTGGGTCCAAGATGTCGGTGACAGACTCGCACGACGCCTGCCTCTGGTGCCTCGGGGAGGCCCACGACACGGATGACTGTATCGACTGCCAGTCGCTCACGTCCAAAGCCTTACGCGAACATAAGAAGAAGTTGTAGGTAGGTCGGGTGTCCAAGCCCCGAAAAGTCGAGGTCTGCGGGGCTTTCGACAGATGATTCGAGGGGTGACTCTCCGAGTCATCGTCAGAAGTCTCGTGGGTCTCCTTCTAGGAGTCGGTCTCGCTACTCCTCAGCCTCTTCGAGGCATTCTCGGAAGCGCCGACACCGGTCGTCTTCCAGGTCCTCTTCGGAGGACTCTGCCTGGCACATCGCTTACCCCACCAGCCGTGCGACGCCGGAGGAATGGGCTTCCTTCTGGAAGAAAATGCTGGCGATTCTTGAGTTGCAGGGTACTAAGCCGTCCGCGCCCCCGAGTGGGGTCGGTCGTGATAGGTCAAGAGACACCGCTCGCAAGAGTGGTCGGCACGAGTCACGGGAGAGGTCCCGTTCGGAGAAGGAGACTTGTTCTCGATGTACCCGTTCCAGGTCCCGGTCCTCGACGCGTTCGAGACCGTGTGCACCTGTGAGGTCTTCGAGGAAGACATCGACGTCTGAGGCGTTGAGGGCGTCGACAGGCTTTCTCGAAGGACACGCTCGGGGCTCCGGCTTCGAGGGCTGTGTCGACGCCAGCGCTGCATCTGACGTCGACGCCGATTTCCTCTCGGCGCCGATGCCTGTTCTCTCGACGCCGGCGCCGATTCGCTCGACGCCTTTCGTGTCGGAGGTACCCCGTGGCACGGGGGAACCCCCTAGGAAGGCTCTGGTTAAGAGCAAGCACTCTCGGGTGCCTTCTTTTCCTCACCTGGAATATATTTCAGAGGCGGATGAGGATTCTGATGGCCTGGTTCCTAGTCAGGTTCCAGATGAAATTGTCTCGTCAGTTTGACGATTTGAGGCAGTCACTGCATGATGCCAGTGGACTGGACACCTCTCCGGAGGTGGAGTTTTGTAGGCCTGAGCCTGGCTCTCATGCAGATTCCTCGTACCGGCGCCTTATGGCTAGGGTTTCTGAGTACTTGGAATGGTCTGCTCCCCCAGGGGAGTTTGTGCAGGATGATCTAACGGACATCCTTGATGTTGGTCCCCCAACTGACCCGGTACTGCCGTTCCATATGGCTTTACAGAGAAGGGTGGCGGCGGCTTGGACTGCTCCGGAGAGTCTCCCGGCGGTGGGCAGATCCTTGTCGCGAAAATACCGTCCAGCCAGTAGCGACCCCTGCTACTTGACCAGGCACCCCACTCCGGAGAGTTTGGTGGTGCAGGCGGCCACGGCCCCAGCAAAGCAGGCGTCGTACCCTACCATCCCTCCTGATAGGGACGACAAAGGTTTTGATGGCTGGGCGAAGAAAATGTTTTCTTCTGGTGGTATGGCGCTTCAGGCGGCCAACTCCATTTGTGCCTTGTCTCGTTTCACACACACTCTGTGGAACTGTGTTGCGTTAGCGGCTGAACATATTCCCGAAGGGGACGGACGGGATGGTTTACTTGCTATGGTCCAGGATGGTAAGGATGCCATGTGTGAGTCCGTTCAGTCGGGTTTGGACTTAGCTGAATGCGTCAGTAGGTCCATGGCGGCGAGCACCGTGATATGCAGGTTTGCGTGGTTGCGGAAGTCGGGGTTTGCTCCTGATGCGCTGTCCCGGCTCCTCAACATGCCCTTTGACGGTGAACACCTTTTTGGCAGTAAGGCTGACGAGAGCCTTGAGGTTGCAGACCTCAAAAGCTGCAGCGAAGTCGTTGGGCACTGCAGTTCGCCAACCTCCGCCTTTTCGTCCTAGGGGACAGCAGTGGAGGGGTGGTTCCTTTCGCTATTACTCGTCCTTCAGTAAAGCGAGAGGAGCTGGCAATCAGAGGCCAACGCAGGGGTACCAGAGGTGGACGACAGGGTACCCGTGGTGCCAAGGCCGCTCGGGCAGTTGCCTCTTTGCCCTCAGGTAACACCGCAGCCGCTCCCACTCAGTCATGAGGCCATGTCCCATGGTTCGCCGGTTGGGGGAAGGCTGGCGCATCATCTTGTAGAGTGGCAAGCCCTTACTTCAGATGTGTGGGTTCTGGAGATCATAACCCACGGCTACTGTCTTCCCTTTCGGCACAGGCCTCGCGGCAATCCACCAGGGAACCTCTTTGCAGAGTCCGGATCCGCTCCTTGCACAGGAAATTCAAGCCCTGCTGGAGAAAGGCGCCATAGAACTGGTGCCTGTAGCGGAGAGGAACAAGGGTTGGTATTCCCCTTATTTTTTGATTTCGAAGAAAGACGGGGATTGAGACCCATCATGGACTTGCGCGCGTTGAACAAACTCCTCAGGAAGGCCAAGTTCAAGATGGTTACTCTCTCAAGTCCTCCAGGCCCTTCAGCTTCAGGACTGGTTGGTGTCCCTCGACCTCAAGGATGCTTACTTCCATGTGCCGATCCATCCCAGGCACAAGAAGTACCTGAGGTTCGCGGTTGGCGACTTGCACTTTCAGTTTCGGGTCCTGCCGTTCGGATTGACCTCCGCCCCGAGGGTTTTCACCAAGCTCATGGTGGTGGTGGCAGCGCATCTCAGGCAAGGGGGGATTCACGTCTACCCCTACCTGGACGATTGGTTGATCAGGGGGAGCTCTCCCGAGCAAGTCCTGGATCATCTGTCCATCACCTGCCACTCCCTTCACAGGCTGGGCTTCTCCCTCAATTTAAAGAAGTCCCATTTGACGCCAACACAGCGGCTCCAGTACATCGGAGCACTGCTCGACACTTCCCTGGGGCAGTGTTTTCCTCCCCAGGTGAGGGCTCTTCACATTCAGCAGATGGTGCACAAGTTTCAGCATGCCCAGACGCTCCCAGCGTTCGAGTTCTTGAGGTTGCTCGGCCTCATGGCATCCTGCATTCTTCTGGTGCCAGAGGCTCGCCTGCAGATAAGATCTTTGCAGTGGGCACTCAAGATGCAATGGTCGCAGTCCTCCGGCAGGATGTCGGACCCGGTTCAGTTGCCGCGCTCGGTCACCCGGGACCTTCTGTGGTGGGCCGTCGAAGGCAACTTGATGAAGGGGGCTCCATTTTGGCTTCCCTGGCCGGAGGTGATGATCGTGACGGATGCATCCCTCACAGGATGGGGAGCTCATGCCAACGGGCTGACAGTCAGCGGTCGTTGGTCTCCGTCGGAGTCCAGACTCCATATCAATCTGTTGGAGCTGAGGGCCGTCAGGCTAGCCCTGAAGGCTTTTCTGCTGCCTGTGCGAGGAAAGAGTGTCCTGATCCTGACAGACAACACAGTGGCCATGCACTACCTCAACAAAAAGGGGGGGGGGGCAGGGTCACTTCCTCTGTGCAGGGAGGCGATGCAGCTCGAGTTCTGGGCCATCCAGTAGGAAGTTTCGATCTCGGCAGTTCATCTGGCCGGAGACGAAAACGTGACGGCGGACGCTCTGAGCAGGCAGAGCGCGATCTCTCACGAGTGGGAGTTGGCTCAGGAGATTCTCCTGGAGATCTTCGCCCTTTGCAGGACCCCTCAAGTGGATCTCTTCGCCTCCAGTGTCAACCGGAAGTGCGAAAGGTTTTGCTCGCGGGAATTTCCTCCAAAAGGAGCCTTAGGAGACGCATTTGTGGTGGAGTGGTCATTCCCGCTGCTGTACGCGTTTCCTCCAGTCCCCGTCATCCCGCAAGTGCTGCGGAGGTTACGGAAGTTCGGTTCCCGGATGATCCTCATTGTCCCGGCGTGGGCTCGGAGGACGTGGTACCCGTACCTTCTCGACTTGTCCATCTGCCCTCCACGTCGTCTTCCCTACCGAGACGATCTGCTCTCACGGGAGGGGGGTCAGGTTCTCCATCCAGAGGTCAGATCCCTCAACCTTCACGCTTGGCTTCTGAAAGGTTGAGGTATAAGGATTGGGACCTCCCTGAAGACGTGATGGAGGTGTTGCTTTCGGCCTGAAGGCCAGCAACAATGTCTCTGCACCAGTCGCAGAACTTAAGCCAACGGTACAGAGTTCAGAATGTGGATCCTTTGGCATGTTACATCCCCATGGTTCTGTCCTTTTTACTTTCTTTGGCCCCCAGGGGCTTGCAAGTGGGTACCATTAAAGGTTACCTGGTGGCGCTGTCCATCTTTAAGCGCTCCCTCTGAAGAGTGGTCTTACTTTAAAAACACTTTAATTTCAGTTTCTGAAAGGGCTCACTAATGTGTTCCCTCCGTCACCTTTCCTGGTGCCCGGTTGGGATTTAAACCTTGTTCTTAAGTTTCTTATGGGTGCTCCGTTTGAGCCTTTACATTCTTGCCCTTTGAGGCTGTTAAACTGTTTTTAGTTGCGGTTACTTCCGCTCGCAGAGTGAGTGAGTTACAGGCACTTTCAGTTAAGCCACCCTTCACTGTATTTCACAAGTACAGGGTTGTCCTTAGAGTTCGTCCTTCTTTTCTTCCGAAGGTAGTGACGGAATTTCATTTGGCCCAGAAGGTTGTTCTTCCGGCATTCTATCCTCTTCCGCATCCTGGTAAGGAAGAGGAGAGGCTCCATAGGCTTGATCCTAGGAGAGCTTTAAGCTTTTATGTTTCACGCATGTCCCGGGTCAGAGTGGACGATCAACTCTTTATTGGTTACGCTGGAAAGCGTTTGGGGCAAGCTGTGACGAAACCGACTTTGTCTCGCTGGATTATTTTGGCCATCTCGGAGTGTTACCGCTTGGCGGGTAAGGACCCACCGGCTGGCTTGCGGGCCCATTCTACCAGGGGTATGGCTGCATCTACTGCCCTGCAGAGGGGTGTTCCTATTCGCAACATCTGTGATGCAGCCACTTGGGCTTCAGTACATACATTTGTACGTCACTATTCCCTCGATTCCATCCGAGGACAGGATCTGGCCTTTGGCAAGGCGGTCCTTTGCTCTGCTATTTGATTGGCTATTCTAAATTTTTATTCTAAATTCTTTCCCTCCTCCTTGCTCTGGTACTGCTTTGGGAGTCTGTCATAGATATGGAATAGGTCGGAGGACCCAATCCCCTGGAAGAACAAGTTACTTTCTTACCTGGTAACGTTCTTTCGATGGGATGGTCCGACAACGTATCCCATATCGCTCCCGCCCTGCCTTCCCCGCTGCAGAATTTCTTTTGCGATTGCAGCTTACGTTCCGCAAGGCTTTGTGTCCGACTGGCAGTTGACTAATGTCACACGTTCGGGGGGAAAAAACTACAACTGAGGCTACGGGCGTCGTGCGTCCTACTTATCACATCGGATGACGGAGGAGGTCCTCGACGACGGCGCATCGACGTCATCGACGCAGGACGCAGACGCCGAAAAAAGTTTCCGAAGCAGCACAGCTGTGGTGATTACATGTCATAGATATGGAATACGTCGTCGGATCATCCCATCGAAAGAACGTTACCAGGTAAGAAAGTAACTTGTTCTTCTGCATGATTGCGCTTCTTCTGTTGTGTAGGCCCTACAGCTGGTGGTGGTGGTGGTTCCTGGGTAGGAGGGATGGAAATAGCTGATGCCTTTTTTCATAGATAAATGGCAGTTCTCCTAATATTCTTCCGAACAAGTGCTCTGTCCTAGATTGCAAATGGATAATGAGTAAAAATAAGCCTATGAGCTTTGGAAGGGACATTTTTAGCTTGAAACTTCCTAGATCAGCTTAAAATGCAGTTTTGAACTGTTTGCGAAGCACGGATCAGTTGGCGAAGCGCTGTTCCGTTTCGCGAACACCTCATCATACTGCGTGCAAGCACATGGTCACGTGGCACTGTCTGGAAAGTTTGCAATGCCCTCAGATGTTCATGAACGTCGACAAACAGAAAAACCGTGGGAAAAGTTTGTAAAAGAGTTCAAAATGTCAGTACGTGGTAGGGAATGGCACACTGTTAAAGTCAAACCTTCTACATAGGCCGAAAATGCTGCTTTATTAGGCATAAGCAGGATATTAGAAAGTTGTAGTAACTTAGGGTACACTTAAAAAAAAAAAAAAAAAAAAAAAAAAACAATGAAAAAACTTTGTTGAATGGACGTTATGCTTACAAGTAAAACCAAACCCCCCCACACATTTGCCACTTATGATAAGCTGAGCTGCTATAACACGCACCACCTCTATGCACTGCTGAGACCCAGGACAACAAAGATGTTATACATGTGTGTGTTTGCATATTTTTGTTGAAAGAGCATTTCCCCTGTAGATTGTGTATATTAGTGTGAGGGTCAGATATGTTGGACACAAGGCCAATGGCCTTTATCTTTAGTTTCGTAGCAAGGAGACACCCCCTTTTGGATCAGGAATGATGGGCCTTCTTCCAAACCCCTTTGCTTTAAATAAACATGGCTAATGTTGAGAACATCACAACTTTGTGTCTGCTCCTCAAACTTCCCTTGGGGCAGGAGGGGAAACTACTTCAGGTTCATGCCCCACCCGTTAAAGCATGTGATGCAGAGAGGTTGCCAGGCTTAAGGCCCCATATGTACATATGAGGAACGCCAAAACAAAAGCAGGGCTCATACAGTCGGTGAAGCCTGCACTGTGCCTCAAAGTGTCTACATTGGGTATTGTGAGCTCTCCAAAGCCATCAAATGCCCAGTTTGTATTCCTGTCGGACCCCGAGGACACTCTGGTGAGGGTTGGTCTACATCCGAGCTCTCGAAGTATAAGGAACTGACACCCAGTTGTCAGCAGTCCATGAGTGCTGTCTTGTGGAGATGGTGCACAGCTCCTCTAGGACCTCTTTCTTCTCCCCCTTCCTTATTCTTCAGTTTCTAATTTTGAATAGTAAGGTTAGGGTGTGTGTGTTTTATGATGTACACATTAACCATCGTTCTGTCGTATTTGCCCCATAGATTTTATCATGGGGCAAGAAGGGACTTTAAATGGTGGGGGCAGGACTCCCTTCCCAGTTACCTGTGAACATACTTCGCTCATCTGTTCCCTTTTTGCAACCCCCACAAGCACCAGTGTTAAGACATGATGGATGCCATAAACTGCTCACTGCCATTTATCCAGTGTTCTGCACGGTGATGAATCGCACCACCTATCCATCATCCGCAATAGAGTGCACTTTTTCCCTCCCCGCCCCCTAAAAATCTTTTTACTCTGGGTAATATTATGTGCACAGCTTTAAATCCAATTACCATTCAAAGTGGCAATGTGTAATGAGTCGCATGGCCAGCACTTGGGACCCCAGGGCATCTCGTGTGCCATCTATCTAGCGGTCTGGTAAATGGCAATCTTTTCCTATAATGCGTACATGGCATCAGACTTCTAAAATCGATGTATAGCAGGGCTGACCTATGATGGTTGGAAACGTAGGTTAGCGTCCCATTGCTTAGTTACCAGGATCGCTGCGGTGCCTCCCATCATCTCCCTGGACTGCAGAGACCGCAGTGGTATCCTTGCCCAGGGCTCTGTCCTCAGTTAATCTCTGTCACCCTCAGCCTCTCCAGCCAATATGTCTTAGTCACAGGCATTACATTCCTTATCAGATGGTTATTGGAAAAAAATCCAGATACACTTCTGCGGGGAAGCCCTTAGCAGTTTCTTCAGTGTACGAGTGCTGAGCCCTTTTTTCTTTTTTATTCTCTATGAAATCTGCGACTTTTATTTACATTTGAGGCCAATTGATGGTCGTTTAGCATAATGAGCAGCAAAGGTGCTGTAGAACAGATTATGGGACGAGAACGGGTTCATCGGCGAGACTGTCATAATCCTACAAAATACAAAGTCCAGAGAGCCTCATTGAGTGGGCGGTGAGGTTGGGCAGCAATCTTCGGGACCAGTTGAATTTGTGTTTCGGCCTCGGTTAACTCCTCAGGACCTGCGCGTCCAGTCGCTGCTGAAAGTCAATGGCACAAGCAATCTCTTGCGGGTCTGATTTCTGATGCTGTGATAGCTGGATCACTTGCAAAGTGGCAACATTGCCATGTTTTCTACCCCTCTATGGTAGGCCATCAAAAAGAACCCAATTAAAGTTATCTGTAATGTGTAACTCTTCCGTGAATTAGGTCTTGATTTTGTAAGTCTTGGTGCCGACTGTAGCTGCTTAGCAACTTGCTTTCATGGGCCCTATGAAAGGGGGAAGCTATCCAAGTGTTTGGAGACAAATGAACACGTCAACCATAGCTTCTGTTCTGCCCCTCCCCGGCTCCAATACCGCAAAGGTGAGATGCGTTACTCCCCAAGACAGCCTTTCCATCCTTATCCCTCACTGGTACAGCAGGGCTTTGGGACAATGTGAGCTGGAGATGACACAAGCATTCAAATTAAGTTGACAGTAAATCTGCATGCATTAGACATGAGGAACCTGTACAATTAGTAATGTATCCATTTAGAAATGAAGAATATTAACATGACCAATGTATAAAGTAAATGCAACATGAACGATATGCGCATATAGCACGATAACATTAAAACGAGAACTGGGCAGCCATCTTCTTAAAGATGGAAGCCACAGCATGTCTCGCAAATGGCAAAGGCCTCGAGGCTTCCTCGGAAACCTCTAAAGGCTGAATCTACAAAGAAACACACATCCATGCAGAGCTTAGACAGTAGGAGGAATTGAGGGAGGATGGAACAGCGGAACAAAGGCACGAGATTAGTATTTCCAAGACCTAAGCAGTGTACTCCTAGATTAATTAAGGGTTCAGAAAGGCACAAACAGCCTTTGATGGATCGGTGCAGTATAATAGTAGGCCAAAAGACTTCATGAAGAATGACCCAAACGTATTCCCAGTAGCAAGAGAAAGCACGACACATGTTAAGATGGATTTCTGAACTCTGTCCCGGAAGGGCAGAGGTTCAGAAGGCCAGCCTAGTTTCTTGGAACAGGGTAACCTCTGGACAAGCCTGACCAATCGGGGTAGCAATCGCGGCGGTCAAGACTAGGTCTCAAGAGGGGTGAGGGTGACTGAAAGCCCGCAATGAGCACACACAGCAATGACACTTACAAATTACTCCAAGCAGGTGTTATATTAAAAATATAGACACATTTATTACAAGGCCTTTGTAACATTGACCGTAGCGAGAAATCACAATAAAACTCACCAACACATACCAATCAAATCCAATATATATACAAATACAAACGAGTCTAACCAGTTAGACGCACGAAATGTGTAGACCACCTAGATGGGGAGGAAAACAGGCAGTGCGAATAATAATTAGACCCAGTCCGCCTTCAGAGGTACCTAACTAAAAGAAAGTCCAAGCCCTACGAAGAGTGGAGCCTTGTCCTCAAAAGTACCTGCACACGCTGGTGCCAGCGGGCAAAAGGGGAGTCTCTTCGAGGGAGTCAGGCAGTTTAGTTCGATGAACAGAGCTCCGCGACTCAAGCGCAGCCTCCACTGGGGGCAGAAGCAGAGCGCGAGTACGGAAAGGCGTGCTGTTAGACACAGCGGGAAAACTCTATGGGATCCTGCAGGAGGGCGACCAGTTTCTAGCGATGCTACTCACCGGTCCCCGATGCAGGCAGACCCAGGCTTCTCCGCATCAGTTTCGGTGCTGGCAGGTTCAGATACGAGCAGGGGACGTCTCTGCGTCGTGTATATTCCGCAGCAGCAGAAGTTGATTTGAGGATGTCCCAAACGCAGTGAACCCGCACAGTTTGTTACCACAGCAGGGCAACCGAGCGGCCGTGTATTTCAGCCCAATGTACACTACTCACTTCAGACCTGGGAATGCCAAGTGTACGAATCGTGTAAGAGTGACAAGGACTCGTAATACAACACAACCTGACAGCGGTTACAGAGCAAGACTCCTGGGTAGGCTGGTCAGTCTGCTGGATGGCCCAGAGACCCTTCCGAAGGCTTACATGCAGGAGATGGTGAAGATGCCGACAATAGTTGTTCCCACTATTCCAAGGGGTCGAAGTACCAGTACAGGCCTTCTCGTTCGATCGGATGTAGAAAGGGTTTCACAAAGCGACAGCAGTGCAGAGGAGCAGTCCTTCAGCGGGTCACCAGCGATTCCTCGGTTCAGCCTCGTGGTTGCAGGATTCTTGGCTCCTGGATTCCTTTGTTCGTGAGAACTCAGGAGATCAACATGGTAGTGGTGTTTCCAGCCCCCTCTTATCCACAGTTCCCTTTGCGCCAAAACGGAGGGGGCCCAATGGGAGGTCTGCTCATAAAACACTCACACCATACGTGGACCTTTCACGGACCACGGGGGTCCCAGGCATTCACACCACCCTAGACTCTCTGGCACCCAGAATGTGTATTGGGACCAGACATCCCAGCCCACATCCTGGAGGCACACACGAGGCCTGTAGAAGCCTGCGAAAGCATCTGTGTTTCGTGGGAAAGTACATGCCCAAATAAGGAAGGCCCGGGTCGGCTCGACCTGAGGGAGGTGGAGGGGGCAAGACGGTCAGCGGACAGGACAAAGAGCCTCGTGGTCTGGCCATTTTGGAAGCCAGGCCACCATTTTGGGCTAAGCGCGAGAAACGCGCTTAAACGCCAAAAGGAGCTCAAACACAAGAAATGATCGCTGCCACCAGTCCCGTCCGTGATTCACTTGCACCGTTCATTAACAATCCAAAGAGAGCATCTAGGGCCTGCAGAAGACTGGAGACCCAAGAGAGCAGTAACTTAGCTTACCTAGCTTACAGTGCTCTTTCCTAACAACACATACATTAATATTACCCAAAACCTTAAATAGAAGATAATTACTAGATATGAAAAGCACTGGCCATTCATTAAAGGGAACACAGTAATGGCACCTGTGATACTCCCTAAAATCACATAGTCACTAATCGCCACACATGCCCAATTAGAAAGGTATTGCTCAGTCTCATGGCTTGAGAATGAGAAAGTGTAATGGTTTATTGGAAGAAGAGCAGTCTATGGGCCTCTCGCCCCACTCCAATTCTGGCTCCTACCTTGACCACCTGCCAAGTGTCCAAGGTTGGTTAGTAAGGAGCCAACCTATCAAAATCCTTGGTGTCACACCGCCCATGAAATAGAATGACAACCAACTACTTGTATAGATGATGTATTTTAACGCTTATCAATATATTGGGGTGGTTGTAGGTGGAGCCATCAAATACTTGTAACCCAATTATATTTTTAACCCCTATAGAATCTCTATGTAGCCAAACCCACACACCTATTCACAATACCCATGTTTTGTAATCTGATATGTTGTGACGTCATTTATGACGTGTTTTTTATACTTCAGCAATTGTTTTTATTACCCTGTTAAGTGCGACGAGATGTCAATGCTTGTAGGCTGTCCCAGCTTGTCTTGATATGAATAAAGCTGGATTTTGCCATGCACGTTGTCTACTCCGTCATGGAGTCTTGCTTGGACTTAGTTTGATACCTCTGGGCCAGTTTGGGTTTGTAGGGCCTCCTCAACAGATACACCTGTCTAATTTCTATGCAGGTCTTAAAAGATCATGTTTCCATGCTAGAGCTGGCTTTACGCATCAGTCCATAGGAAGTCAAACCGGTTGAACTGGCCCTGAAAGGTATTTTATCGCAGACCTTTTTTCATTTAGGAATGTGTACAGACATATGTTATCTATATAGACTATATCTCCCAGAGGTAGTGGCAATTAATCCCCCAGAACCCCCCTATGTGCGCTGCTGCGGGCAGAATCTGCCCACTCCACTCCCTACCAGCCCAAGCCGTGAAGCTGATGTGACTATCCCTCAATATGACAAAGCAAAAAGAAAGAGGTGATGGCTGGAAGGTTTTTGCTTTGTCACCCCGAGTGGGACGGGTATGCCCAGACGAGACGTGGGTCCCATTCCTGCTGGGCCTAGAGACCCAAGCTACTCTTCATTGATGAGGCCCAGCAAGGCCGAAACATGTCTGCGGATGCTTGTGGTCTCGTGCAGAAGGGATGTGACCTAGCAGTTCGGGCTGGACTGCCCCTTTTGGGGTGGGACCAAGCCTGATTTGCATATGGTTTTTCCCCTTCTGTAATGGCTTGGCAGGCGAAGAACGATGGTCTGGAAGGTTGCCCAGAGCAACGCTAGTGGTTAAGATTCAGTCTAAACCTTCCAGCCATCACCTCTTTGTTTTTTGCAATAACCCCAATCTGAGCAGGAGTTCCACAGTATATCCCTAAATCTCCCTCAGTCACCCTATTACCACTCTTTTGGGGTGGTATCCCCGCAGTGATGTGTAAAATGAGTCCGATGCTGCGCATCACCCTAGACCCCGAAGCCCCTACGTGCCTGTAGTTCATCTTGGGAAATCTGTCCTTGTCTGATAGGATCGGGTTCATGAACCATAGAACGTCCCAACTGTCCACGTTCTCTCAAAGTGAACCATGAATACGTGCATTTGGTGTTGCCAGCATCTGGTTGGAACAATGCCACGCTTGTGTGTCTTGGATCGCCATAGGTGCCACGCATGGGATAATGACTGAAGAGGGCTGGCCACATGATTGTGTGTGGGGATGAGTCCACAGTCGTCTACAAACATGGCAGATGAGCTCCAGATAAACCCCAGTCAGGATTTGGATTGAACTCCCTAAACTCTTGCATGGTTGGGGTGACTGCTTCAGTGCCTCACAAAGTATTTCAATATAGAAGCCTGTACTGATAGGTTGTCAGAAAAGCCAGACAAGCGGGTGGTCAAACCACCTATACAGACCAAAGATAAGAGTCCCGGGAAACCGAGAAGGCAAATCTGAAAAGGAGGAGGCGGATGGAAATAGCCCTGCAGAGGGATTGCCTCCATATTTAAAAGAAGGGACCCTCTATTATAGCGCTGGAAGACGATGAGCACAATTATTCCAAGGTTGCAGATAATGTGGAATGTGGAGAGATCCTCCAAGAGGCAAGTGAACAGCAGGATATCCCAGTGCTGGAACCCGATTCGCCGGATCCATCGCTTCCTCCTCCTGCATCAAGACTTCTCAATCATGTACTGTGGGGGAAACCATGTATTTTTAATGGGAATATTTGTATAATCACTTGTGCAGAGGACTGGACACGCAAATGGGTTAAATAATGGTCTACAGAGAACGGTGAGTGGTCACGGTCTAATTTATCTAAATTGCTCGCCTGCACTTGATCTATTCTCAGTGATGCCCTCACTGCAGACTGTTCCATCTAGTGATAGTTCAGAAGTAGAATTTTGGGGTTTGAATGGAATGGATTTTGTAGTGTTGCATTTGACATCACAAGTTGCATTTGGGGCTCTTGCTGGAAATATTAACTTTAGAATATGATGTATTTGAGTAGCCACGGATGCATCCATTATTAGGGCAGCAGAGAAAGGTAATTTAGTGGTACTTTAATTGCCATTTAAGTATTCTATAGAGAAGAGACAACCGCTTAAATGCACTGAGCTAGAACACGGTGAGAGAAAAGTACGAGCAGCAGGAAGGGTTGTTCCTTAATCTAATGTGGAACCCAATTCGTCCTGGTTTCCGCAATTAACTGGGCAATCATTAGTACTCGCCGTAACAGTAGGGCCGACTCGTAGTAATGATTGCACCTAATTTCATGGAATTCAAGGGGCCAGTCCAGCTTTTTAGATGCACATGTTAGTTCCCTGCATTTGCAGATCACAGCCTTATGTTATAAGAGGTGTGACTACAAAGCTTACTTTTTCTGATGGTTCTATTTTTTTAAAACGGCAGCAATAGCAGTCCAGGGTCGTCCTTGTGGGGGACTGATTATCACAAATGATCATTCGCTTTGTGCAATGACTAAGCATTGGGACATGCATTCAGACTGCATCGTGGCTGTTAGTCTCTTTGGATTTAAATAGTAATTTAAAGGATCTACTGCTTGTCAATATCTTTTGGAACCCCATTAAGGCGGACTAGAAACACAAATAGACCAGTTGGATGATCAGCTGTCGGATGGCAGCCGGAGATTTCCTTTGTTACTGTCCTTGCCTGTCATTCTAATAGATTTGCTTTTCTAAACCCAAGTCTGGACCCTATTGGTGGGAATTCTGATCAGAGAAGATGGCTCTGGATCGAATTCATGGAAGAGAGGTTGATGGTAAAATGTATTGGAAATGGGAACAGTGCTTTATCCAGCCAATTCACTTGGCGTCGGGATAATAGTCACTCATACAGGAGTTCATGGCAAGGAGTATAAGGATCCCGGAACTGGAATAGGTTGCGATAAATAAAAGGATTCTATGTACCAGTACGCTTGTTGTGCATGTCTTACAATGTGCTTGCAAGTAGTACTATATTGCCAGTACCGAACATGAAGTCAAGATGTGTGTTCTGCAACACATCTGGGCCAAAAAGAACAAAGACTCTAGCTATAATATGGCCAAGCACTTTGAAGAACACGGGTGGAGCCTCGCTTCCTTGAGTTATTTTGGTATCGACTGCTAACGAGAAACAGCCTGGGTGGCAGGGAGGGGGGGTGGACTATGAAAGAATAAGGCGGTGTAAAGCACATATATAATTGAATATGATCCCACGTCCCCAAAGGTCATAAGGGTGAGGAACTGTATGTGTGGCCGGATGAGGATACTCCTACTAATGTGCGCCCCGATGCCTGTGAACTTAGGCACGTTATAAATAAATAAACTCTATATAGGACCTCTATAAGAAACTGGAGCCAAAATAGCCTGCACAGATGTTCTGTGGTCTACTCTTCCCTGCTGACATCTCGTGCTCACTACTGATCTTAATTATTGGTTAAGATATATGGTTTGGTGCCATCATATGATAATGCTGGCTGCCTGATTGGTACCATTCCGGGAATTGCTGTATATTTATTTTGTCAATACTCTTCTATTGTGTTTCATGCAGATGTTGGGTGGCATTGTGTGCATGAGTGGTCTTTGGTCTAATAGACCTCCCCTTATGACCCCTAATCCTGGTTTACTGTTGTATATGTGGGTTGTGAATACCCTACTGATACCTTAACCAAATATGATCTGAAGCTAACGTTGCATTGCTAATCCTAGAAAACTTGGAATACATTTGCACAAAACCTTACCAGTCCTATGTTTGTACACTGGTGTAGGTATTTACCCATTATTTAGGAGACTGACATATCATTTGCACTTCATTTCACTTAGGATCAGATCAGGGTCTCCGGGAGATTGGTCTGTTATGTGTACTTGCACTTTAGTCCTCCGAGGAGCATCATTGGTGCCCCTTCATACTGGTAATAGCATCTTCTTAATGGATTCATTTATATCCTTGAAGTTTCAGGCATCAGACTTGTGACCTTTTGCATGTCTGCATTAGCAATCTGTCCCTGGTGATGAATCCTATGGCTCCCTCATTAAACCCCTGCCTAAAGTCTCCTCCCAGGTGGCCCGGGAAAGCCAGACACTTCCTGACGGTGTCCTTGGGGGGGGGGGGGGGTGGAGGGATGTTGTACAGCTGGAGGATCACCTGGGAGGAGAAAGGGCCCAAGGAAGTGAGAGGAAGCCGTGGGTTGGTATTCATCCTCTATAGAGGATGATTCAGCAATGCCAAAGTCTGTAATGGCTTGTTGTAACAAACATCTCGTTGGCCCCGAGATATCCATACAAATAAGGGGAACCCACTCATGCATGTCTAGACTTTGAGAGAAATCTAGATCCTTCTAAAGTTCGGGAAACCTCTAAAGCAAAGAACCTCGCTTATACACAAGGAGGTAGTGAAGGAAAGTTGGAATAAGTATAGTGTCAAAGAATTGCCTTTTCTGTACAATCCGGGTTAATGACTCCTTATTAATTTCCTTTAAAGAATGTTCCAAGAAACAAATTGGGGTTTGAACATAGAACATAAGTATGGAAACCTAATTTTTCCTTTAGGGACTTCAAGTCCCAGAAATCCCTAAGTACTGGGACGAGGAAGAGGGCTGAGGAGGCACAATGTGGCAGGATTGATCAGTTCATTAGTGTAGATGGTCCACACTTGAGTGAGACTTGGAGGCTTAAAGGGTCCCCTCAGGTGCAGGCCATAGAGAAGTAGCTGACTCTGCCACTGAAGAGCAGAGGAAGTCCAAAACAGCACGTGGATTAAGTTGGCAGCCCAAGCAGAAGGTGGAGGAAGGAGAGGACGCCATGACCATTGCAGGGCAGATTCCTGCTGCTGGTCCCAAAAAGGTCTGTATCACCAGAAACCTGAAGTGCAGAGATTGTGCAGCTGGAAGTGTGCAGGAAGAAGGCTTTACCTTTTGTGACCCGTTCTGCAGAGGCTGTGCAGTGGGAAGCATGCTGGAGGCTGTTTCGGGTGACTGGTGTGCACCTGTAAGCCTAGAGGACATCTGAAGGCTGGCATGCACCAGGTGCCCTACCAAGCAACTGGCGCTCCAATCGGAAGTGGCTCGAACAAAGGCAGGCTTACCGGAGACGTTTGCTGCATAGTGAAGAGCCAAAGCTGCAGAAAACCTGTGGAACGCGAGGTAAACAGAAGCTCACATTGAGACTGGTGATTGATCCCCGGAGTGCTATGTCCCTGCATGCAGCTGGGAAGCAGGCGTGCGAGTGAGAGGCACTCCCACAGTAGCAGAACGAGTGCAGCATTGCACTTGTGTGTGAATACAAATATTTCACATGCTGATGTTGAATACCAAACATTTGTAAAACAGAAGCAGCACTCGCAGAAGAGTGAAAGTGGTTCCCAAGCCATTGAGGCATATCTAGCCAGGGAAAACCAGTTAATTTTGTATGAGTAAAAGCCAAATAACCAATCTTGAAAGTGGGAGTTTCTGGAAGACGCACATTACGGTGGGGGCAACTTTATTAAGAGTTTCTCTCAGCAAGTATTGACCAGGCCAAGAGGCTGGAAATAAGACAAACTCAATCTGGCCAATATTACAAATTGAAGGGGGCTAATGCAAGGGATGTAAACTCTGGAACTAACTGCCCATAATATATAACCTCTGGTACACATTGAGATACCCACAGTTTGTCAAAACCAGGGGAGAGGTAAGAGACCCTTTCCATTCAGTCTTTGGTTGTTTGTGAAGTGGGGAAATGAGTGGTGAAAAAAACTACCCTTCTGAGACCAGTATCCAGAAGGACAGGAACATCATTTACAGAAAAGTATTGAAGAGAATCAATGTGTGTCTTGTCTATCCTGAAAAGGTGCTCGAGTCTTGAAGGTGTCAGTTGATGAATGCTGTGACGCTGGTATAATTGCTTCTCAGTTGACATTGAGCACTCTTGTGAAAGCTGTTCGGGCAAGAGAGTATACCCGGAGGGAAAACCTTTTGAAATTGTAGGCCTGGCAAGGAAGCACGCCAAGTGAAAGTTGGAGATGGTCCACAAGGTGGACATCGATTGTTTTAGTAGTACTGGAGAAAAAGCCAAGCAAGGGTGTAGTGGAGAAGTTTTTTTTCTTGGAGTTGTTGAAGTGGCAAAATCATCCCGAGCACTATAAACTTTGTTGCTATTGAGGAACTGAAATTCCGTTCAGAGCAGAAGAATCTTATCTGTGTTGAACTTTCTACTGACAAGTTGAAGTTGCATCAAACTATATTGGAATTTGGTTGCGAATCAGGCTTTCCTTGTGTTCTTTTCTTGAACTCTGAAGCAGAATTACATTTAAAGCCTGTGGAAGGGGAGTTCTCCTATGTTCTGAACAGAGACATTGGTTACTTTATTATCTCAATCATCATAGTTTTGAACTGCCATGTATTTCCTTGTTTATTTGTTGTATGGTTAAGCGTGAGGGATATTGTCGGGTTAGGGATAGCGTGGCGTTCACCTAACCTAATATTCAAATAAAATGGCACATGTTGTGAAAACTTCACAATGTGGTCCCCCTCACATTTCTGACCCCTCAAAACTTTCAATGGATTGGTCCACAGTGATGTAAACTTTGACAATGTGCTGTTATTAGCGTTTGCACTTATCTGGGGCACACCTGTACTCATGGCCTTATGTTTGACCCCCCTATGGCAGGGATATTGTGCATTGTGTGCACTTGCAGAGTATTACTTTTTGGCACTTATGCACATTTATACTCAGTAGTTGATCACTTGGGAAATGTATTTGTAATGTGCACTTGCACTTTCTTTTTCCTCAGGACTATATCATGGGCCATAGGAGACTTTTATTTATTTATAAAGCACTCTGACAAAGGCCCGTAGTCGTCATAACGCTGACACAAGACAGACAACAGATAGGAGATAACATACAGGGCCAGAGGCGGCCAATGCGTAAAACAGTGGTTCATGGAATGGCAGTGTTCATTGCGAAATGGGGCAGTTTTCATTTCCTCGTTTGAAGTTAACAAAGGCGGGGCATGCTCTTAGGTCTGGCAGCCGGGCCGTCCAACACCTGGGAGTGGAATAGGATCGGGATTCCTGGAACTATCGTCAATTTAGATCTTGGCATTTGTAGTAGAGGAGTTATTAGACCTGAGCACTGAACGATGAGGGAGCCAGGTGATTTTGCTAGACAGATAACAAGGGCTCGTCCATAAAGGCACTAGTGCGTAATGCGAAGAGTTAAAAGGTAGATTCTGCTGCTAATAGGTAGCCGTAGCCAGTGTGGAGCCTTCCTTACTGCCGATGCATGGTCAGAGCTATGCAGGCCCTCAACCATGCATACTGAGTTATTCTGAATATTTTGAAGGCGAGTAATTTCGCCCTTTTCAATGCCCTGAAGGAGACTTGCGCAGTAGTCCAATCACGCCCTGATAATCGCCCAAGCAAGGGTGGCACAATTTACTGGGTTAAGAAGGAGCCTTGGCTTAGCCGGGAGTTTCAGGTAATATGAATGCTGGAGACCAGACTGTTGGCGTGTGCCTTCATATTAAATTCCGGGTCTAGGGTTATTTCCAGTGTTTTAATGTTGCACAGTGTGGCAATGGCACAGCCTGCGATCTGAAACAGTCAATACTCATTACTTTGCTTCCGGAGCTGGGCTGCTGTACCAGCGATCATTCGCTCTGGTCTTTGCTTTAAGTGCTAGACTATTGTCAACCATCCAGGATTCAATGAGATTTGACATGGCATTGACAGTGATGGGGTCTTTGTTGTGATTCCCTGATAATGGAATGAGACATTGTTTGCATAAACAACTCCGTCTGCATCTAGTGTTTCAAAGAAGGGCAGCGTGAAGATATACGTGTTTTGGCGAGACACAGGATCCCGCTGGTTCATCTGCCATGGCATCCTCAATCGGCTGCGTCAGGAGAGGAGACGGCTGAGTTCTGCAGTCTGGACAAGTGCGTGCGAATGGTCTTCCAACTCGAATGCGGGACAAATTCCAGCAGCATCAGGAGCGCCGTTCTCCCTTTTTCCAAGCAATGCCAGATGTTCGCCTTAAGGTCTAGTAGAGTAGACCCGGGACTGTGCGCGCTCTCGGATCCTGATGGCTGCTGACCAAGTATGTTATGAATGTCCGGCATCTGAGTAGCAGCAATCCTATCCAGGATTCTTAACAGGAAATTGGCAGACCAGAATCCAAGGACGGTTTCTTTAATAGGGGGAAGATCCAGGCCTGCTTGACGGATGGATGAAGGAACGTGATTTTCCTGAAAAGAGTTGTTTACAAATTTTGTAAGCAGAGGTTTCGGCGGAGGGGCTTAGGATTTAACCAGGTGTACAGGGCAAATATCTCCCTTGCATTCGGTAGGTTTGAGTTTGTGCAAGACCTGTGCAATGTCAGTCTCAGTGACCGCCCTAAAAGTAATCCGAGGTGGTGAAGCATGTAATGTATTGTGTGCGCTTGCACTTCACCGCTTATACAGTCCTACCATGGCTCATGGTATCCTATACGCATGCATGTATTAGCATCCTGCGTACTTGCGCTTCATTGTTCACAGGATTAGGTCTTGGCTTATATATGTACGCATGCATTTTATTTCTGGGTATAATAAAGGTGATTTCTTTTTGTGCATTTTTTTTGCATGTGTAAATTTATCCTTGCTGTGGATTTACTTACGCAATGTAGGATTGGCTATTTCCCCCGGTTGTGAGTACCCTTGGCACTCTGTTAATATTTAAGCATATGCACTTGCCCTGTGTTTTGATTATAGATTTATTATGGTGCCCCGTTTCCATGCTAATGTCTTTCCATCTTGCACTCAGTGTTTAATGGATCATTCCTTGTGAAGACAGTTATGGATTATTAATTAGATGGAGGTAGTTCTGTATGGCTGCATTGCATTACATTTGTATTTTTTTAACACTGAGGTTTATGCATTTGTTTGACCAATTATTTGTTTCAGTAACATATTTTTATTTACTTTCCACTTATTGAACAGCAAACTATATCGGATTACATATGTGATGCATGTTGTAGTATAGCGCATTTATCATCTTAAAATGGCTGCCTTGTGAGACATGTAGGGGCTGAGGAACATGGACACTATAGAGGGACTACCTACCATATGCATAATAATAGTGATGGTTTAATTTGTGACTTGCACGAAGCCCGGGTGGGGTGAAACGTGTAATTGCTGTGGGACCTCCCTCCTGCTTTTCTGCTTTTCTTTTTGGCTGGGTTTTTAATGTAGTTAACTATTGAACAAGGATAATGGTGTAGAGTTGTGTGTGTGCCATTGAGAGCTTTTTCTTTGGGGGGGGGGGTGTGTGTGTGTGTGTGTGTGTGTGTGTATATATATATGTGTATATATATATATATTTCTGAGGCTTGTGGAATCTGCTTAGATCACATGCTGTGCATAGGCCGACATCTAGTGGAAGCTGCAGAGTATTACAGTTTGTTTTTCGAAAGTCGAAAATGGGCGTCGACACAGGCGTGCCAGTAATACTATCCCTAGTGTGACGTCCACTGTACCCAAGATCCCTCACGCGTGTAGGATCCTCAGATTGTTTTTTTCCGCCATACTGGTCGGAAGCATCTTGCGGAGTTCCCTGGCCTTAGCCATACTTTTGCTGTTATTATAATTATACTTCTTATTCATTCCCTTCCCCACCCCAACGTCGACCCTCAACCTCGACGACGGCTGGAGAAGTCATCGACCGTCGACTGCTGCACGACGGATCTGGGCCTCGGAAGGCCGCTGGCCTCGGCCCGGGCCTAGTAGGCCGCTGGCCTCGGCCCTTACAAGTAGGGAGAGTGGGGGGTGGTACATACTCTTCACTCTTGATATATATAGTTACATTTATATATTCCTACACTTAGCAGCCCGCTGCCTTAAGGTGCGTATGGAGGGTACCCCTTTTCAATTCTGCCCCAAGTGCAATCGCAAATACCCTTGGGTCGACAGGCACGCCACGTGCAATCTCTGCTTGCCGAGGGATCACCCCGAAGCGAACTGCAGAGCGTGTAGTAGGTTTAAACCTAAGACACTTAAGGACCGTTCGACAAAGCGTTGGGCCCACCACGCCAGGCAGGAGGCCATGGCAGCGGAGGGCGCCTTCAGCGATGGCAGCGACGCCGTACTTTCGGACGGCGAGGGCATTATGGCGTCGAAAGACAGCCGACGAGCGCAGGTCCCCGACCTCGGAAGGTCGTCCGGCAGGGCGGCTATGGGGAAGACCCCCGGCGACGCAAGCGCTACACACCTAGCACACACTAAACACACTAAGACCAACCGGACCTCGACGACGTCGACTTCCCGGAAAGAGGCACAAAAAGAACGGTCCGAACGGTCCGACTCGGTGTCCTCTGGGCGCTCTCGATCGAGATCACCTCACGACGCAAGGCAATCATCCACTCTTGCCAAGAGTGCCTCGCTACACACATTAACGGAAGTTCAATCGTCGGGAGACGAAGACGACTTCCACCCCCAGGCCGCGCTCCAAGATACCGAGACCGCGGTTAACACCAGTGAGGCCCCACGCCCAGATACCTCTCCAGACCCTCGGCGCCAGGCGTCGAAAGTCTCTGGGGCCTCCAAGGGACAGGGAAAACATTTTTCCACGCACGGGGAGGGGGGGAAACAGCGGAAAGCACAGCCTTCCACCCCTGTAAAGCCATCCTCTCACCCTAGGCAGACAAGTAAACTCAAGTCTACCCTTGAAAAGTCCCATAAATCATCACCTGCTAAAGTAATACCCTGTTCCAGGGAATGGTCCAGTGTAGACATAGACAGGGTTATGTCTAGGATGTCTTCCTTGGCTGATTTTTATGACAAGAACCCAGAACACTTTCTTTCATATAACCCTCAAGGGGCCACACCCTCAGGCTCCTCCGATCCTATCCCGCTAAGTAAAAAGCCCCGGGTCGAAAGACCTGAACCCTTCAAGGTTCAGCCTTACTCCACTCCATATTCTACTCCACTCCCCAGTTACCAGGGACAAGTTTTCCCTGAAGAGGACCATGAGTTAGAAATTATGGAAGAACAAACCGGGACAGATTACTATGCAGAAGATGAGGACCTGGAGGAGGAAGAAAATGAGCAGGAAATGTACAGAGTAGATTCCCCAGTACAAAGCGAAGCCCCAGTTACTGACTCTCCGGTTGATAACCAGCCCCTCCTTAACGAGGTTCTCGCTCGAGCAGCGGAACACTTCCACATCGACACCCACGGTGTACAGGAGGAAAGGGACTTCGCGGAGGAGTTTGTAGGAGAGAGAAGACCGGTCGCTCAGACCATCCCTATCCTCAAATCCATCCAACGAAGAATAGATCCTTCCCTGGTGAATCCTAACCTCACCAGAGCTGTCAACCCCAGAATTGAAAAGATTTTCCGGGCAGCCCAGTCTGACCCTCTGTATATAAGGGGACATCTTAAACCAGATTCCCTAGTGGTGACCAACACTAGAAAAAGGGCTGGCACGCCCTTATCTTCATCAGAAGCTCCTCCCGACAAGGAGAGCAAAAAACTTTACGGGTTTGGCAGGAAGGTAGCCTCAACGTCCGCCTACCAAGCAAGGATTGCAAATTCCACCACCCTGTTGGCTAGTTACAATTGCCATCAATGGGAAGAAGTCGCGGCGCTCATTGCCTCTGCTCCAGAACCGTTAAAGGGCCAGCTGGCTCGGATCTCGGCAGAGGGGAGAGCCGTGTCTGGTTGCATTTTAAAAGCAACTTTCGACGCCGCTGACAACGCAGGGAGATTGATAGCAGAAGGTACTGTTATCAAGAGACATGCGTGGTTACGGCAGTCGGGATTCAAGACAGAGACCCAGGCTTCTTTAATAGACAAGCCAGTGGAACCCGACCTATTGTTTGGGAAAGCGGTCGAAGACGCACTTAAAAATGCCAAAGATGAATATGAGACTCTCAAATCCCTTGGCCAGCTTACCAACAAACCCCCTAACCAGAGGGGGAACAATAATTTTCGTCGCCCACGCGGCCAAAATTCACAAAGAGGCAACTATGCCCAGGGACAGGGTACACAATGGAATAACAACCAGCAGTCTACCCAGAGTTACGGCAGGGATAACAAGAGAGGTCGTGGAAGAGGCAGAGGCAGCCCCAACAAGGGAGGTGGCACGCCTCCACCAAAACAGTGACGCTCAGTTCAGGGTCCCTTGCCACGCAACCCCAGTAGGGGGACGCATTTCCACCTTCACCCAGGCTTGGGAAGGGATCACCTCAGACAGATGGGTGCTGTCAACAGTATCCGCAGGATATTGTATAGAACTACTGCAGCGTCCCCGGAATCATCCTCCACGACAAAAGGTGCTCTCCCTAGAGCATCAAAGGATCCTTCTCGAGGAGATCGCCATTCTGCTAGAAAAGGACGCGATAGAACTCGTCCCAGGACACCAGGTAAACAAGGGTATCTATTCAACTTACTTCCTTGTGCCAAAGAAAGATTTGACAATGCGCCCAGTATTGGACTTACGGTCTGCCAACAAGTATGTCAAGCCCCAAAAATTCCGTATGACCACGCTACAAGAGGTAATCCCCCTCCTAAAAAGGGGGGATTACATGGCAACCTTGGATATGAAAGATGCTTATTTTCATATTTCCATGCTCCCAGCGCACAGAAAGTACTTGCGCTTCAAGTTACACAGTCGCCACTACCAATTCAAGGTACTGCCCTTCGGGATAGCTTCAGCGCCAAGGGTTTTCACCAAGGTACTGGCGGTGGCGGCTGCACACCTACGCAGGGAAGCAATCCCGGTGTACCCTTATCTGGACGACTGGCTCATAACGGGGGAAACCCCAGGAATTTGCAGGTCAAACATTCAGAGGACTATCGACCTCCTCCACGAATTAGGCTTCTCCATCAACGAGAAAAAGTCAAGTCTGGTGCCAAGCACCTCAAAACAGTTTCTAGGAGCTATCCTAGATACTCAGAAAGGATTGACCTTCCCTTCGGAAGACAGAATTCGGAATATACTTCTGCAAATTCCGCATTATCAGTCAGGTCAACAGATAACAGTACGCAAAGCTATGCGGTTACTGGGCATGATGGCGTCATGCATTTACCTGGTCCCCCACGCGCGTCTGCGCATGCGTCCCATGCAGGAATGGTTGGCGAAACAGTGGTCTCAGGCAAGTGGTCAGTGGGACGATCTAGTGGTCGTTTCGCCAACACTAGTACAGAGCCTACTCTGGTGGACAAGAGAGAATCTCGCAAGGGGAAAACCCTTTTACGATCCAGAAGTACAGGCAGTGGTGACTACAGACGCATGCCTGACTGGGTGGGGAGCTCACCATCTCCACCACACAGCTCAGGGTCTCTGGTCTCACTCAGTAACCAAGAACCACATCAATCTGCTAGAGCTTCTGGCAGTATTCCGAGCGCTAAGGGCGTTCGAGCCCCATCTACTGAACTTGTCGGTGCAGATCAGGACAGACAGCACGACAGCCATGTTCTATCTGAACAAGCAAGGGGGGACTCGTTCGCCAAATCTGTCCAAGCTTGCCCAGAAAATATGGATATGGGCACTCAGACGGAACATATTCCTGTCATCGCAACATGTTCCAGGGGAGCTCAATTCCCTAGCGGATGCCCTAAGCAGAGACTCCCTCCCAGAAGAACACGAATGGGTCCTTCACAGAGACGTAGTAGAAGATCTCTTCTCTCAGTGGGGTTTCCCCACTATAGACCTATTCGCCACAAGCGAAAACAAACAATGCCCAGGATTTGCATCCAGGTTCCCCCAACCGGACTCCCAAGGGAATGCCCTGTGGATGAACTGGTCAGGGATGTTTGCGTACGCTTTTCCACCAACTCCTCTCATCAGGAAGGTGGTGTACAAGATGAACAAGGAATCGATGACGCTCATCCTAGTTGCTCCCATGTGGGCGAGACAACCATGGTTTCCACACCTACGCAGGATGGCGGTGTGCGAACCCATCAGACTCCCAGCCTGGTACAACCTACTGTCCCAGCAGCAGGGTCAAACAGTGCATCAGGAACCCAACTCTATGAACCTAGCAGCATGGCTCCTGAAGTCATAGAGTTTGGACATCTCAAATTACCACAGAGGTGTATGGACATTCTAAAGGAGTCCAGGAAACCAAATACAAGACACTGTTACTTTGATAAGTGGAAAAGATTCGTTATCTGGTGCCAGAATAAACAAATCAACCCGGTTGATTGCACTCCTTCCAACGTTGTGACATACATGCTCCACCTGCTGGATGCAGGGTTGGTTTTTAACTCGCTGAAAGTACACCTGGCAGCCCTCTCTGCTTACACCACATCCCATAACAAGGTCTCCTGGTGGAAAGTACCAGTGGTTAAAGCCTTCATGGAAGGAGTAAAGAGACTTCACCCTCCTATTTCTAACCCACCGCCAGGATGGGACCTCAACGTGGTGCTAGCTAAGCTCATGGGACCCCCATTCGAACCCATGCATAAAAGTAGTCTCAAACACCTGACTTATAAAACGGCCTTCTTAGTAGCCATTACCTCCATAAGAAGGGTCAGTGAAATTCAGGCTCTGTCAGTGCAGGATCCTTTCTTTACTATCCACAAGGACAAACTGGTTTTACGCACACACCCTAGGTTCTCACCTAAATTCATATCCAAGTTCCATGTAAACCAGTCCATCGAGCTTCCGGCTTTCTTCCAGAACCCGCAAAGCTCGGCTGAGGTGAAACTACACACCCTAGATGTGCGTAGGGCGGTCCTATACTATGTAAATAAAACCAGACCGCTAAGGAAAACAGATCAACTGTTTGTCTCCGTAGCTACAGGCAGAGAGGGGGATCGCGTCTCTAAGGGCGCTATCTCGAAGTGGATTATCAACTGTATACAGCTGTGTTACTCTCTTTCTGAAAAGACTCTGCCTTTTACGCCAAGGGCCCACTCTACTAGAGGCATTGGTGCCACTCTGGCTTTCATTGCAAATGTTCCCCTCGACACCATTTGCAAAGCGGCTACTTGGAGCTCTATTCACACTTTTACTCAGCATTACTGCATTGACACTCATTCCAAGGCAGATACACAAGTGGGACAAGCGGTTCTAAGACACCTGTTTGCTCATGACCCTTCTCACATCCCACCTCCTTCTTCTGGTACTGCTCGCTAATCTATGCACAGCATGTGATCTAAGCAGATTCCACAAGCCTCAGAAGGGATACATTACTCACCGTAATCGTATTTCTGATGCTTGTATCTGCTTAGATTCACATGCGACCCACCCTTCCTCCCCTCCGAGAGAAGGCGCATGATTGCTTGTAGTCTTACCTTTCTGTCTATCTGCTTGGATTATCTGTACTCACGCTACTCCTCATGCTTCCTCATGTCAGAAAAAATACAATCTGAGGATCCTACACGCGTGAGGGATCTTGGGTACAGTGGACGTCACACTAGGGATAGTATTACTGGCACGCCTGTGTCGACGCCCATTTTCGACTTTCGAAAAACAAACTGTAATACTCCGCAGCTTCCACTAGATGTCGGCCTATGCACAGCATGTGAATCTAAGCAGATACAAGCATCAGAAATACGATTACGGTGAGTAATGTATCCCATATATATATATATATATATACACTTTAGTTGTAAAAGGTAACAAAATGCAGGGTACAATGGGGCAGAAAGGCAAGGTGGCAAAAGTTGCCTAATTTATTGATATAGGGATGTTACAGTGGAAACCTAATGCAACAAAACCCCTGAAATTCAGCTAAAGCCACCTTAACTTTGCGCCCCCCGTTGTGCAGCCTAGGACCACAATGATGATATCCCCATGGCATCACTAATTACATCATCTCTGGCATCACTGATGGAATCTCTGATTAGATTACAACACTAACCAGCTATGGAAAGTGCCCTCTGTACAGTTTAACTCATTAAGAGGCCACTAGCCATGGCCTTTGCCCTTCGCCCATGGTCACTGCTTTTGGCTGTGCCCACTGCATATTTTGCAACAGTAACCGGACACTAGCCATGGCAGTTGGCCATACCCACTGTATATTTTACCACATTAAGGGGCCATTAGCAGTGGTCTTCATCCATGGGCAGTGTCCACGGCCTTCGGCCATCCCCCATGTATATTAGAGCACATTAAGGGGCAGCCGTGGCTAGTGTCCACGGCCTTTGGCTGTGCTCACTGTATATTTTACAACACTTATCAGCCTTCAGCCACGGCCTAAGTTGTTGTTGTTTAATCAAAGTTTTATTAGCTAAGTCATACACTATATTTTGTCTGATGCCATCACAGATGTAATCAGTGGCGTGATATATCATTTAAACAGTGATGCCATCAGTGATGTGATGTCATCAGTGTTGTCATAGGCTGGGCATTAGCTAATTTAATCGTTTATAACCGACCTAATGGTACATTTGACTGAATTCAGCCAGTACCATTTGCTTGATTATGAAATATACTGAACATGTAGAGTGAGGGTTGCAGGGGTGTTCCCCGCTCCCCATGTTTGGTATTTTTGGCCATGGGGAGGGGTTGCATGGGTGTCCCCCCGCTTCCTCAACACTGGAGGCGGGGGACCAAGAATAAAAGGAGAGAATGAAAGTGACCCTGCAGCGTCGGATTCCACGCGCGTTAGAGGGATGGATCTGATGCTGCAGGGGAAGCAGAGGCGAGCAAGTAGGGGTAGGGGTGGTGTAAGGGACCTTTTGGGTTTGTTTGGCAGAAGTGACAAGCGAGTTGCATCAAAATTGACTACATTCAATTCTGCCGTGAATAACTGCACTTTGGTCAAACAACCCAAATCCATAGGCTGCACACTCCTATATTTTAAAACATTTGCAATCCCTCTATACGTTCATCCATCAGACTGATTTCCACCTGTTTTGACAGTGGTATTATACATAAAAGATGGCAGGTTTTGAGAACGCCCCATTTCTATATGTAATGTGTAGTATGAGTAGCCATGGATGAGATGCAGACAAAGAGGAGACATATTTGTGGCTGCAAACATTTATTAAAACAAATGGGTCTTGGGAAATGCCTCACCTTACTAATCTAGGAGAAATTCCCCTACCTCAACCAAAAACAAATGGGTCTGTGCTTCTGTCCTGTGTCAAGAGGTCCAAAAAAAAGTATGTCTTTTGTCTGTAATCCTATTCTGGCTCTCAATCGAATCCAAAAGTTATAATTAACTTTCTGAGTATTGAGAAGACATATTGTTATACATATAACGACTGATGGACACTATCAGTGTATCAGTTGAGCCCAGTCCATTGAGGTTTCTCTCCACCCTGCATTTCAATGTGTTCAGGCTACCAGAGCCCACAACGCAATGTTGCATGTTTCCTGCGGGCCCATCCCATCGCAGGGCCTCCTGCTGCATACATGCGTCCTCACTGTACATTCAGATGGATGTTGTCTCCTTCCATGCGCTGCTCTTTCCAAGACCCTACCTGCAGAGAGGGTTCCTCGGTTTGCTTCAAGTCCCGTGGTATCCTTCATACCATTTGGCCATTCCTGGCATCACTAATGACTGTGGTCATCTGCACCAACATCGTTATGCCCCCCACTGTCATGGTGCCATCCGTTCCTCCTCCAGTGTTCCCATTGTTGCCACCATAAATGGGCACTGCTCAGGCACCATCGGCCCTACCCACAACTGTGCTTAGACCGGTATCATTAGTGGCTTATGACCTCTCTTTGTAATGGAATACCCAGAAGGCCACGCCCACTGATTGTTTCCTCGTATAGAATGAGCTTTTCACGAGTATAAGCCGCAAACCCCAAATCAGAGCCGGTCTAACCTGTGATCTGGAAGCAGTTTTATCCAGCAGACAGCATATCAGGCAGTAGAGGTATGCCTATATTTTGCAAACTGTTCCGGAAGCTTCCGGAGTCCCTGCATGCCACGACCGAGACCAATCTACCGCAAAACCTCAAATTAACAACTCCAGTGGTAGAAAAGCACTGTCTGGGGAACCCATCCTCTGGCTTAATCAGAGGTTGGCTCCACTGCACTGGCACAGACCAGTGTGGTGGTGGGGGTAGGGAGGGTGGTCTTTATCGGTCATCGCTTGTACACCGCTCCCCCTTTGAAGTACTGAACCCAATTAGAAAAATAATAATTTAGTGCACCAGCCCCCTCGACTTAAAGACAAATGCCATTGCCACATTGAATTGGAATATCCTTGAGTTTGCAGAGGACTTTCCACTGGAGCGGCAGATGGCCTTATTGGCCAGTATTTCCGATGCCGGCCTCGGTTGATGCGTAGACGCCACAGCAAGGGCATACGGATCATCCCACATGTCCGACGTTGTGCTTCATCAACATGAAGCACACTAGTGCCCGATGCCCAGAAGCATGTCTGTACCCTCTATTCTGATAGCCAGCAATTGCACCCTTCATCTACTGACCAGGTGCTCAGAAACCAAACTCACACATGGAACTGAAGGCTTTCGACCAGGATGTCCAACCTTTTCTACTGAAATGGCTCAACGCGCATCCTTAAAAGTGGGCAGAGGCATAACCCCGCAAAGCTTGAAGGTATTGTTCTTCGACCAGTGTAGTGCACACGCCACACAATGTCTGCCTACCACTCTCCCAGCCCCTACTCAACCAGTAGTGATATTGATCAATGAGGATGATATGGGTAGAATATGAATGGAACGCCTCCTAAAGGTAGCATGGGAGCAGTGCAGCCTATACTCTGCCAGAGGGAGTGGGGTGTGAGCCAGCAAGAACAAACCAAAACAGCCATTGACTGGTGATGCCAAGAAGACTGTCCAACCAAGGCCGCATAAGAAGTCTTCAAGCTAAAATGTCAATTCACGAATAACCTACCCCTGTAAGTCCAGACACAAATGCACACCTCGAAATAATTTCACCAGCAGTGTTCAATGAAGTGGTCTTTAGAAAGGTAGGGAGTGGGGTCTTGTTACTAGGGTCCTTTTAAGCAGGCCGGGGGGGACACAACCACTTGACCACCTTTTTAGATTTGTTCCTGAGGCTCCATAGTGTCATGAAAGTCTACAGGATTTCTGAGCCAGCGATTCAGCGGGTTGACTGGGTACAACAGGCAGTGTGGTTTAGCAAGCGGCAACACCCCTTGGCATACAGAAGCTTGGGATGGGTAGGACAGGTCTAGATTGATGTCGCTCAGTCAGGTTTAGGTGGGAACCAGAGATTTTCTTTTGAGGTTGCTGTGAGTCCCAGTCCAGGGTCTCAAAGGGGAAGGCGAGTCCTTCTTCTGCCCTTCACAGCCAGGATGTTTCCACAGAGCACCTGTCGGGGCTGCCATCTCCAGTGAGCAGGATTTGGGGTACCACTGTTTTCTTTGCAGGCAGGACTTTTCCAACAGCTGCTCATCCCAAAAGATCTGCGATGGGTGTGGGAAAGGGTTTGCTCCTTTCTGTCTTTATTTTCACCTGTATGGAAGCATAATTTGGGGCATACTGTACCCCCAAACCAGATGACCTCGGTCTGTAGTCGAAACATGATTCAATTAAAGGGGTGGTCTCTCCCCCTTCAATAGTGATCTGCCACAATAGATTGATCACCTATCGATCTGTAAGGGTCTAATCGTGTCTGCTCTGTGCAGTCTTTGGCTCTTTTTGTCAGTCCCAGAGTGTTTTGTCTGCAGGAAATTGGGTGGCGGCCCAGGAAGTGAGTGACCGAAGAGAGGCCAAGATGATCAGGCCCTTCTCGGGTCTCTACTTCTCTCCTGGGCTAATATACCTCAACGCCTTTTCCTGTCTGCCTGCAACAAAGGGACTTCAGCTATGTCCATGCTAATCTGATTT